>NW_023416368.1:97054280-97426359 GCF_014108235.1 Myotis myotis | reverse complement strand
AGACCAAGGAGTCACTGCCACCAAGGGAGCAGCCACTGAACGACTCACCGTCTAGGTATGTCAGTGAGATCAAACATGGGTAGACAAGAAACCCCCAAAGGAAAGAGAAGGAGGATTCTCCAGAAAAGCAGCTAAGTAATACAGAGGCATGCAACATGACAGAAAAAGAATTCAGAATAAGGGTCCTAGAGTGCATAAACCGGATGGAGTAAAAATTGACAACCTCAGCAAGAAGCTAGAAGAAACAGATGAAAAAATCAACAACTTAAGTAAGACCCAAGTAGAAATGAAGAGTGATATAGCTGCAATGAAAAACCTCCATTGAAAGTATCACAGTAGACTAGGAGAAGCGGAGGACCGAATTAGTGATTTAGAAGACAAGGAAGCAAAACACACCCAAAACGTACTGCAATTGGAGAAAAAAATGAAAGACCAGGAGGAGAGCCTAAGGGAGCTTTGGGACAACAGGAAACAAACAACATACGAATAATAGGGGTACCAGAACAACAGAAGGATGAACAAGGATTAGAAAACCTATTAGAAGAAATATATCAGAAAACTTCCCTGAGGTGGGGAAGAAAAAAGTCACACAAGCCCAGAGAGTCCCAAACAAGGTGAACCCAAAAAGACCCACACCAAGACACATCATAATTACCATGGCAAATGTTCAGGACAAAGAGAGAATCTTACAGGCTGCAAGAGAGAGACGGAAAGTTACATACAAGGGATCTCCCATTAGATTGTCAAATGATTTCTCAACAGAAACACATCAGGGCCAGAAAAGAATGGACGGAAATTTACAAAGTGATGCAAGCAAAGGACTGAATCCAAGAATACTCTATCCAGCAAGGCTATCATTCAAACTTGAAGGGAAATAAGAAGCTTCACAGACAAAAAGGCTAAGGGAGTTTATCACCACCAAGCCAGCAATGCAAGGAATGCTAAAGGGACTGGTATAAAAATAAGAAATAAAAAGCTCAGAAAGAAAACAGCCACACAAAAACAGAAATGCCTACAAACAAGTACCTTTCAATAATAACTTTAAATGTAAACGGACTAAATGCTCCAAACAAAAGACATCGAGTGCTGAATGGATAAAAAAACATGACCCATACATCTGCTGTCTACAAGAAACCCACCTCATTAGAAGGGACTCACACAGACTGAAAGTGAAAGGATGGAAAAATATCTTTCAGGCAAATGGAAAGGAAAAGAAAGCTGGGGTAGCAATACTTATATCGGACAAAATAGACCTCAAAGTGAAGGCCATAACAAGAGATAAGGAAGGCCACTTCATAATACTAAAGGGATCAATACAACAAGAAGATATAATCCTGGTAAACATATATGCACCCAATGCAGGAGCACCCAAATTCATAAAAAAACTCCTGGAAGATATCAAAGGAGACATCGACAACAATACAATCATAGTAGGGGACTTTAATACACCACTGACAGCACTGGATAAGTCCTCTAGACAAATAATCAGCAAAGATACAGCAATCCTAAATGACTCACTAGATCAGATGGACTTAATAGACATCTTCAGAACACTTCACCCGAAAGCCAGGGAATATACATTCTACTCAAATGCTCATAGGACATATTAAAAAAAAAACCATATATTGGGTCACAAGCAAAGTATCCCCAAATTCAAGAAAATTGAAATCATAAAAAAGCGTTTTCGCAGACCACGATGGCATAATATTAGAAATAAACTACAATAAAAACAACCCAAAATACTCAAACACCTGGAAGCTGAATAGCATGCTATTAAATATTGATTGGGTTACCAATGAAATCAAAGAAGAAATTCGAAACATCCTGGAAACTAATGACAATGAAAACACAACAATCCAAAACCTATGGGACACAATGAAAGCAGTCCTGAGAGGGAAGTTTATAGCTCTACAGGCCTATCTCAACAAACAAGAAAAAATGGTAGTAAATCATCTAACTCTACAACTCAAAGAATTAGAAAGAGAGCAACAAGAAAACCCCAGAGTGAGCAGAAGGAAGGAGATAATAAAGATTAGAGCAGAAATAAATGACATAGAGACCAAAAAAACCAATACAGAAAATCAATGAAACCAAGAGCTGGTTCTTTGAAAGGATAAACAAGATTGACAAACCTCTAGCCAGACTCACCAAGAAGCAAAGAGAGAGGACCCAAATAAACAAAATCAGAAACGATAGAGGCGAAATAACAACAGACCCCACAGAAATACAAATGATTGTTAAAAAATACTATGGACAGCTCTACTCCAACAAACTAGACAACCTGGAGGAAATGGACAAATTCCTAGAAAAATACAACATTCCAAAACTCAATCAGGAAGAATCTAAAAATCTCAACAGGCCAATAACTATGGAAGAAATTGAAGCAGTCATCAAAAAGCTTCCAGCAAACAAAAGCCCAGGACCAGACGGATTCACAGGGGAGTTTTACCAAACATTCAAGGAAGAACTAAAACCTATCCTCCTCAGACTACTACAAAAAATTCAAGAGGAAGGAACACTTCCAAGCTCATTCTATGAAGCCAGCATCACCCTAATACCAAAACCAGGTAAAGACAACACAATGAAATAGAATTACAGGCCAATATCCCTCATGAACATAGATGCCAAAATCCTCAACAAAATCTTAGCAAATCGGATCCAGCAGTACATCAGAAAGATCATACACCATGACCAAGTAGGATTTATCCCAGGGATGCAAGGATGGTACAATATCCGCAAATCAATAAACGTGATACATCACATAAACAAATTGAAAGAAAAAAACCACATGGTCGTATCAATTGATGCAGAAAAAGCATTTGACAAAATTCAACACCCATTTTGATAAAAGCTCTCAGCAAGGTGGGAGTAGAAGGATCATACCTCAACATAATAAAAGCCATATATGACAGGCCCACAGCCAACATCATACTCAATGGACAAAAACTAACACCATTTCCCCTAAGAACAGGAACAAGACAGGGATGCCCCCTCTCACCACTCCTGTTCAACATAGTACTGGAAGTGTTAGCCATTGCAATTCGGCAAGAAGAAGAAATAAAAGGCATCCAAATTGGAAAAGAGGAAGTAAAACTCTCCTTATTTGCAGACGACATGATATTATACATACAAAACCCTAGAGACTCCATCAAAAGCTACTGGACTTAATACATGAATTTGGCAATGTAGCAGGATACAAAATTAACCCCAAGAAATCCAAGGCATTTCTATACACCAATAGTGAACTTTCAGAAAGAGAGATTATAAAAACAATCCCGTTTACCATCGCACCAAAAAAATTAAGCTACCTAGGAATAAACTTAACTAAAGAGGTAAAAGACCTCTACTCAGAAAACTACAGGACGTTGAAAAAAGATATAGAGGAAGACATAAACAGATGGAAGAACATACCGTGTTCATGGATTGGTAGAATCAACATCATTAAAATGTCCATACTACCCAAAGCAATCTATAAATTCAACGCACTTCCCATTAAAATACCAACGGCATACTTCAGAGATCTAGAACGAACTCTCCAAAAATTCATCTGGAATAAAAAAAGACCTCGAATAGCTGCAGCAATCCTGAAAAAGACCAAAGTAGGTGGGATCTCAATACCAGATATCAAGATGTATTACAAAGCCACTGTTCTCAAAACTGCCTGGTACTGGCACAAGAATAGGCATATAGATCAATGGAATAGAATAGAGAGCCCAGAAATCGGCCCGAACCAATATGCTCAATTAATATTTGACAAAGGAGGCAAGAACATACAATGGAGCCAAGATAGTCTCTTCAATAAATGGTGCTGGGAAAATTGGACAGATATATGCAAGAAAATGAAACTAGACCACCAACTTACACCATACACAAAAATAAACTCAAAATGGATAAAGGACTTAAATGTACGACAGGAAACCATAAAAATTCTAGAAGAATCCAAAGGCAACAAAATCTCAGACATATGCCGAAGCAATTTCTTCACTGATACAGCTCCTAGGGCACTTGAAACGAAAGAGAAAATAAACAAATGGGACTACATCAAAATAAAAAGCTTCTGCACAGCAAAAGAAACCATGAACAAAACAACGAGAAAACCCACTGTGTGGGAAAACATATTTGCCAATGTCATATCTGATAAGGGCCTAATCTCCAAAATTTATAGGGAACTCATACAACTTAACAAAAGGAAGATAAACAATCCAATCAAAAAATGGGCAAAGGACCTAAATAGACACCTTTCAAAAGAGGACATTCAGAAAGCCAAGAGACATATGAAAACATGCTCAAAGTCACTAATCATCCGAGAGATGCAAATCAAAACAACAATGAGGTACCATCTCACACCTGTCAGACTGGCTATCATCAACAAATCAACAAACGACAAGTGCTGGAGAGGATGTGGAGAAAAAGGAACACTTGTGCACTGCTGGTGGGAATGCAGACTGGTGCAGCCACTATGGAAGGCAGTATGGAGTTTCCTTAAAAAACTGAAAATGGAACTCCCATTTGACCCTGTGATTCCACTTCTAGGAATATATCCCAAGAAACCAGAAACACCAATCAGAAAGGATATATGCACCCCTATGTTCATAGCAGCACAATTCACCATAGCTAAGATCTGGAAACAGCCTAAGTGCCCATCAGTAGATGAATGGATTAGAAAGCTGTGGTACATCTACACGATGGAATACTATGCTGCTCTAAAAAGGAAGGAACTCTTACCATTTGCAACGTCATGGATGGAACTGGAGAGCATTATGCTAAGTGAAATAAGCCAGTCAATGAAGGAAAAATACCACATGATCTCACTCATTCATGGATAATAGAGACCATTATAAACTTTTGAACAATAATAGATACAGAGGCAGCGCTGCCTCGACAGATTGTCAAACTGCAGCAGGAAGGCCGGGGAGGGTTGCGGGGCAGGAGGTAGGGGGGTAAGAGATCAACTAAAGGACTTGTATGCATGCATAGAAGCATAACCAGTGGACATAAGACATTGGGGGATAGGGGAGGCTAGGGGACTGTCTAGGGCGGGGGGATAAAATGGACACATATGTAATACCCTTTGTAATACTTTAAGCAATAAAAAAAAAATTTTCTTTATCTGTATGCTTTACTGATTTGTTATTATTTTAGTTTCTATTGTTATATATATATATATATAATTTTTCTATTGTTATATATATATATATATAATTTTTCTCCTACTCTATTTTTTCCTTTTTCTCCTGCTTTATCATCTGTTTTTTTCTTATTTTGTTCTATCTGATTTTTCTCTACTTTCCTTTTCAAATTATTTTATTCTTCTTTCCTTTTATACCATTTTTCTTCCCCTATTCTTTATTCTTATTTTTATATTACATCTCTTTCCCTTCATATTCCTTTTACTTCCCCCTTTTTTTCTCGTATTTTTTTCTTCTATCATTCTTGCTCTCCATTCTTTTTCATAATCCTCTCTTCTTTTGTAGTTGCTTTTGATGTGGTAGGAGTCTTGTGTATGTTTTTGTTTTATTGTGGTTTTGTTATTGCATTCTGTTCTGTCAGCAGCTCCACAATAGCTCACATGATATTGTCTGGGGGGAGTCTCATAGTCAGCCAGCCTGAGAGGAGAATCTATCCACAAATAAGGCAACAACATTCAAGATGCAATTACCATGGGAGAACCCAATAACACAAACAAGGGGCATTCCTAGAGCACCCAGCTCAGGAGATTTAAGAGACTGTACCACTGGGTCCCACAAAACACCTACTACAAAAGGCCACCCAAAAAGTCTGGGAGGCATAGCAGTTCGATCCAATACAAGAAACAAATACAAAGGGGTAGCAAAAATGGGGAGACAAAAAAAAAAACCCAAGTGAGAGAAAAGGAGGAATCACAAGAAAAGGACTGAATGAAATGGAGGCAAGCAATATGTCAGAGAAAGAATTCAGAGTAATGGTTATAAGGGTGCTCAAAAACCTTAGAACTATACGCATCTTAATGAGAAGTTTATGTAACTTAATGAGAACTACACCAACATAAAAAAGAGATAGAAACCATGAATGAGAATCAAGTGGAAATGAGCAATTACATAGCTGAAATAAAAATACCCTGGAATGAATCAACAGTTGATTAGAAGCAGAGGACCAAATCAGGAATTAGAAGACAAGGTAGGAAAAAACACCCATTACAGCAGCTATTGGGAAAAAAATTAAAAAGCAGGAGAGTTTAAGGGAGCTTTGGGACAACATAAAACATAACAACATCCGCACAATAGGAGTCCCAGAAGGAGAAGGAGAAGAATATGAGCAAGGAATAGAGAACCTATTTGAAGAAATAATGACAGAAAACTTCCCAACCCAGGTTAAGGAAAAAAATCACTCAATTTCAGGAAACACGGGGAGTCCCAATAAAGATGAACCCAAAAGGACCCACACTGAGACACACCAAAATTAAAATGGCAAACATTAAAGGCAAATAAAGAGCCCTAGCTTGTTTATCTCAGTGTTTAGAGCATCAGCCTGTGGAACGAAGGGTTACAGGTTCAAATCCCAGTCAAGGGCATGTACCTCAGTTGCAGGTTCCCTGGCCCCAGTTGGGGCACATGACAGAGGTGACCAATTGATGTGTCTCTCTCACATCAATGTTTCTCTCTTTTCCCCCCTCCTAACTCCCTTTAACTCTCTCTCTCTAGAAATCAATGGGGGGAAAAAACAAAGAACAGAAAGAATCTTAAAGGCTGAAAGAGAGAGATGAAAGTTACCTGCTCCTATTAGACTATCAGTTGATTTCTCAACAGGCCAGAAGGAGTAGCATGAAGTAAACAAACTAATGAAAAGCAAGGGAATGAATCCAAGACTACTCTATCCAGCAAGGATATCATCCAAAATTGAAGTGAAATAAAAAGCTTCACAGACAACAACAAAAAAGGTGGAAAGAGCTTGTTACCACCAAATCAGCACTGCAAGAAATGCTGAAGGAACTATTGGAAGAAGAAGAAGAAGAAGAAGGAGAAGGAGAAGAAGAAGAAGAAGAAGAAGAAGAAGAAGAAGAAGAAGAAGAAAAAGAAGGAGGAGGAGGAGGAGGAAGAGGAGGAGGAGGAGGAGGAGGAGGAGGAAGTGTGTGTGTGAGAGAGAGGGGAGCAATGGCATCCTAATATATAAAAACCAAGTGGCCATCACAACCAAAACAACAGACGTATGACCGAACAGCAAGCTGCGTGGGGTGACCAGGCTGATGGGGGGAAGGCAATTGGGGGCAACCCAGGCCAGCAGGGGGGACCATTGGGGGTGACTAGGTCGACAGGGGGGACAGTAATGGGTGACCAGGCTGGTGGTGGGGGGCAGTTGAGGGCAACCAGGCTGGCAGGGGGCAGTTGGGGGTGACCAGGCCGGCAGGAGGGGCAGTTAGGGGCGATCAGGCCAGCAGGCAGAGGCAGTTAAGGTTGATCAGGATGGCAGGTGAGACAGTTATGGCCGATCAGGCAGGCAGGCAGGCAGGTGAGCAGTTAGGAGCCAGTGGTCCCGGATTGTGAGAGGGTGCAGGCTGACTGAGGGGAATCCCCCATGCACAAATTTCGTGCACCAGGTGGTGGAGTAAGTGGATGCTACACAAACATGCTCCCAGGTCCAAAATGAAGTTATAACTAAAATACAAAAAAAAAATCCATCCAGGATAATAAACTGAAGACTATCTGGAAAGAACCTTGATAACTAAGGATGGAAAGTGGAGACTGCATAGAGACTGGTAGGAAGTGCAGAGGTGCAAAAGGGCTGGCCAGGCTCCCACAGACAGCAACTGAATTTCCAGAGAGATATCTCAGCTGTAGGGGGTTGCCACTGAGACTCTCAGGTCTAAACCCAAATCTGGGCCTCCCAGCAGAGAGCACCAGAACTGAAAAAGGTGCCCATACAACATCTGGCTGTGAAAAGCAGCCGGGGTGCTATCTGTTAGGGAGAGATAGCTGGAAAGTCAGGCACCCTCTTAAAGGGCCAACACACAAAATTTGATGTGTGGCCCAACAGAAGGAAGGCAGAGTGGACTAGAGCTATGTGAGCAGAAGTCAGGGTTGGGCCTCTGGTGTTAGAGCTCAGAAGAGAGCTATCCTGGTTTCTGGTTCTGAGCCCTCATGGTGCAGAGGACATTTTTCTCAGGCAGGCCTTTGCTATCCAAGCAGTTTTTACCTTGGGGAAAGATAGTTTCCCCATCCTATTGGAAAATCCCTTGCCCAACCTTGTGGAGCTTCTAAGGCCCATTTAGAGACTGACAATAATAAATAGCCTCCAGGCAGAAGAAATTGCCCACCCTGTTGGAAAACTTCTCACTCCAGCTGTGGATGATTGCTTGAGGCTAGTCAGGACTGAATCCAATCGGTCTGCAGGAAGAGATGGGTCTCTGGAAGCTTTGAGACTTTGTCTAATCTAATTAGTCAGAAATGGTGTATGACAGTGTCTTGCATTAGAGATTGGAAGTTGTAGCAGATCTACCTAATACATAGTCACAAACCCAAACAGGCAGCCAAAATAGGAGATAAAAACAACAACCCACAAATGAAAGCACAAGAGAATTCTCCAGAAGAGCTAAATGAAATGAAGCTAAGAAATTTTGCAGACATGGGGTTCAGAATAATGGTGGCAAAGATGCTCAATGATGAGAAAAGATATAATAACTATGAAGAATGACATAGAACTAATAAATAACACAGTGGAAGAAATCCACAGCAGATTAAGGAAAGCCAAGGGATCTGAACAGTGAATTAGAAGATGGTAGGAAAAAAAGTCACTCAATCAGAGAACAACACAACAAAAGAAAAAAATAATTGAAAAACAGGAAGACAGCTTAAGGGAGCTATGGGACAACATGAAATGTAACAATATTTGCATAATAGGTGTGCCAGAAGGAGAAGAAAGTGATCAAGGGATAGAGAATGTGTCTGAAGAAATAATGGCAGAAAACTCCCTTAACCTGGTGAAGGAAAAAGTCACACAAGTACAGGAGGCACAGAGTCCCAACCAAGAAGAACCCAAAGAGGCCCATGATCAGACACATCATAATTAAAAGGCCAAAAATTAAAGACAAAGAGAGAATCTTAAAGGCAGCAAGAGAAAAGCAAACTGTTACCTACAAAGGAACTCCCATAAAGTTGTCATCTGATTTATCATAAGAAACTCTACAGGCCAGAAGGGAATGGCATGAAGTATTCAAGGTAATGAAAAGCAAGTATCTGAAACCAAGACTACTATATCCATCAAGGCCTTCATTCAAAATAGATGGTGAAATAAAGAGTTTTCAGACAAAAAAAAGCTAAAGGAGTTATTCACCACCAAACTGGCACTGCAAGAAATGCTAAAGGGACTGCTGTAATGTGAGAGAGAGAGAGAGAGAGAGAGAGAGAGAGAGAGAGAGAGAGAGAAACTTAGCCATATATAATTTAAAATGACAATAAATAAGTACCTATCAATAATAACCTTAAATGTAAATGGATTAAATGCACTAATCAAAAGACATAGGGTAGCTGAATGGATACAATAGCATGACCCAATTATATGCCATCTGCGAAAGACCAACTTCAGAGCAAGATTCACACAGGATGAGAGTGAAGGGTCAGAAAAAATTCTCCATGCAAATGAAAATGAAAAAAAAACCCGGGGTAGCAATACTCATATCTGACAAAATAGACTTCAAAATGAAGGCTATCACAAGAGACAACAAAGGTCACTACATAATATTTAATTTATTGATCCAACAAGAGGCTATAACCCTGGAAAACATGTAGCACCCAATATAGGAGCACCTAAAAATATTTTTTAAAACTTCTAGAGGATTTTAAGGTGGAGATTGATAACAATACAGTCATAGTAGGGGACTTTAACACCCTGCTGACTTCACTGGATAGATCTTCCATACAAGGAAGAACAAGGAATTTAACAAGGAAGCAGTGACTCTAAATGACATACTGGTATTATGCTAAGTGGAATAAGCCAATCTGAGAAAGACAAATTTCACATGGTCTCCCTTATTTGTGGACTTTAATGAACAAAATGAATTGACCAACAAAATAAGACCAAAGCATGGAGGCATGGAACAGACTGACATACCATGATGTGGAATTGGGAGGGGATGAGAAGAGATAAATCAAAGAACTTATATACTTGTATGCTTAGCCCATGGAAATGGGCAATAGGGTGGTGAAGACCTGGAGGGATGGGTAGGGTCTGGTTGGAGGGGGATAAACAGGGGGGTAAAAGAAGTAGAAATGGGAGATATCTGGAATATTATCAATAATTTAAAAACATATTTAAAAGAAAAAAATAAATGACACAGTAACAGATAGATTTAACTGACATTTATAGAACATTTTATCCCAAAACTTCAGAATATACATTCTTCTCAAGTGCACATGGGTTATTCACAATGAGAGACCACATGTTGGGACACAAAACAAGTCTACAAGTTCAAGAAGATTGAAATCATATCAAGCATCTTCTCAGATCACAAGGGAATGAAATTAGAAATGAACTACAGTAAAAACACTCAAAAACACTCAAACACATGGAAGCTAAATAGCATGTTATTAAACAATGAATGGGTTACCAATGAGATCATGAAAGAAATAAAAAATTTCCTGGAAATAAATGAAAATGAACACACAACAACTCAAAAGCTCAGGAACACAGCAAAAGCACTCCTGAGAGGGAAGTTTATAGCACTACAGTCCTATCTCAAAAAACAATAAAAATTAATAATAAATTATTTAACCTTACACCTTAAAGAATTAGAAAGAGAACAAGAAAAGCCCAGAGTAAGTAGAAGGAAGTTAATAATAAATATTAGAGCAGAAATAAATTACATAGAGACTAAAAATAATACAAAAAATTAATGAAATCAAGAGCTGGTTCTTTGAAAAGATAAATAACATTGATAAACCATTAGCCAAATTCATCAAGAAACAAAAAGAGAGGACACAAATAAATAAAATCAGAAACAAAAGTGAAGTAACAAGTGACACCGCAGAAATACAAAGGATTGTAAGAAAATATTATGAACAACTATAAGTCAACAAGCTGAATAATATGGAGGAAATGGACAAGTTCCTAGAAAAATAAAGTCTCCCAAAATGGATCAGGAAGATTCAGAAAACCTGAATTGGCCAATCACAACTGAGGAAATAGAAGCAGTAATAAAATAAAAAAGCCTGGGTCCAGATGGCTTTACAGGGAAGTTTTACCAAACATTCAAAGAAGAACTATTCCAAAAATTCCAAGAGGAAAGAACACTTCCAAGCTCTTTTTATGAGGCCAGAATTATCCTAATTCCAAAACCAGATGAACACACTAGAAAGAAAGAGAATTACAGGCCAATATCCCTGATGAACATAGATGCTAAAATCCTTGACAAAATATTAGCAAATCGGATCCAGCAATATATTAGAAAGATCATATAACATGTCTAAGTAGGATTTTTCTAAGGCTGGTACAATATTCACAAGTCAATAAACTTCATGCATCACATAAACAAATTGAAAGACAAAAATCACATGATCATATCAATAGATGCAGAAAAAGCATTCAACAAAATCCAACACCCTTTTTTGATAAAAACTCTCAGCAAAGTGGGAATAGAGGGATCATATCTCAACATAATCATATCTCAACATGACAAACTTACAGTGACCATCATACACTATGGGCAAAAACTAAAACCATTTCCCCTAAGAACAGCAATAAGACATGGATGCCCACTTTCATCATGCTTATTCAACATAGTAGTGGAAGTCCTAGCCACAGTGATCAGATAAGAAAAAGAAATAAAAGGCATCCAACTTGGAAAGAAGGAGTAAAACTCTCATTATTTGTATATGACATGATATTGTACATAGAAAACCCTAAAGTCTCCACCAAAAAATTACAAGACTTAATAAATGAATTTGGCAATTAGTAGGATACAAAGTTAACACCCAGAAATTGATGGCTTTTTTATACACCAATAATGAATTATCAGAAAGAGAAACTAAAAAACAATCCTATTTGCTATTGCAACAAAAAAATTAAGATACCTAGGAATAAACTTAACCAAGGAGGTAAAAGACATGTACTCAGAAATTTGCAAGATTTTGGAAAAAGAGATAGAGGAAGATATAAACAAGTGGAAGACTATACCGTGTTCATGGATTGGTAGAATTGACATCATTAAGATGTCCATAATACCCAAAGCAATCTACAGATTCAATCCAATTCCTATTAAAATACCAACAGCATATTTCACAGATCTAGAACAAATATTCCAAAAATTTATATGAAACCAAATAATACTCTGAATAGCCACAGCAAACGTGAGGAAGAAGAACAAAACTGAATGAATCACAATATCAGATATCAAGTTATACTACAAAGCCACTGTAATCAAAACAGCATGGTACTGGCACAAGAGCAGGCATATAGATCAATGGAACAGAACAGAGACCTCAGAAATTGACCCACGCTATTATGCTCAATTAATATTTGACAAAGCAGACAAGAACATACAATGGAGTCAAGATAGTCTCTTCAATAAATAGTGTTGGGAAAATTGAACAGGTACATGCAAAAAAATGAAACTATACCACCAACTTATACCATAAACAAGAATAAACTCAAATTGGATAAAATATTTAAATTTAAGTCACAAAATCATAAAAATCCTAGAAAAAGACATAGGCAGCAAAATCTCAGAAATCTCTCATAGCAATATGTTCACAGATACATCTCCCAGGGCAAAGGAAACTAAACAGAAAATAAACAAGTGGGACTACATCAAAATAAAAAGCTTCTGCACTACAGAAGAAACCACAAATAAAATGAAAGGGGAGCCCACTGTATGTGAGAACATATTTGCCAATGATACATCTGATAAAGTGTTATCCAAAATATATAAAGAACTCATACAACTTAACAAAAGGAAGACAAACAATCCAATTAAAATATGGGCAAAGGACCTAAATAGATACTTCTCCAAAGGGGACATACAGATGGCCAAGAGACAGATGGAAAAATGTTCAAAGTTACTGATTACCAGAGAGATGCAAATTAAAACGACAATGAGGTATCACATCAGACATTTCAGAATGGCTACCATCAACAAATCAACAAATGACAAGTGCTGGTGAGAATGTGGACAAAAGGGAACCCTAGTACACTGCTGGTGGGAATGAAGACTGGTGCACCCATTATGGAAAACAGTATGGAGTTTCCTCAAAAACATCAAATACAGAACTGCCATTTGACCCAGTGACCCCACATTTAGGAATATACCCTAAGAAATCTGAAACACCAATCATAAAGAACATATACACCCCTATGTTCTTAGGACAATTTACAATAGCTAAGATTTGAAAACAGCCCAAGTGCCCATTAGTAGACGTGTGGATAAAAAAAAAGCTGTGGTACATTTACACCATGGAATACTATGCAGCAGTAAAAAAAGAAGGATCTCTTACCCTTTGAGACAGCTTGGAGTGACTTGGAAAGTATGATGATAAGTGAGATAAGCCAGTCAGAGAAAGACAAATATCACATGATCTCACTCATATGTGGAATCTAATGAACAAAATAGATCCAGAGACATAGAAGCATAGAACAAAGTGTGGAACCTCAGAGGGAGGGTGAGAAAGGGTGGGTGGGTGGGAAGTGATCAACCAAAAACTGTGTGTGTGTGTGTGTGTGTGTATCTACACTAATAAAAGACAAAGATGCTAATTGACCATACCTTTGCTACACCCAAGCCACAGCCACCAGCCAATCAGAGCGACTATATGCAAATTAACCCAACCAAGATGGCGGCCGGCAGCCACGGAGCTAGAGCAAGCAGGAGGCTTGGTTCCCCGGGCGATGGAGGAAGCCAAGCTTTCTGCCTGCCCTGGCTGGCTGTGGTCTCTGCAAAAGGCAACAAAGTTTCAATTATAGAAGACAAATAAATCCCAGATACCTGCTTCCAGCCAGCCTCCACTGGGAGCTTGGGTGGCTACTGGCTGTGGCCAGTCTGCAAACAGCCATCAGCCCCTCACCCAGGATGACCACACCCTCATGGGGTGAGGGTCCCTGCTGGGGGGCTTGGCCAGCCTGCAAACAGCCATCAGCCCCTCACCCAGGCTGGCCAGGCACCCCAGCAGGACCCTCCACCATGAAGGGGGTGTGGCCAGCCTGAAAACGGCCCTCAGCCCCTCACCCAGGCTGGCCAGGCACCCCAGTGGGGACCCCCACCCTGAAGGGGCTATGGCCAGCCTGCAAACAGCCATCAGTCTCTCACTCAGGATGGCCACACACTCATGGGGTAAGGGTCCCCGCTGGGGGGCTTGGCCAGCCTTCAAACAGCCATCAGCCCCTCACCCAGGCTGGCCAGGCCCCCCAGCAGGACCCCCACCCTGATCCGGGACACCCTTCAGTGCAAACCAGCCGGCCCCAGCCCATGCACCAGGCCTGTATCCTATATAACAAAAGGGTAATATGCAAATTGACCCTAACAGCAGAGCGACTGGGAATCACTGGTCACTATGACACACATTGACCACCAGGGGGCAGATGCCTAATTCAGGAGCTTCCCCCTGGTGGTCAGTGTGCTCCCACAGGGGGAGCTCTGCTCAGCCACAAGCCAGGCTGACGGCTGCCAGTACAGCGGTGGTGGTGGAACCTCTCCCGCCTCCTCAGCAGTGCTAAGGATGTCCGACTGCAGCTAGGCCTGCTCCCTGCTGGCAAGTGGACATCCCCCGAGGGCTCCCAGGCTGCCAGAGGGATGTCTGACTGCCAGCTTAGGCCCAATCCCCCGTGGAGTGGGCCTAAGCCAGCAGGTGGTCATTCCCTGAGGGGTCCCAGACTGCAAGAGGGCACAGGCCGGGCTGGGGGACCCTCCCGAGTGCTCAAATTTTTGTGCACCGGGCCTCTAGTGTGTGTGTGTGTGTGTGTGTGTGTGTGTGTATATATATATATATATATATATATATATATATATATATATATATATATATATGTAACTCATGGACACAGACAATATGGTGGTGATGGCCTGGGGTGGGGGCAGGGCAGACTAGAAGGGGTCAATGGGGGAAAAAGAGGGACATATATAATACTTTCAACAATAAAGATTTTAAAATTTTTAAAAATGGGCAGAAGACTAGACAGGAACCAAGATGGTGGCATAGGTAAATGCCTGTACTCACCGTCTCCCACAACCACATCAAAATTACAATTAAAATACATAACAACAATCATCCAGAACCACCTGAAAGCTGGCAGAATGGAAGTCCTACAACTAGATAAGTAATGAATAAAACACACTGAGACTGGTAGGAGGGGCAGAGGTGCAGAATGGGCTGGACAAGCACCCATGTGTGCTGCTTTTTTAATTGGAAGGGAGATTGTCTCTGCAGAGGCCCCCTGGGAGGAGCAAGGGATCCCAGCCCCACATCAGACCCTCAGCCTAGGGTTTCAGACTTGGGAAGAGAACTCCCTGTAACTATGGGCTGTAAAAACCAGTGAGGATTGGGACTCAGTGACAGGAAGGCCACTGGAGACCCAGCTATTCCTCTTAAAGGGCCAGCACACAAACTGAACTTACAAGGTCCTGCTTTCTCTGAGCTCCAGTGCCAGGGCGAGGCTCTGGAGGTCATAGACACATATGAGGAGGAACTGGATTGTCTGGCATCAGGGCAGGAATTGGGGCCACTTTCTCCCAGATGGAGGTGCTCACAAGGGTCATTGTTCTTGGTCACAGGGCTGACTGGCAGCAATTTCTGTATGCTCCACCCTGGTAATTCCCTGAGACCCTGCCCCATTCAATTTTCAGTCCCACCTAACCTGTGTGCAGTGACTTTTGCATATGGACAGCCTGTCCTTGCTCAGGCTTCAGACTTTGCTAAAATCTCTCAAACAAGCTGCAGCTGGGTCAGGAAGCCCCAAAACTATCATTAAAAGGCCCAAGACCCAACACTAGCACTAGCCTGCCTTACTTCACAGCTGGGCCTCATCTGGGCACTTCCAAACCAGATACAAATAGGAGGAATCTGAAGATCTCTCTGTAGCTCCTGCCAGGTGGCCCCAGGCAGTGGCTGACTTTGCACCTCCTTAGAGACCCAAGAGTCAGTGCACCCAGTGGTCAGCATCAGATCATCCCAGATTACATCTCTACACATCTATGAGTTACACACTCAAGGGGCAGGCTCAGTGAGTGCCAAAGCCCCAGTAAAGCAAGTCCTGCCCCATAGGGATGTTTCCTGTACAGCAGCTCTTCCACTGTAGTCGCAGCTGGTCCTCACAGCCACTTGGCCTGGAGGTCAATTCTTCCTACTGACACCAACAGCAATCAAGGCTCAACTACAACAAGACTGTGCACACAGCCCACAAAGGGGCGCACCTTAGAGTGTCCAGCTCAGGTGACTGGGAAGACTAAGCTACTGGGCCCTATAGGACACCTGCTACACAAGTCCACTCTACCAACTCAAGGAGACATAGCAGCTCTACCCAAAACATAAAAACAAACACAGAAGCAGCTAAAATGCGGAGACTAAGAAACATGTCACAAGTGGAAGAAAGCAAACTACTGGATATAGAGTTCAAAACCACAGTTCAAAGGTTACTCAAGAATCTTTTTAAGACCTTCAAGGGATTTAGTGAGACATTCAAGGATCTTAGTGAGAATGACAAAAAAATGGAAAAGGGCCAGTCAGAAATTAAGCATACACTGATTTAAAAAAAAAAAAAAAGAAGAAGAAGAAGAAGAATATATAGGGATTCAACAGTGGAGTAGAGGATTCCGATAATCAAATCAAGGATTTGGAATATAAGTAAACAAAAAACACCCAATCAGAAGAGCAAAAAGAAAAAAGAATCCAAAATATTAAGATAGTGTAAGGAGCCTCTCTCTGGTATAACTTCAAGCATACCAACATTTGCATTATGGAGGTGCCAGAAGGAGGAGAGAGAGAACAAGATATTGAAAACCTATTTGAAAAAAATGACAGAAAACTTCCCCTACCTAGAGAAAGAAATAGACTTACAAGTCCAGGAAGCACAGAGAGTCCTAAACAAGAGAAACCCAAAGAGGCCCACAACAAGATGCATCATAATTAAAATGCCAAGGGTTAAAGACAAAGAAAGAATCTTAAAAGCAGCAAGAGGAAAGTAGTTAGTTGCTTACAAGGGAGCTCCCATATGACTGTCAGCTGATTTCTCAACAGAAACTTTGCAGGCCAGAAGTGGAAAGAAATATTCAAAGTGATGAATAGCAAGGACCTACAACCAAGATTAGTCTATTCAGTAAAGCTCTCATTTAGAATTGAAGGTCAGATAAAGAGCTTCACAGACAAGAAAAAGCGAAAGGAGTTCATCACCACCAAACCAGTATTATATGAAATGTTGAAGGGTGTTCTTTAAGAAGAGGAAGAAGAAGAAAGATAAAAAATATGAACGATAAAAAGGCAATAAATACGTATCTATCAACAATTGAATCTAAATCAAAATAAATAAATAAGAAATCTAATGAACAAAATAAACTGGTGGATAAAATAGAATCAGAGGCATGAAAATGGAACCAAATGATGATTCTCAGAGGGAATGGGCTGGGAGCGGGGGGGGGGGAGGGATTTTAAAAAGATCTACATGCATACATTCATTACCTATGGGCACAGACAGTAGGGTAGTGAAGGCCTAAGGCAGGGCGGGAACCAGGTGAAGAGGAGGGAAAGAGGGACTTCTGTAATACTCTCAACAATAAAGATTTTAAAAAAATATACAAGCTCCAATAAAATTAATCATTCCTTCATCAATGAACAACTGGAAGAGGCCTACAGGACTCAATTCCTGGCTTTTAAGACCCTCCATAGGAAGATCTCATCCCACCTAATGGCTGAAGTCTGGTCGCATATCTCTTTGGGCCCAAATTCGTTGAGGTTCCACTACTGCCCTCTGCTTCTTCATGGCCAGCTGCTGCAGCTCTTCCCCCCCTCCCACCCATGCTGTTGTTCTCAGGCACAACAGAGGCATGCAGAACACTGCTGGGCAGCTGGGCGCCTTGCCAGCCATTTTCATCACCGAGTCCTCATCGGCGAAGTCCCCTGTGGCACTGTCGGGTGGGTAGGGAGTTGAAGATTTCCTCCCGATGCAGCCAGACTCCTCTTCCAGAGCTTCCAGAACCTCGAGCAGCTTCATGCACTTCAGCTTTGGGCTGGTACCTCGCCCAGCAGCGAGGCCGCTGCAATGACAGGAAACAATGGGAGAGGCCATGTAGAAATAGAGTTTCAGCAGAAAACCCTGAGACTGCACTGCCTCCGAGACAGTCACTCCCACTGCACAGCGCCTGGACTTAAATAGCATCTCGAATGGACACCCCAGGCACAGTTTCAGGTAAGTGAATTTTCCATATAAACTCAGATTAAAAGTATTTTAATAATGGAAAGCATTCTAAAGAGGCATTCCAGGCTTCCTTTCCTTCTTAAATAAGGTGTCCAGAGTAAAGGGTGCCCTCTAGTAGTGAGTCCGGGTGTCACAGTCATCACCCAGATAATAGTAGTCACTGGACAGCTGAAGTGACACCCACTCATGGCCCTTGACTCAGCAGCCCCAGCAGCTATGCTTCATCCTCTTGTCTTATGTGGCTTTTCCCTTTTTTTTTATTCATTTGGCAAATACAAGTTTCCTCACTTCCCAAATTCTCAAAATCTCACTACTTGAACTCTCACTACCTAAGCTTAGGACCTGGACAGACTCAGACAGATCTTCATATGGCTACTCAATACCAGACATCTCACTACACACTCACTGCAGTGCAGAACCCAGCACGTTTAGAACACATGGAAACACTGTTCTCCAACTCCCCCTTGGCAGGCAGAAGCCACTATGTAATGAGCAGGCACTGCCCAGAGGCAAGGGCACACTGTATTCCTGACCTGCTCAGGACTTGCTCTAATTTGAGGAGACAGATGACAGATCAACCAGCAAGCAGCCCTACTGAGTGGCATCAGGTAGTGATGAAGGCCATTCTGGATAAGGACAAAGAACAGCAAAGGAGTAGGACTGGGGGTGCTACTTTAGGCAGATGGTTTGTGAAGGCTCACAGGAGGATAGCCTGAATGTGAGGAAGTGCACCTTGCAGACACGTGGGGACAGGGCGCCCAAGCAGAGAGAAGGGACTGCAGGCTCAAGGTCCTGAGCCTTAAGACTTGATATCTGTAAATGGCAAAAAGGCCAGTGAGGCTACAGATGCAGGTGGGGGCGGGGGCGTGCGGGAAGAGCAGTGCAGAGCTGGCTGGGAGCCCGGAGCCCTGCTCAGGACTGCTGGTTGTGTTCCGCTGTCACAGGACGTGAAGCAGGGTAGTAAGGGCTCAGATACATCGCTCCGCCTGTGAGGACAGACTGGATGGGGAGGGTGGGCACTGCCGCTGCCCAGTGCCCCTTCCTGAGCTCCGTATGTACATGAAAGAGCTTGCCCCAGAGGGAGGGTGCAAGTTTTACCACAGAGGCTATTCCGCTGTAGACCTGGAGTTCAGGTTGCATTAAAGATTCACTGCAGCCTCACTTCCCAGACACTGACTCTGCCACGCCCATGATGGAGGCAGGGACGAGGTCTGACCTCCAGGGCAGTAAAATATTCTTCAAGAACTGCATGGGCCAAGTTCTCAGGGGCCAGAAGCCATCTTCATGCCTTCTCCAGCCTCACTCAGTCTGTAGGAACAGATTCCGGCCTACCCAACCAGGGTCTCTGCCTGTCTCAGTAACTGAGCTGCAGCTCACCCCCAAGGCCTTCAAACAGCTTCTGCCCATGTTTGTTCTAACTCTTGGTGTGGGAAAGGCTGCAGGGACTGAGGTGGGCCCAGGAGCAACCATCTTCTGTCTTAAAAGTAAATTACGTTTTCAATCAGGTGTAGACATAAGAACAACACAGCCCCACCTGTACCACACACACTCCCTTGTCTGCCTCTTTGCTCTAATCTTCTCTCTTCTCTCCTTGCTTTTCCTACTTTTTGCTTCCTAGACACCAAGTGCTTAGTGAGGCCAGCAGGATGAAAGGCTAAAACATTATGGGTCTGGCCTTTCAAAAACAGAGGGGTAATTACTTGTATAAAGTCTTCCGTCAAACAGCACTCCTGCCTGGAAGCTGAAGCCATGGTGAACTGGGAGCACGGGCTTGTCTTTAAGTGCAGAGTCTAAGAATCTGTAGGACAACAGAAGTTGATATTTAAAAGTGAGCCCAGCCAGAGTGGCTCACTGGTTGAGCATCGACCTATGAACCAGGAAGTCACGGTTCTATTCCCAGTCAGGGCACGTGCCCAAGTTGCGGGTTCAATCCCCAGTAGGGGATGTGCAGGAGGCAGCTGATCAATGATTCTCTATCATCATTGATGTTTCTATCTCTCTCTCCCTCTCCCTTCCTCTCTGAAATCAATAAAAATATATTTAATAAAAAAAATGTACCTTAATTGACAAAGTATTAAGATCTCCACCACTTAAGGGGAAACTATCTCTAGCTTAGAGTTCATGGCCAGCCAGAGGGAAATGGACTGAGAATACACAGGAAATGGTGCCTAGTTGGTTGGTCAGAAAGAAGAAGAACAAGCTCCCTCACCTCACACATCACCACAAACACACTCTATGGTATGGTTTTCCACCATCAGAGATGTTGGAATTTTGGGCGAGATGAGTCCTTGTTGAGGGAGGCTGTTCTGTGTATTATGGGATGTTTAACAGCTTCCTAGGCTTCTATCCACTAAATAGCAGTAGAACATTCACCCCACTAATTGTGAAAATGAAAAAAATTCCCAGGCATTGCCAAGTGTCCCCTGGGGGCAAAATATGCCCTGATTGACAACTACTGCTCTAAATCAGCGCTACCAATACAACTCACAGTAAAAAAAAAAAAAGGGCAGTGTTCAGCATCCACGCTGTCCAGTATGGAAGTATGAGCCACGCCTGGTTATTAATTAGATATTTAATATATGGCTAGTGTGACTGAGAAACGGAATTTTTAATTTAATGTAATTTTAACTTAAATACTCATATGTGGCTAACTGTTGACTATTGTATTATACAGTAAAGCCTCAGATGTATTAAGAACTAATTGTGAATAAGCAAAACTGTTAAATTTTTAAATATATTAATGACCATAGAATGGGGTCTTATAGAAAACCCAAAAACTTGAAGATGGGTAAATTTAGTAACAGCAAACTTCCAGCAATCTGTGGTAGACAGTCTCTAAGGTGCCCCCCACTGATCCCTACCTCCATGTATTCACTCCCTGAGATTAGGCTACAAATAGACTGGGACTTCCATCTTGTGCATGCTATCCTCCCGTTCTCTCATTCACTGATTCCGTAGGAGGCTAGCTGTAATGTTCTCAGCTCTCCACGGGAAAAGCCCATGGGGCAAGGAACTGAGGGAGGTCCCTGGCCAGGAGCCAGAGGGCACTGAGCCCTCCGTCCAGCAGCCCAAGAGCCAATCCCATCCACTGGCAAGCCAACAGCAATCAAGACATAACTACAGGAGGGTTCACATAACCCCCAAAAAGGACATTTCTGGAGAAACTAGTGCTGGTGACCAGGGAGACTGGACCACGGAGTCCCACAGACACCCTATTACATGAGGGCACCCTACCAAGACCAGGAAGAATGGAAGATATACCTTCTACACATAACAATTACAGAGAAGCAGTCAAAATGGAGGAGAAAACATTCCACAAGTGAAACAAGAGAAATCGCCAAAAAAAAAAAAAAAAAAAAAAAAAAAAAAAAAAAACTACATGAAATGGAGGCAACAAGTCTACCAGACACAAATTGAAAACAATAGTTACAAAGATGCTCAAAAAACTTAGGAAAAGAATATATGAACTCAGTAAAAAAAATTTTAAAGAGATATTGGACATAGAAAAGGATATACAAACCATACCAAAAAAATCAGTCAGAAATAAATAATACAATATCTGAAAAGAAGAGTGCCCTACAAGAAATCAACATCAGGTTGGATGAGGCAGAGGATTAAATTAGCGATTTGGAAGGCAAAGTACCAGAAAACGCCCAAGCAGAGTAACAAAAAGAAAAAAATTTTAATGAGTCTAGTCTAAGGGACCTTTGGGACAACATCAAGCTAACAACACCCACTTCACAGACATACCTGGAAGAGAAGACAGACAGCAAGAAATTGAGGACCTATTTAAAGAAATAAAGAGTGAAGCCCTAGATGCTTGCCCAGGTTGCAGGCTCGATCCCCAGTAGGGGGTGTGCAGGAGGCAGCCAATCAATGATTCTTTCTCATCATTGAGGTTTCTATCTCTCCCTCTCCCTTCCTCTCTGAAATCAATAAAAATATATATTTTAAAAGAAATAAAAAGTGAAAACTTCTCTAGCCTATTGAAGAAAAATGGCACACAAGTCTAGGAACTATAGAGAGTCCCAAACAAGTGGAACCCAAAGAGGCCCACACCAAAACATGTTATAATTAAAATGGCAAAGGTAAAACATAAAAAGAGAATGCTAAAGCAGCTAGAGAAAGACAATTAGTTACCTATAAGAAAGTTCCCATGAGACAGCTGATTTCTCAACAGAAACATTTTAGGCCAGAAGGGATAGGCATGAAAAATATTCAAGTAGACATAAAGCAATAAGCTACAACCACGACTGCCCTACCCAGCAAACTACCACCTAAAACTGAAGGAGAAGTGAAGAGCTCCCCAAGAAAGAAACAGCCAAAGGAGTTCAATATGATACCAGCCAGCGTCATATGAAAGAGTGACAGGGCTTCTTTAAGAGGAAGACAGAAAAAGCATAGGTATAAACAAAATGACAATCAATATGTACCTTCAATAATCACTTTAAATGCCCCAAACGAAAGACATGGGTAACAAAATAGATTTTTTTTAAGAAGACTGATATATATGCAAGACTGACCTGAGATGAAAGATACAAACAGACTGAAAGTAAAGTGATGGAAAAAGACATTTCATGCAAATGGAAATGAAAAAGCAAGCGGGGAAAGTGATACTTGTATCAGACAAAATAGATTTTAAAGCAGAGGCTAATGAAACAAAGGTTAGAATAAGAGACAAAGAAATCAATCTCAAAAGTGGATACCACCCTTGTATACATTTTTGCACCCAACATAAGAGCAGATAAGTATATAAAACAAATATTGAGGGACATAAAGAGAAATAGCAACAGTAATACAGTCGAAAAACTTTAACTCACCATTTACATAAATGGATAGATCTTCCTAAGAGAAAATCAACAAGGCCACGAATAACACACTAGAGCAGCAGGTTTTGATATTTTCAGAGCATTTCATCACAAAGCAGCAAATATACAGTCTTTTCAAGTGAACATGGAATACTTTCCAGGATAGACCACATGTTAAAAGACAAAGAAGTCTCAATTAACTTATGAAGATTGAAATCACATCAAGCATCTTCTCTGAGCACAATGATAGAAAACTAGAATTCATTTACAAGAAAAAAAAACCAAACAAACAACGTACAAACACATAGAGGCTAAATAACGTTTTATTAAATAACTAGAGCCCTGGGGCGTCCCTCAGCCCAGCCTGCATCCTCTCCAATCGGGACCCCTCAGGGGATGTCAGACTGCCTCTTGCAATCCGAGACCGCTGGCTCCTAACCGCTCGCCTGCCTGATCACCCCTAACCCCTCTGCCTGCGGCTTGATCGCCCCTAACCGCCTCTGCCTTGCCCTGCACCCCGGGACCCAGGATTCCCTCCCTCTGGCCAGACGCAGGCACCCAGGACCCGGGCCGGCCACAGCTGCAGGCGCCCAGGACCATGGGGCAGGCGGCTTGTCCCTCTCTCTCCCGGGGCTGCAGGCACAGGCGCAGGCGCAGGCGCAGATGCTGGCGCCTGGGACCGCGGGGCCAGCAGCTTGTCCTTCTCCTGGGCGCAGCCTCGCTGGTCCCCATTCCTCTCTTGTGAGCTCATTTGTGCCTGGCTGGTCCCCATTCCTCTCTTGCGAGCTCATTTGTGCCTAGCTGGTCCCCATTTTCCTCTCCCCAATGTTGAGTGTCTGAGCAGTTATGGTGTGAAGGCATGAGGATGTGATGACATGAGGGCGTGATGACTATTTGCATATTAGCTCTTTATTATATTGGATAGGATGAATGGGTTAACAATGAGATCAAAGGGAAAAATCCAAAGATATCTTACAACAAATGAAAATAAAAACACAACAACTTAGTGATGTCAGAGGAATGGTGGTGTGAGAGATCCCCTTAGTCTCTCCTCATAAAGTTTCAACAATTTGAACAGCTATAACTCAACATACAAGCAGGCCTGAGAGAGCCGTGCATTCAAACATCTAAAGGTGGGCATTGGGAACAAAAGGGGGAGGCTGGAAGGGAGAAGGGCTTACAGGAGCCACAGACACAGCCCTGCAGCCTGAAGTTCATGGTGGAGCTCAGGCCAGAGAGAGAAGGAATCCAGTTCTGGCTGGTGCTCCCTCTGGCCAGAAGGAGCAACGAGATATGGTGGGTGTTAGATCCATGCCGAAAGGAACCAGGCAAAGAGACGTTGTAAAACAAGCATGTCAAACTCACGGCCCACGGGCTGTATGTGGCCCACAACGAATATTTTTGCGGCCCAGCGAATATAACGGTATGTAAGAAATGTTTTAATAAAAATTTCATAACTTAATTTTTACAAATTCCTGTTATACATAGTTATTAATAACGAACTACAATGTTCACTAATGACTGATTACTATAATCATGTTGCATTCATTTCCCTTACGCGCCTTACGCACAGGCGCACCATTTCTCTCCACTAATACCAGCAGCGAATATTTTAGCAGCGATTGCCACGACATTAGTCTTGTACTGACTTGTTTGGTGTGCACAACAGGAAATATTTCGTTTTCGAAGAACAAGAAAAATAGGTTTATTTGTGTTACACTTATTAATTTGTGCAGTTATTCAGTGTCTAGTAAGTTAATGTTCAAGAAAAAAATATTAATTTTTATTAAAATGTTCTATTATTTTATGTTAACAATTACTCGTTTATTTCAGCCCTTTGTATTCAGCATGACTCTATCAAAATAAACCTACGTTTCTATGAAAATTGAAGCTTTTTTTGTGGCCCACATAAACCTAAACCTTGTTTATTTTGCCCGCGTTAGCCTTTGAGTTTGACAGGCTTGGAGTAAAAGTTTAAGAAGTGGAAGGTGGCCCTCGCTGGTTTGACTTGGTGGATAGAGTGTCGACCTGAGGACCAAAGGGTCCCGGGTTTGATTCCGCTCAGGCCCCAGGAGGCAACCAACCAATGTATCTGTCTCACATTCTCTCTGTCTTTCCTTCTCTCTTCCATGCTCTCTAAAAATCAATGGAAAAATATCCTCGGGTGAGGATTTAAAAATAAAAAATAATAATAATAATAATAATAATAATAATAATAATAATAGTAAAAGAAGTGAAAGGTGAACACAGTGGATGGTGCATGAGGGTAGGCTAAATAGATTAAAGAAAATTCAATTTTTTTAGGGAAAGGGGATGGAGGAGGGAAGGGCTGCATAGCACGGAGCCGAGGGGCCATGGAATCCATGCTGGCAGCCCCCAGGAGCTGGAGTTCCATCCTTACATGCAGTCACTGGCGGGAAACTTTTGCTGTGGGTGTGTCTGGGGGCTGAGCTGGGCTTGGAATGTGCATGGAATGCAGGTGTGCGATCAGGTGCCTTCAGGACAGTTTTCATTCCTTGTGTGGTCTGACTCCTGGTGTCCAGCGAGTTTTCCCTGGTCTTTTGTTCTCCTGTGGCAGGAAGCTTACAAGTGGCTGTTAAGGATTGTACTGCCCTACAGTCCAAACAGTGGTCACTCCTACAAAAGCAAGTAGTATCAGCTGCGGCTGAGCCCAGAGACCCCGGGAGCACACAGCCAGGGGGCGCAGCTGAGCCCAGAGACCCGGGGAGCACACAGCCAGGGGGCGCAGCTGAGCCCAGAGACCCGGGGAGCACACAGCCAGGGGGCGCAGCTGAGCCCAGAGACCCGGGGAGCACACAGCCAGGGGGCGCAGCTGAGCCCAGAGACCCGGGGAGCACACAGCCAGGGGGCGCAGCTGAGCCCAGAGACCCGGGGAGCACACAGCCAGGGGGCGCAGCTGAGCCCAGAGACCCGGGGAGCACACAGCAAGCGGGTGCAGCTGCGGGCAGTGGGCTTACAGGCAGAGAAACAAAGCCAGGGCGCCCTGCTGCCAAGTGCCTCCCAGAGCTCGCCTCCTTTTGCTCTTGGTGTCGGGTAGCAGAGCCCATTATCTGCAAACCTGAGAACTGCTACTAAAGAATCACTCCCTTCCCTGAGCAAAGGGTGCACTCTGTGATTGGTACCAGGATTGGGGTGCGAAGAGGACCCTATAGAGGTCCGACATTGCCATTACTGGGTGGGCAAAATGACAAAGAAGCCCACCGGAGCCAACCCCACCCACACACATCGGGGGCTACACTGATGGCAGCATCCGGCTGCTGGGGGGGAGGGGGCACGGGAAGGGGGGGTGGGCAGCACTGGACTATCACAGGGCTAAAAAAGTAGTGATTAAGTGCCACCTACTGGAAAATAAGAGAAAAAATTCTTCATATTCATCTGCAAGACAAGTGCAACTGATACATAGATGTCTAGACAGAGAAGGAATTCATCAAATATAATGAATAAACAAGGCAGTATGGCAGCACAGAAAGAAAACGAAAAATCTCTAAAAAACATACTTAAAGACACGGAAAAACAATAACCTAGAGGAAACAGAAGCTCCTAGAAATATATACCCTTCCTAGACTGAGTCATGAAAAATTTGAAAGTTGAAACAGACTGATTAATAGCAAGAAAATTGAAACAACCATTAAAAAAAAGTCCCCAAAACATAGACGTTCAGGACCAGATGGCTTCAGTGAATTCTACCAAACATTCAAAAGAGATTTGATAACTATCCTTTCTCAAACTCTTCCAAAAAATTGAAGAAGAGGCTAAACTTCCTAACACATTTTATGTGGCCAACATAACCCTGATACCAAAAACTGGCAAGAATAACACACACACACACACACACACACACACACACACACACACACACAGAAAACTGCAGACCAATATCTCTGATGAATAGATGCAAAAATCCTAAACAAAATACTAGCAAATTGAATACAAGAGTACATTGAAAAAACAATACGTCATGATGAAGTGGCACTCATTCCAGAAGACAAGGATGGGTCAGCATATGAACATCAATCAGTGTAACACACCACATTAACAAAACAAAGGGTGAAAAGCATGTGATCTTATCAACAGATGCAGAAAAAGCATTTGGTAAGATACAACATCCACTCATGATTGAAACACTCAATGAAATGTGTATGGAAGGAAAGTACCTCAAAATACCAAAGGCCACATATTGCAAACCCTCAACCATATCATACTCAATGGAGAAAAACTGAAAGCTTTTCCTCTAAAATCAGGAACAAGACAAGGATGCCCACTCCTATTCCACACAGAGCTGGCAGTCCTCGCCAGAGCAATCAGGCAAAAGAAAGAAATAAAAGAAATAAAATCCATCCAAATTGGGAATGGATAAGTAAAAGTATCACTTTTTGCAGATGGCATGATTCTTTATACAAAAAAACCCCATATAGACTCCACCAAAAACAACCATTAGAAAAAATAAATGAATATAGTTAATTTGCAGAATAAAAATCAATATACAAAAATCCATTGTGTCCTTATATACCAAATGAAATGTCAGAAAATGAAGTGGGAAAAACAATTCCTTTTGCATTTACAACATAAAGTATAAAATGCTTCGAAATAAACCTCACAAAAAATGTGAAAGGCATATATACTGAAAACTACAAAGCACTGTTAAAGAGAAAAACGACACAATGAAAGGGAAGGGTCTTCCATGTTCATGGACTGGAAGAATCAACATAGTTTAAATGCCTATGTTACCCAAAGCAATACACAGATTTAATGCAATCCTCCTTCAAAATTCTAATGACATTTTTTAAGGAAATAGAACAAAAAATCATCAGATTGGTATAGAACTATAAAAGATCCCAAAGAGCCAAAGCAATCTTGAGAAAATAAAACAATCCAAAGGTATCACATTCTCTGACTTCAAATTATACTACAAAGCGACAATAATTGAAACAGATGCAGAAAAAGCATTGTATCTGTTATGCCCAGATTTCAAGATCCCCCAAAGGACACCACCAGGGAGGCCGAGTCTGATGCAAAAGCATAGAGTCTTTATTCAAGCTGAGCTTGGTCCCTCTGCCTCCACCGTTGTAGGATGCTAGAGGGCCCGGAGTCCCAAGAGAACAAAGAATTTATAGGGCTTGGGGGGGGGGGGGGCGGGGACACACTCTGACCACTGATTTGGCCGATTCCGGTTGGTTGAGTGAGGGCCTGGGGGCTAGTGGCACAAGGGCAGGGTGCAGCTGCAGGGGTGGGCAAACTTTTTGACTCGAGGGCCACAATGGGTTCTTAAACTGGACCGGAGGGCCGGAACAAAAGCATGGATGGAGTGTTTGTGTGAACTAATATAAATTCAAAGTAAACATCATTACATAAAAGGGTATGGTCTTTTTTTTTTTTTTTTTTTTTTTAGTTTTATTCATTTCAAACGGCCGGATCTGGCCACGGGCCATAGTTTGCCCACGGCTGAGCTAGGGTCTGGTTACACAAAGACAGGGGGGTGGCTAGCATACTTTTGGCCTTGGGCTAGTTTCCCTCACTTTCCCATTGGCTGAGATGAGGGCAGGCTGAGTAACTGATACATTCAGCGGCTTTTTCTTGGAAGAGGAGTTAGGGACACAGCTATCAGTTCCGTTCTGTCCTTTCATATCCACTTATGATGTTGTTTCTGCATGGTACTGGCAGAAAAAAACAAACCTACTTATGGAACAGAATTGAGAGCCCAGAAATAAAACCACATATATGTGGGCAAATCTTTATCTATAAAGGACTAAAAAATGTACAACGGAGAAAAGAACGCCTCTTCAGTAAGTGTTACCGGGGATATTAGAAAGCCGCATGCTTTCTAATGAAACTAGACGACTGTTTGTCCCCATGGACAAAAATTAACTCAACATGGATCAAAGATCTAATATACTAGCAAGTCCTGAAACAATAAATTACTTAAAACAAAACCTAGTTACTAAACTTATGGACCTTGGTGTTAGAGAAGATTTTATGAATTTGACCCCAAACTCAAGGGGAGCAGAAATAAATGAGGGGGAATTGTATCAAACTAAAAAGCTTCTGCGTGGCAAAAGAAATAGCCACAAAAACAAAAGTGCAACCAACCAAATGGGAGAGATATTTGCAAACAGCTCTGACAAGAAGTTACTATCCGAAATATATAAAAACTTACACTACTCAACACCAAACAAACAATCCAATCTTAAAAGAGCAGACGACCTGAACAGACACTTTCGCGAGAAGACATACAAATTGCCAACAGATATGTGAAAAGATGCTCATCTTCACTAGCCTTTAAGGAAATATGAATCAACTACAATGAGATATCACCACACACCTGTTAGAGAGGCCATTATCGACAAGGTGAGTATAACTGTTGAAGAGGTCGTGGAGAAAAAGGAGCCCTCAGTTACTGCTGGTGGGAAGGTAAACTGGTGCACTCATTATGGGAAGCAGCATAGAGGCTCCTCAAAAATTAAAAATAGAGGTACCATTTGGCCCAGCAACCCCTCTTCTGGTTATATACCTGAAAATTTTGAAAACATTTATTCGCAAAGATATATGTACCCTATATTCATTGCAGCATTATTCATAGTGGCCAAGACATGGAAACAACAAAAATGTCCTTTGATAGATGACAGAATAAAGGAGATATGGTGCATACATACAATGGATTATTACTCAGCCATAAGAAAAGATGAAATACTGCCATTTGTGACAACTTGGATGGAACTTGAGAATATCATGCTAAGGGAAATAATTCATACAGAAAAGTTAAGAACCATATGGCTTCACTCAGGTGTAAAATATATAACTGAAAGGAAGAAATGAACAAATAAGAACAACAAACAAAAACTAATAGACACAGATGACAGCATGGAGGTTACCAGAAGCAGGAGGGAAAGGGCATAGTGGCTGAAATATATGGTGATGGAAGAAGATTTGACCTTGATAGTATTGTACATTTGAAACCTATATAATATTATCAACCAAAGTCTCTCAGTAAATAGAATAAATAAAAAAGATGACTGGATAGAAATGTTGTGGTACATATATAAAGTGGAATATTACTCAGTCATAAAAAGGAATAAAATCTTACCATTTGTAACAGCATGAATGGACCAAAAGGATATTATGGTAAATGAAATAAGTCAATTAGAGAAAGACAAATACCACATGACTTCACTTGCATGTGGAATCTAAAGAACAAAATAAATGAACAAAGAAAACTGAAACAAACTCATAGACACAGAGAACAGGCCAGTGGTTGCCAGAATTAAGGGGGGTTGGGCAACTGGGTGAAAAAGGTGAAGGGATTAATAAGCACAGATTGGTAGTTACAAAATAGTCATGCGATATAACAACAGCATAGGGAACCATCAACAAATTACAAGTGCTAGCCAGGATGTGAAGGAAAGGAAACCCTAGCCTTAGCAGGGCTTGCTCAGTGGATAGAGCGACAGCCTGTGAACTGAAGGGTATGGAGTTTGATTCTGGTCAAGGGCACATGTCCAGGTTGCAGAATTGAGCCCCAGTAGGGGGTGTGCAGGAGGCAGCCAATCAATCATTCTCTCTCATCACTGATGTTTCTATCTCTCTCTCTCCCTCTTCCTCTTTCTTCCTCTGAAATCAATAAAAATATATTTTTTAAAAAGGGGTGGGGGAACCCTAGTACACTGCTGGTGGAAATGCATACCGGTGCAACCATTATGGAAAATAGTATGGAGTTTCCTCAAAAAATTAAATATGGAACTGCCATTTGACCCAGTGACCCCACTTCTAGGAATATATCCTAAGAAACCTGAAACACCAATCAGAAAGAATGTATGCAACCCCTATGTTCATAGCAGCACATTTACAATAGCTCAGATCTGGAAGCAGCCTAAGTGCCCTTTAGCAGATGAGTGGATAAAAAAGCTGTGGTACATTTACACCATGGAATACTATGCAGCAGTAAAAAAGAAGGATCTCTTATCCTTTGAGACAACATGGAGGGACCTGGAGAACATCACGCTAAGTGAAATAAGTCAGTCAAAGACAAGTATCACATGATCTCACTCATATGTGGAATCTAAGTAACAAAATAACCTGATGAACAGAGTGGATCCAGAGACATGGAAGCATGGAAAAGAGTGCAGAATTTCACAGGGAAGGTGGGGAAGGGTGGGTGGGTGGGAGGTAATCAACCAAAAACCTTGTATGCATATATGCATAACCCATGGACACAGACAATAGGGTGCTGAAGGCCTGGGGCGAGGGAGTGGGGGAGCGGGCTAGAGACGGTCAATGGGGAAAAAGGGGGACATATGTAAAAAGTAATAAAAATAAAAATAAAAACAGCAGAGGGAATGTAGTCAATAATAACTATATATAGTCAGGTACTGGAAATATTAGTGGAAACACTTTGTAAAACATATAATTATCTAGTTACTGCACACCTGAAACCGATACAAAATAATACTAAATATTAACCATAATTGAAAAATAAAATTTTCAAAAACACTAAGGAAAATAAAGAGACCTAATAAGAAACCAGAAAAAAATTACAAATTACCTAAATACCTAGTAAGTAACATCAAACAAATAAGAGAAAAATAAGCAAAAAATGGTTAAATAAAATTTAAAAGCGTAACAGAAATAACAAATACAAAACAGCCGGGCTGGTGTTGCTCAGTGGTTGAGCGTGGACCCATGAACCAAGAGGTTCCGGTTCAATTCCCGTTCAGGGCATATGCCCTGGTTGGGGCTCGATTCATGTCTCTCTCATCGATGTATCTATCTTTCTATCCCTCTCCCTTCCTCTCTCTCTAAAATCAATAAAAAATACGTTAAAAGAAAGTACAAAACCAATTAAAAATTCAAATAAAAATCCCAACTTCATATAACAGGGAACCTTGGGCGGGGGGGAGCGGGGGGGCCACAGGATCATATAGGGTCACTAGAAAATTTTGCCAAACATTTGAAGAAGTAATGCCAACCCATGTCAAACTTTTGGGAAAAAAATCAGAGAAGGAAACACTGTGAAACTCATCCTAGTTAAGACATTGTAGAAATAGAACAACGCCTGACACACAGTGGAAGTTCATTAGCCACAATAACGCTAACCTCTGATACGAACGTTCTTCCAAAAAAGAAAGTTATCAGATATATTGTATGCTTTTAAGGTGAATGAAAAGAAAAACACTCCTTCCCTGACCGGGAATCGAACCCGGGCCGCGGCGGTGAGAGCGCCGAATCCTAACCACTAGACCACCAGGGAGGTTGTAGCTGTTCTCTGTCTGATAAGCTAAGTTCCTGTTATGTGACGCACGTTGTATGCGGGCTTATGATTGGATGGACTTCAGACATTTTAGACTGCCGCCCTCTACTTCCTCGCCACCTCCCAGCCACCGCAGACAAGGAGAAACAAGCAGTGAACAATAGAAAACATTGGTTCCTGACGGGAAAGGACTGGGAATGAGGGGGGAAAAAAAGTCATGTGTCAGAAGTGGGATTCGAACCCACGCCTCCATGCGGAGACCAGAACACCCGTAGGTAAGGGAGCCCCTTGAGTCTGGCGCCTTAGACCACTCGGCCATCCTGACACCCCTGCCATGGTTCCTCCAATGTAGCCTATTAGCTGTGGGCACAGGGACGGGACCGTGGGGAACAGGAGTGAGGGTGTCTCTTGTCCAGAAGAAGCGGAAAACAGAGGGCCGGTCGCTCGCAGGGGCCCAACCCTGGCCGGCAATACCCAGCCGCCGAGGCGCCAGGGCGCCAGGCGACAACCCAGTGGTGATCCCCTCCGCGTCCCCTCGGCTGGGACCCCTGGCTGCAGGGACGTCGCGGGCACTGGGACAGCAGAAGGGACGCAACTCTGCCGGCGGTCCAGCCGGCTGGGGTCTCTGCCCCAAGACTTCGGCCGTGCGGCGCCCCGGGCTCCGCGCCGGCACCCGGGAGGGAGGGGAGACACAGAGGCCGCGGGAGCCCGCGGTCCCAGAGCCGGCTGGAGCCTGCAGGTCCGTCCAGGCAGCGATGAGCGCAGCGGCCACGCGGGGAAAGCGGGTACGGGGTGCAGGCGGCCCGAGCCCCTCCCGAGGCGCCATGGCAGCGCAGCGGGGAGCGGAGTCCAGGAGCCGCGGGAGAGAATCCCAGAGGAGGAGGCCCTCTGTGCGGGGCGGGCCGCGGAGTGCGGGGCTGCAGCCCCTGGCTGGGCTGGATGGCAGTGGACCTGGTGGTGACAGCGTAAATTTTGAAGGTGGAACCAACAGGAATGGGTGGCGTGCAAGAAATGAAGGGGTGGCCCATACCTGGAGGGTTTTTGACCTGCAAATAACAAAAGTTATACTTCTCTTCCTTTTCAGTGTGGATGCCTTTTATTTCGTCTACTTGTCTCATTTTTCAAATTGAGTTGTCTTTTTGTTCTTTGTCTATTCTGGATGCGAGACCTGTACTAGTTATCTGACTTGCAAGTATCTTTCCCATCCTGTAGGTTGTCTTTTCACTTTCTTTATAATGTCCTGATGCTTACAAGATTTTAATTTTGATTAAGTACAAGTTATCTACTTTCCTTTGTGTTGCTCACACTTTTGGTATATCTAAGAATCCATCGCCAAATCCAAGGTCATGAAGATTTACCCTTATTTTTTTCCTAATAGTTGTATCATTTTAGCTCTCATCTTTAGGCCACCAGTCCATTTTGAGTTAATTTTTGTATATGGTATGAGTTAGGAGTACAATTTCATTCTTTGCATTCTTTTCCAGTTGAGCTAACACCATTTGTGAAACTGTTTTCCTCCATTGTTTCAAAATCAATTGGCCGTAGATACATGGGCTTATTTCTGTCCGTCATTTTGCCAGCACCACACTGCTTTGATTACTTTTGTTGTAGCTTTGTAGTCAGTTCTGAAATCAAGTAGTGTGAATCCTCCAACTTTTTTTCCTTCAAGAATGTTTTAGCTATTTGAGGGCCCTTGCAATTCCAGATGCATTTGAGAATTAACCCTTCCACATCCGAAAAAACAATTCCCTGGGATTTTGTTAAAGATTGCATCGACTCTGTACACCACTTTGGGTAGTATTGGCTCCTAATGATATTGTGTTCCAGTCCATGAACAGAGGATATCTTTCCATTTATTTAGGTCTTTACTTTATTTCAACAATGCTTTATAGTTTCAACATACAAGTGTTTCACCTTCTAGGTTCAATTTATGGATAGGTATTTTATTATTTTGGAACTATTGTAAATTGAATTGTTTTCTATTGTAAATGGAATTGCTGGTGTATAGAAACTGTACTGAATTTTTTGTTTGATCTCATGACCTTCTACTTTGCTAAACTTAGGTATTATCTTTAGTAGATTTTTTTTGTCAATTCTTTAGGACTTTTTATATACAGGACTAGAGACCTGGTTCACAAAATTTGTGCAAGGGTAGGGTCCCTAGGCCTGGCTGGTGATCAGGACCCATTGGAGCCTACCGGCTGCTGGACAGGGCCTTCCTTCATTCCACAGTGCCCCCTGGTGGTCAGCGAACGTCATTGTGAGCCATTGAACTCCCAGTCTCCTGGTCAAACTCCCACAGGGACACTTTGCATATTAGCCTTTTATATAAATAGATGATCTTGTCATCTGCAACTAGAGAAAGTCTTATTTCTTTCTGTCCAATTTGGATAACTTCTATTTCTTTTTCTTGCCTAATTTCTTTGGCTAGAATGTCTTAGTGCAATATTGAATAACAGTGGTGAAAGTGGACATTTTTGACTTGTTTCTGATCCTAAAGGGAAAGTTTTTAGTCTTTCCCCATTGATTCTGATCTTAGCTCTGTGTTTTTCATACATGCCCTTTATCATATTGAGGAAATTCCCTCAATATTTTTAAATGCATAAGATAAAACATATAGGATTACAGAGGAAACTAATTACCTAGTATGTTGAAATTCTGTTATCACAAAAATTAAAATTAATTTGTGATATTGTAATATGTATACTTATTAACACATTAAATAAGCTATAGTGTCATTTGAATTAGTGATAAGTATAAATGATATTCTGAAATGTTTACAGCTGTAATGTGCAATACTACTGTGGTTTGCTATGTCCATTGTTAATGGAAGGAGATATTCAGCTAGAGGTTAGTGAAGATAAAGACGTAAATTGTTTCCATCCAAATTCATAGGACCCTTAGTTCTATCCACTAGAATCCCAGGCTAAAACCCCTGAGGTCAAGATGAACCAAGATGGCGGCATAGGTTAACGCCGGAGATTGCTGCCTTGAACAACCAAATGAACGGACATCATCCAGAACCACAGAAAGGCTGGCTGAGTGGAAATTCTACAACCAGGAGGAAAGAGAATATCATACCCAGACTCAGAGGAGGCGCAGTGCTGAAGTGAAATACTGAGGTACGGAGTGCGCGGAGCGGGCTGGCGGCGGAGGGCGCGGTTGGTGCTTTCAATCGGGAGGGAGTCTCAGATTCTGAGCTCCAGATCCGGGCGAGTCTCTAGGGACCCAGACTCAAACGGGAGAAGCGGGACTGTCTGGCTTCAGTCGGAACTCGAAGGCAGCTTTCTCTCCGAGGTTTGCAGCGGTTGCTGGGACTCTGTGAGGCAGAGCCCCTAGGGACAGAACTGAGAGCCGCCATAACTGCTCTCTCCGGCCCACCCTGTTGATCCCAAGCCCGAGCGACCCACCCGCCCCGCCCAAGCCCTGCGCAGAGCCATTTGCCAGATAGCCTCAGGCAAAGGCTAGATTAGCACCTCCCCAGAGGACAGAAGTTTTCCCACTGCAAACACAGCTGATTCTCACAGCCAGCTGGCCTGGAGGTCAAATCCCACTAGTATTAACTACAACAATCAAGGCTTAACTACAGGAGGACTGCACACAAAGACCACTAGGGGGTGCGCCAAGAAAGCATAAAAAAATGTGGAGACAAAGAAACAGGACAAAACTGTCAATGGAGGATATTCAGTTCAGAACCACACTTTTAAGGTCTCTCAAGAACTGTCTAGAAGCCGCTGATAAACTTAATGAGATCCTCAACAAATCTAATGAGACCCTCGATGTTATGATAAAGAACCAACTAGAAATAAAACATACACGGACTGAAATAACGAATATTATACAGACTCCCAACAGCAGACCAGAGGACCGCAAGAATCAAGGCAAAGATTTGAAATGCGGCCGAAACCGGTTTGGCTCAGTGGATAGAGCGTCGGCCTGCGGACTGAAGGGTCCCAGGTTCGATTCCGGTCAAGGGCATGTGCCTAGATTGCGGGCATATCCCCAGTGGGAGATGTGCAGGAGGCAGCTGATCGATGTTTCTCTCTCATTGATGTTTCTAACTCTCTATCTCTCTCCCTTTCTCTCTGTAAAAAATCAATAAAATATATTTTAAAAAAATAAATTAAAAAAAAAAAAAGATTTGAAATGCGAAGAAGCTAAAAACACCCAACTGGAAAAGCAAAATGAAAAAAGAATCCGAAAATACGAAGATAGTGTAAGGAGCCTCTGGGACAGCTTCAAGCGTACCAACATCAGAATTATAGGGGTGCCAGAAGATGAGAGAGAGCAAGATATTGAAAACCTATTTGAAGAAATAATGACAGAAAACTTCCCCTACCTGGCGAAAGAAATAGACTTACAAGTCCAGGAAGCACGGAGAACCCCAAACAAAAGGAATCCAAAGAGGACCACACCAAGACACATCATAATTAAAATGCCAAGAGCAAAAGACAAAGAGAGACTCTTAAGAGCAGCAAGAGAAAGAAACTCAGTTACCTACAAGGGAGTACCCATACGACTGTCATCTGACTTCTCAACAGAAACTTTGCAGGCCAGAAGGGAGTGGCAAGAAATATTCAAAGTGATGAATACCAAGAACCTACAACCAAGATTACTTTATCCAGCAAAGCTATCATTCAGAACTGAAGGTCAGATAAAGAGCTTCACAGATAAGGAAAAGCTAAAGGAGTTCATCACCACCAAACCAGTATTATATGAAATGCTGAAAGGTATCCTTTAAGAAGAGGAAGAAGAAGAAAAAGGTAAAGATACAAATTATGAACAACAAGCATGCATCTATCAACAAGTGAATCTAAGAATCAAGTGAATAAATAATCTGGTGATCATAATAGAATCAGGGACATAGAAAGGGAATGGACTGACTATTCTTGGGGGGGAAAGGGGTGTGGGAGATGCAGGAAGAGACTGGACAAAAATCGTGCACCTATGGATGATGACAGTGGGTGGGGAGTGAGGGCGGAGGGTGGGGCGGGAACTGGGAGGAGGGGAGTTATGGGGGGAAAAAAGAGGAACAAATGTAATAATCTGAACAATAAAGATTTAATTAAGAAAATAAAATAAAATTTTAAAAAACCCTGAGGTCAAGAGAAAATTGGTGCCCTGACTGGTTTGGCTCAGTGGATGGAGCGTCGGCCTGCGGACTCAAGGGTCCCAGGTTCGATTCCGGTCAAGGGCATGTACGTTGGTTGCGGGCACATCCCCAGTGGGGAGTGTGCGGGAGGCAGCTGATCGATGTTTCTCTCTCATCGATGTTTCTAACTCTCTATCCCTCTCCCTTCCTCTCTGTAAAAAATCAATAAAACATATTTTTTAAAAAAAAGAGAGAGAGAGAGAAAATTGGTGATAGAAAAGGTGGACATGGCATGGGGAGGGAGAATGCCATTGTGCCCAGGAAACAGTTGGCTATCTGAGAGATATAAGGACAGTAGCAAAGGCTTCCTGCCAAGTGAATAAGATGCTGGAAGAGGGGACAAGGGCATAAAGGTGTGCTCCAGGGAAGTGACTGCTGTGGTAGAACCTGGACTGGAAGGGCAAGTTTGGGAGTGATACAGAGGTGGAGTGGGTCAGGGGGTGGAGTGCCAGTGGGGTCAAGAGCGGGCCAGAAGGAGAGCACTAGAAAGACAGGTGGTGTTAGCAGGATGCTTTTGAATGTTGTCAGGTAGCAAGAAGACACAGCTTTTAGGACTGCCTCAGCAGGATTGGGGAAAGCTTTGAAAGATGACATTGGACAAAGTTATATACTGATGGAATGCTTTGTTTCCTAGATTCATTAACTCTGGATTTTTCAGTGTTAAAAATGTTCAAATTCAATAAAACATTTCATGCATAAACTAAAATTTCTACTCACAAATATATTGCACTTGGCAGTTCACACTTTGTTTCACTGTTTGGCTTCCTAGCAAGTGGCTGTGAAGAATGACAGCATTGTTTAATCCAAGCTGATCTTCTGTCTTCACAGCACTGTGCTATGGTTTCTTTCAAGTCCACTCAGGTATACGTGGTACCTTCCGTCTGTGCCAAAATGAGCTGAAGTGCTTCCAAACCAACCTCTTAGAAAGTTGCTTTGGAAGTGAACATGTGTAGCTGAGTAGGGCCTGCGTCCAGACTGACTCAATAATGGGAATTCTCCAAATAAACTTCCATGTAGAATATGTTTATTAAAGGATAAATGATAATGTGCTAATTGAAGTATAAGCATCTTGAGATAGACAACCCAAACCGTTATTCTACAATTGTTTACAATTGACAGGGACTGGAATATGTTTTTTTAAAAAATATATATTTTATTGATTTTTTACAGAGAGGAAGAGAGAGGGATAGAGAGTCAGAAACATCGATCAGCTGCCTCCTGCACACCCCCTACTAGGGATGTGCCTGCAACCAAGGTACATGCCCTTGACCAGAATCAAACCCGGGACCCTTCAGTCCGCAGGCTGACTCTCCATCCACTGAGCCAAACCGGTTAGGGCTTTTTTTTTTTTTTTAATATATTTTATTGAATTTTTTAGAGAGAGGAAGGGAGAAGGATAGAGAGTTAGAAACATCAATGAGAGAGAAACATCGATCAGCTGCCTCCTGCACACCCCCCACTAGGGATGTGCCCACAACCAAGGTACATGTCCTTGACCGGAATCAAACTCGGGACCCTGAGTCTGCAGGCTGACACTCTATCCACTGAGCCAAACCGGTTAGGGCTATTTTTTTAAAATATGTTTTTATTGACTTGAGAGAGAGAAAAGGAGAGGGTGAGAGAGATATCAGTTGCCTCCTGTATACACCCCAACCGGGAATCAAACCCACAACCTGGTATGTGCCTTGACCAGGAATCAAACGGGCAACCTTTTGGGTTGATACATGGGACAACGCCCAATCAAGTAAGCCACACTGGCCAGGTGGTATTTGGTTTTATTTTTATACTAGAGGCCTGGTCCCTTGGCCTGGCCTGCGGACATCCCCCAAGGGGTCCTGGGTTGTGAAAGGGTGCAGGCCAGGCCAACGGACCCCACTGGTGGGGTCCAGAAGGGACACAGGAGGTTGGCCAGCTGGACGACCACAGGAGGGCTCCAGGGCATGTCCACCCATCTTGCCTAGTCCCCATCTCAGGACCCCAGCAGCAACTAACCTACCAGTCAGAGTGTCTGCCCCCTTGTGGTCACTACACGTCATAGCTACCAGTGGAACAGTCGAACAATAGCTTAGGTTTTTATATATAGAGATTTAGATTCTTTCCAGGCTCTGGCCCTGGCTCTGGTTCTAGCCTGCTGGACTGCTTTCTTGCAGTTTCACTTCCTGGGGGTAGTTGCACATGTACTAGTATGAGATAACAATGCCCATGGATTTATGTCAAGGGGTCTTTTTACCTTGTAGAGAGTGCAGGGCAAGAAGTAGGGGTGGCTGAAGAGGTGGTGCAGACAAGTGCAGGGTAGGAGTTGTGGGGTGGAGGATGAAGTGATAGTAAAGAGGAAGAGTTTGAACCGGGCCATCTGATTTGGACTTAGAAGTGGTCCTTTCTTCCTGCTCTCAAACCTTTTGCCCCATGTCTCCTTAGTGCCTCATGGTCCTTCTCTCAAGTATCCTAGTTGTTTCTCTGCCCTCCCCTTTCCCCAGTTCCGCCCTCCCCCAAGACAAAAATCCCCCAAGATAAACTGAACTTTGATAGGTCAGTAAAGCCCAGACCCTCAACTAGTGGTGGCCTTGGGCATACTCACATAACATCACATCTGCCATCTCCTAGGCCCCAATATATGACATTACTAGGGGAGTGGGAGACTCAAGAAGTTTAAATGCTCAGATTACAAAAGGAGGGTCTTATAATAGCCCCTGACATGCCTCCCATAGGGCTTTGCCATCCACCCCCCTCTCTCCATAGTGGACTGCACTAGTGCGTGTGGCAGGAGAGAGGGTTTCATTCCCCAGACCGCTCCCATATCATTGTTCATTCTAGTAAAGCTCTCCAAGGAAATACAGCCTTATTTTTAAGTCTCAGTGGAGATATGAACCACTTCTTGCCACCAAGAAACTTTCACATTCCACCTACTCTCAGTAGGGAGTGGGTTGAGGAGAGAGGATGGGCAGGGCAAGGAGATCGGGGTGAGGGTGGGGCACCCGGAGTGCTGGCCCGTTTCTCACCTCAGCAACTTTCACATCCCAGATCTCAGTTCTGCTCTAGTCTGAAATTATTGCCTTCAGAATATTAAGACTTCTGTTAATAAACTTGTAGTCACCTCAATACATGCAGTAGCCAGACTTGGATTTTCCTGGCGGAGAGGGCAGAGGGGAGGCATTTGTCTTTGGGCATCGTGCTGGGTGTCTTCAAAGCCCAGAGGGAGAGTTGGCATAATCAGGAGTGGGCCTTACAACGAAAGTTCTTCCCAATCGTAGCCTCACTAAACATTTCTCATTTATTTTACTGTTGGGGCTGCTAACATGTTATGTCCTTCCCCAGGCATTCCACATAGGGCGATGGGAGGGACCCTGATGGGGACCATTTTTACACACCATTATGGCAAGCTTCTGCGATTCTTAGAGATGCTATGTGATCAAGTCCAGCCCACTGAGGTCTATCAGGTAGAGCATCTCTCATTAGAATTCTGATCTAGCAGCAAAGGGGTGGGAGGGTAGCCTCTGGGAGTTTAGGGGAAAGCCTAAAGGGTGCCAAGGCTAAGGAAGCCCAACGCTCTGACCCAGAAGACTGCAGGCTCTGCTCAGGGCTCCAAGCAGGAAGTTTAGCTACAAGCTGGTGTAGGTGCTCCTAGAAAGAGGAAAGTGAAGACTGACAACCAGGAAATTACAGCCATGTTCCCAGAACTCACTGGTGAAGGGGTTTCAGTTCTCACCAGCTGAACTGCCGTCTGGGGAGGCCAAGATTCACCAGGCCCTGGGAGGTGCAAGCAAGGGAAGATGGTCATTTTGGGAACCACCGGAATACCGTCTGCTCAATGGACTGAGTGAGCCAGGAGGGGAATGCAACAAGAACAGAATTAGGAGGAAGAACCTAGTCTGTTGGTGGCTCACAAATTCTGTATTAAAAGCCTGACGCTGAAAGTTGGCAGAAGATAGGCTGGATCCCTTTTTGGCTGAAATGTAAAACTGTCTAGGTACAGAGGAAGGAAGCTGAAAGAATGAGGCGAGGAAAAGGGAAGACACAAGGAACGGAAGAAAAGTGAGTCAAAAATATACAATGAGGGTCAGAAAGGGAAGGAAATGGGTATAGTTAGATGTAAAATGGGAGAAATGACAGTAAATGGAGAGAACAGGAATGAGAGAATAGAGATGAGAGGGAAAGAATAAACACAGGGCCGAAACTGGTTTGGCTCAGTGGATAGAGCGTCGGCCTGTGGACTGAAAGGTCTCAGGTTCGATTCCGGCCAAGGGCATGTACCTGGGTTGCGGGCACATCCCCACTAGGATGTGCAGGAGGCAGCTGATCGATGTTTCTAACTCTCTATCTCTCTCCCTTCTTCTCTGTAAAAAATCAATAAAATATACATATATATTAAAAAAAGAATAAACACAGGAAGTGGAGCAGAATGAGAGGAAAGCTTAGGGAATTCCAGGTGAGTCCTAGCTCGCCAGTATGTGGCAGAAGAAAAGGTAGAGGGCGTAGTAGGCCTGACTTAGGGGACTAGTGTTTTGTCAAGACCCCGTTCTTGCCAGTCTGGCTTCTTCCTCTTTCATCTCTTCCTGTGAATGCACAGAGGTGCCGCAGTACAAAGGCCTGGCACAGGGGGTGAAATGACTGTGAGGAGAAATAGTGAATTGGGGAAGGGGTTGGGGGGCTAAGGGGAAAGAGAGGCACTCCCTTTACTAGAGGAACCCCATCTTTGAGCTCTCCTCACCCATCCAACCACAAAAAGCCAGGTTTTACTGAGACCAAATCAGGTTTCTCTTTATTTTCGTCTTCACGGGAGGTTAAGGCTTAAGGAGTGGTCCAGGAACTTGGATTCTAAGCGCCCGTGAACACGTCCCTGCCTGAGTTCCAATGTTTTGTTTTTTTTCCTTCCGTGGATATTTATTCTGGAAATACCTTTACTTCTTCTGCAACACACCCAAGGCCAGGTGCATGGGTCTCTGCCACAGCCTGGGTGATAACTGACTGACACCTGTAATGTTACCAGACAGGGACCAGGTCCGGAGCAGGTCTGCCTCAAGCCGGCCGGTAGTATGTGGGTTCTTGACTTTGTGCAGGAAAGATTTCACAGCATGAGCCCAGGTGATTTGGAGAGTACATTTATTAAATGTACTGGGGACAGTGAAACAAAGGAGGCACTTAGGGTGGGAGCAGCAGCAGAGAGCGTGGGCGGTGCTCTGCTCTGGCTCCCTAGAAATGCTCTAGGAAAGCAGCCTGGGCAGGGCTGCTGTTGGCTCACTGGGAAGGGAAGGTTGCAGTGACAGAAGTGAGCCTGGGTGGGGCTGCTTTAGCTCACTGGGACATCAGAGAAAAAGAGGACCTTGGGGACAGGATCAGGGGTGAGCCTGGGATGACCTGCCGCTGCCCTTTGCTCCCCTGGTTGCAAGTCCCTTGGGGACCCTAGAGTTTAGGAGAAAGGAAGTAAAAAGCTCATGCCTGAGGAGGGCATGGCGTGCTCCCGAGAGAGCCCATGCTGGCCTGCTTTGTCTTGAGGGTTTTCTCTCTTAGGTGGAGGGTCCCCAGCAAACGCTCACCAGCTCCTCAAGTGCATTTTTAATTCTGCGCTGCGGCATCAGAATGAGTATATGGGGAGTGTGGGGTTCCTTGGTTGGGTTTACGGTGTTACTTTTATCTTGGGTCTGCCCGGCTCTTACCAGGTTTTTGTTATTTGTTCCCAACTTCATCCGTCCTTGGGTTTGGCGGGCACACATGGCGTTATCTGGGTCCCTCCTCTATCTCCCTGACCAGGTGACTTAAGCTATTTATTCTCTGAGCAGGAGGGAGAGGTATTAACCATTTGTTCTCAAGTATCCTTGTTTAGGGAAGATAAGGTCTTATGATTCGCTGCCTGGCTGTAAATCGGGAAAATTGTTAGGCCTTGTTTAATTATGTCTCAGTTTCCCCATCCTACTTGCCCAGGAATTTTCCTAGCTTCTTACTATCTTGCCTCAGTAAGTCCACGATAGTCCACAAGCAGGTATCCCTATGTACACCTATGCCCAGGGACACCTGGGCAGGAAGCACAGCTTGGGGAGGGGGCAAGAATGACTAGAAGGGAGGCAGCAGTCAGATTCGCCCTCGGAAATCTGAGAGCAGGGGTGCTGCCTAGACCTAGTCATGAGATAACCTTGTGTTTTAGGTGCTCACGTGGCAAAGAGGGACCCCTTGGACCAGATCCTGTGTGAGGTGACCCAGCTCAGGCCCATGTTCTAGGTTTTTGTGTGCAAGTGGGTGTGCAAGGGGCCGGGGGAGGTAAGAATGATTAGGTGTTGTGTGTTGGCCAGAGTCGTCTGTGAGAACATATCAAGTAGTATGTATCATGCGAAGTTCATATGGACAGTCAAGCGGGCAACTGGCTATGAGTATGGAGCCAAAAGAAGGCTAGGTTGGAAATAGAAATCTGGGAGTCATCCGTTGTATTTATTGAAAGCCACGCGACCAATTCGATAGCCCAAGAAGAGAGAAGACTTGGTCCAGGGCCTGAGCCAGGGACACAATCTGTTTCAGTGGGACCGCAGAGGGTCCAACCAGGGAAAGGAGCCAAAGCGAAGAGCCGCAGGAGGTGGCAGCGCAGCATCGCCAGGTGCCGCTCCAAGCGCGAGCGTCAGAGAACGGACCACTGCACTTGGCCACGTGGCGCCGCCAGCGGCCTTGAGAACGCGTTCCCGGCTTGGCGGCGGGAAAAGCTCCGCTGGACCGTTGTAGGAAGAACGGCAGTGACTCTGCAGCTCGCGTTCGTTGGTGGCAACAGGGGAGGCGGAACTGAAGCGGAAGTGCAAACCAGGACCTGGGGGCGGGGGGTGCAGGCTGAGGGCTGGGTCCGCGCACGTTCCGCCAAGGCTTCGGAAACCCGCCGCAGGTGCGCCCCGCAGAGACAGACCCCTTCTCCGCCGACCCCGCCCGCCCCGCACTACGCGCGTGCGCGCCTGGGCGGCGGGCGGCCAGCGGGCGGCAGTGCGCAGGCGCGCGTCGTGCCCGCCCCTTCCTCCGCGGCCGCCCAGTTCCGCGGGGGCCACTCAGGAGCCAGGGCACGGGCTGCTCTTAAAGGAGAAACGGCGGCGGGCACGGAAGGTGGGCCCCGTCCCTCCACCGCTGTCCCGCCCGCGCTTGGCGGCGGCGCAGGCGCCGTGGGAAGCTGGTAAGGCCGGGCCGGGCGGGCGCTCGAGGCGGCCCCGGGATGGCCTGTGCGGTGCCCGGTGCGCTCACTGTACGCGTTAAGCGCTGCGGCCCGAGACCGGGTGGGGCGGGCCCCGGCCCCCGGCCCCCAGGACGCGTCCTTGCAGTTGAAGCTGTTTCCCACCCGGCTCCCCTCCCGGGAGGAGCTCCCGTGGAAGAATCACGCCCGCCCGCCGTTCCTGCCCCGCGGTGGTCGGTCCCCTATTCCCGCCGACTGCAGCGAGCGCTATGGCAACGGTTTGGTCCTGCCCATCCCCCGCGGAGGCCGGCCGGCGAGCGGCGGGTCCGGCCGGCCCACGCGCGTCCTCTGCCTTGCAGGGCCCGGGCCCATGGCCGCCTCCCCGGCAGAGGCCGACGCCTCCCACCGGCGGCGGGAGAAGCGGCGGCAGCTGGACGCGCGCCGCAGCAAGTGTCGCATCCGCCTGGGCGGCCACATGGAGCAGTGGTGCCTCCTCAAGGAGCAGCTGGGCTTCTCCCTGCACTCGCAGCTCGCCAAGTTCCTGCTGGACCGGTTAGGGCACCCGGAGTCCCCACCCTCACCCCGAGTGCTGGCCCGTTTCTCACCTCAGCGGTCCGGTATGGACTGAGTGATGGTGGCCTCCCAGGGTCCGGCCCACCCCCCTCGCCCCCGTGCACAGGGCCCTTGGAGTCGCCCCCGTGCACAGCGCCCTTGGCGTCGCCCCCGTGCACAGGGCCCTTGGAGTCGCCCCCCTGAGGGTGCGAGTGCCCCTAGTTGAGGACACTGGTCCGCCTGGGCCCGGCCTGACCTGCCCCTTGTCCTCTGGCAGGTACACTTCTTCGGGCTGTGTGCTCTGTGCAGGTGGGTAGGCAGCAGCTGGGGGAAGGGGCTCAGGGGCCGTAGGGGGAAGCGGGGCAGCAGCGAGGGTGCGACCCAGGAAGACTCCCTAAGGGGATGGATCAGAGGGGGCCTGTGGGAGTTGGGGAGAGGTAAGGCGTTGGGGAGCCCAGGCAGTGAGGTGAGCGCAGCCCGCGGGGAAGGGAGCAGCTTCTCAGGACCTCGCTGCCTGGGCTCTGAGGATCGGTAAGCTGGAAGGGACCAGGGCTGCCCTGCCCAGGGTGTTACCCGGCCAGGCTGTCTGGGTGTGGCGCTCCATGGTGAGAAGAGGGGGCACCCCAGCTGTCTGACAGGCTCTGACTGTCACCTTCACCCCTTTAGGTCCTAAGCCTTTGCCCCCCAAGGGTCTGCAGTATCTGGTGCTCCTATCTCATGCCCACAGCCAAGAGTGCAGCCTGGTGCCCGGGCTGCGGGGGCCCGGGGGCCGAGATGGAGGGCTTGTGTGGGAGTGCTCCGCGGGCCACACCTTCTCCTGGGGCCCCTCCTCAGGCCCCACACCTCCAGCGGAGCCCAAGCCAGCCCTCCTTCCAAGTCCTTCCCAGAGAAGCTGGTGCCCAGAGGCCAGGGGTGGGCAGGAGCCTGCAGGTAGGCGGGGCGGGAAGAGCTGTGGAGAATAGGAAGGGAGAAGGGTTTCCCTCTGGAGCTCAGGGCCTTTGGCTCTAAAAATGATCTGTTCTCAATGGACTTTGCTGTCCAGGGAATATGTCCTTAAATAGAGGCTTAGGTGTAAAAGGGAAAGTGCATAATAGGATGTATGGCATGTGTTTTGGTGGGAAAATAAGGGGGGGGCAAGCACTTTTGAAAGAATGAAATCTCTCTGGGAAGGCAAGTGAGACCAGATTGCCTGTGGGGAGAGCTAGGCCACTAGGGGGCAGTATTGGAAAGGAGACTTTTCGCAATGTACCTTTTTAGACTTGTGTGTGCTGTTTTTGACCATGTGAATGTGTCATCTTTAAAATAAAATACCCTTTCCCACTGTAGTAGCCTCTTCCCCTCCCTAAGAGTCCTCCCATGAATTCAGACCTCAGAGCCCACCTGCCCTCATCCCTTTGGCCAGAGTTTCTTCCCCTTTAACCCCACCTGTGCCAACAGGTTTGGAATCTGAACGTGAGGAGAGGACTCAGGAGGCGAGGTTGCCCAGGTGAGGCTGGGTGAAGGAGGGGCAAGCTAGATGGGTGGGCAGTGGGGTGAGGGATCAGAACCTCAGGCTTGCCTTCTTTGCCCCTGCAGGGGAATGGGACCCCCACCGGAGTCCTTCCTGCCCCCAGGAGACGAGGGGGAGGATGAAGATGAGAGTGAAGAGGAGATGCTCAGTGATGCCAGCCCATGGACCTACAGCTCCTCCTCAGACAAGCAAGTTGGGGCTGAGGGAGGACAGTCAGCAGGGCAGGAGGGGGGGCAGCCGACCAGGGTGAAGAGCTTTGCGGACTTGGTGGGAAGGGCACAAAGAACTGGAGGCTTGGAATTGGGTGGAAAGGGGTTAAGTTAGGCTTCAAGGGAGAATGAAGGCCGAATGCAGATAGGAGTAGAGGCTTGGGTGGAGTTGTTCTGAGTTTGGGATCATCTCAGTTTCGGGGCTGGGGTGGGGCTGTGGCTGGCTGAGGGCCCAGGAGTTAATGTCCTCCTCTTCACTCTTTCAGCTGTGAGCCAGATGCCCCCAGGCCGCACCCTTCCCCTGTCACCCATGCACTTGAGGAAGGAGAGACACCTCTGGCTCCTGCAGCTGCCCCCACTTCTCTTGCTGTGCCACTCTCATCAGCATCGCCGCTGGGTTCTGGAGCTCCCCTGTCTGTAGAAGATGAGGGGAAACCGGAGCTCCGCCAGACCCCTCCGGTGGCCCAGCAAACTGAGGCCCTGGCCAGGTAACCGACTGGCTGAGACGGAGGCAGGGTGCCCTGGGACATGGCCCTTCCCTGAGGCCCTCTGCTCCCTCTTTGCTGCTCGTAGCCCTGGGAGTCAGGTCCAGTCTGCTCTGGCGGTAGCCTGGGATGAGGACAGTGCACAGATTGGCCCCAAGAGAATTAGGTAAGGCTGGGGGAGGGTTCTGGAAGGGGCTGAGAGGAGAGCCTGCAGGAGTCTTCATGCTCCTCCCTATTCTGCTCCCCCAGGAAAGCTGCCAAAAAGGAGCTGCTGCCTTGTGACTACCCTGGCTGTGGGAGGATCTTCTCCAACCGCCAGTATTTGAATGTGAGGATGTGAAGGGCACAGGTTGGGTTCCATGTGGCCTCGGTGGAGAAGGGCTGAAAGAGAAGTTGAGGCAAAGGAACCTGGAGTGCGGGGGGATTGGAAGTCAGGAAAAGAAGGGTTGGGTGGACATGCAGAGCTTACCTGCAGTTCGTAATCACTAAGCCAGGTGACTGATAGGGAAGGCAGAAAACCCAGCCTTGGACACACTACCCCTGCCCACTACTGCTTGTCGCATAGCCTCCAGGGACCACAGGAGATGACGATAGCATCCTCAGGTTCTCTGGGTGATAGCGACTATTATAAGCACTTGACGTTTCGAAGATCGAAAGGGACGATCTTCGAAATGTCCTTAGGGAGTAGATGCTAATACTGTTCCCACTTTGCAAACCAGGAAGCCAAGATTCACATGGTTAAACTCTGTCCAAGGCTCCTCAGCTAGTGCGTAATAGTGCTGGGGTCTCTGAGTTTTGTCCTCATATTCAGGAGAAGTTTGAAGCACAGAAAGGGCAGGGCCCACCCCGACACTCAGCCAGAGCCCTCAGGGCAGTCTGGGGCCTGAGGAGGGCTCACACAGGGCTGGTGAGGCTTGGATGTACCTGGAGCAAGTAGAGGGGGAGAGTCCCCAAGTGGCAGCGAAGCTCTGGGCTGTGGACATTCAGCAGGGCTGCTCGGATACACTGAGCCTGTTCAAGGAGGAGACGGAAGCAGCCCCAACGGCAGTTTAACTCAGAAAGTGGACAAAGAATAAAGCGAGAGAATTCATGTACATGGACAACAGTGGGGTCCCTGGGGGCGTGCGGGGGGTGGTGGAGTGGAAGAGGGCATAGAGGGGATAAATAGTGATGGAAAAATAAATGAAATTAAATCAGAAAAAGGAAGGAATGTGGGATTTTGGAGGGGGAAGCCCATGGGATTTAATGAGACGGGGTGTGAAGCTGCGTCACATAGGAAGAGAAATGTATTCCAGAAGTGCACACTACCCTTAAGAGTTGAGAGTATGTGTGTCCAAAACAGACGTCAGAGAAAATCGTGTAGCATATATCTGGTGATCTCTTACTGAAAAGCAGGCCATCTGGGTGATGTTGTACTTGAATATTGACCGTGAAGAGGACAATCATGCCCCTACAGTCTTTCCCATCCCCAGCAGACAGCACGTTCATAGTTGGGGACCTGGGCTTTACAAGGGGAAGTTGTGGCAAGGAGGTGAGATCATAGAAGTCAAGGCTACAATAAGATGAGGGCATTTTGTGGTCGGGGGGAGGGGAGGGGAGGGACACTCATGTGCAGGTGATGTGAGCCAGGGTGACGGTTTTCGGCAGAGGAGCCTGTCCGGTGGGTCGGCTCTGGGGTCTCCCTGAGGAGACCATCCCCCTCCTTCCGTAGCACCATAAGAAGTACCAGCACATCCACCAGAAGTCCTTCTCCTGCCCAGAGCCGGCCTGTGGAAAGTCCTTCAACTTCAAGAAACACCTGAAGGAGCATGTGAAGCTGCACAGTGGTCAGTGGGGGGAATGCCTCCTCGTTTCCCCCTCTGGATCCCTTTACCTCCACCTGTGGTCTAGCATGTCCTCCTATGGGACCGTTCACTTCCCTTGGAGATCCTTTACCTTCCCATCTGTGAGTCCCTTCACCTCCCCCATGGGGCCCGTCAGCTCTCTGCAGTTCCTGTCACTCTCTAGGTGACTCACTCGCACACTCAGCATGCATTCCCTGTGTTGAGCACGTACCTGCTTGAGACTGTTGTAGGTGCTGGGACGCCTCAGTGAGCAAAGCAGGCAGTCCTCACCGAAGCTGTCCACTCCCGTGATACAGAGCACGGAAGAAGTGAAAGCATGGAAGTGAGGAGCGCGTGTAGAGAGGGAAGGTGCCTTGAGCAAAGACCTCAGTGAAAGGAGAAAGGGAGACGTGTCCATCTCTATGAGCAGCGCGTGGAAGGATGAGAAGACAGATAGGTGGTGGGGGCCCCAAGACTACCATGAGGATGGCTTGGCTCCTGGGCAGATGAGATGGATTCCACCTCAGGGTCTTGAGCAGTGAAGGGACACAGCTGACTTGAAAAGGAGAGCTGTGGCCCTAGTCAGTTTGGCTCAGTGGATAGAGCGTCGGCCTGCAGACTGAAGGGTCCCGGGTTTGATTCCAGTGAAGGGCACATACCTTGGTTGCAGGCACCAGGCCCTGGTCAGGGGCATGTGGGAGGCAACCAATCGATGTGTCTCTCTCACATCGGTGTTTCTGTCTCTCCCTTTCCCTTCCACTCTGCCTAAAAATCCATGGGAAAATACCCTTGGGTGAGGAATTAAAACAACAAAAAGAGCTGTGGCTGCCACGTGGAGTAGGGGGCGGCAGGAACGTGCAGGGCGCAGTGATGGTGGTCTGGAAGCCGACAGAGTGGAACCAGAAGGGCTGCCAATGGGAAGGACACATTAGGCGCAGGTGGGAGGGGCGGGAGGAGTTGGGTGACTTGGAGGATTCTAGCCTGAACAACTGGGCAGAAGGTAATATGGCTTCTTGAAACAGAGACAGGTGCTGTAAGAAAGGGACATTTTATTTGGGGCATATAATGGGTATCCCAGAGGATGTGAATCCGGAGTTTGGGGGTACGGGTAGAAAAAGTATGTTTGTCATGAGCACGCGGGTGGTTTTGGAGCTGTGGGTGGCATAACCCCACATGGAGGGACTGAGCCAGGTGAAGAGGCGGGAGCCGGCAGGTGGGAAGGGCAGCTGCAGAGGAGCCAGCGAGGCAGGCGAGGAAACTGGTATCGAAGGACCAAGCAAAGTGCTGGGGAGGGGCGTGCCGGTGCACAGGGCCGAGTAAGAGGGTGAGGACAGGCCACCAGACCTAGTGGGAAGCCATCCTTGACTAGATGGTGGGTGACAAGGGAAATGACAGCCAGAATGGAGTGAGTTCCAGGCGGGAAGGGGCTAAGGAAGTGGAGACGGTATGAACAACTCGGTATTGCTGAGAAAACAAGCAGAGAATTGGGGTCTTAGCTAAGAGGGCTGTAAGCTTGGGGCACACAATGGGACCGATCCCTCAGAGAGAAAAGACTTACTGACTGGGGTGGGCACCCTCTGGTCAGTGAGGGGGTATCAGGCACAGTTAGAAGGTGGCCACAGAGGAGCAGGTGGTAGTCACATATGTGGGCACAGAAGCGTTCTGGCTGCTGGATTTGGGGGCAAGATATGAGCATCCTCTCTGGGCTTCCCTCTTATTGATGACTTCAAAACAAGCTCCGTGCTGAATGGCGCCGCTGGAGAGGAGGTGGTGTGAACATGGCCTTCTGGACTCCAGAGAGGGGCGAGTGAGCTGACCAGGGAAATGCAGAGGCGTGTGGCGGCGCTTGAGATCTGTGGTGGATGAACGTGGAGGCTGAGGGGAGGGATTTCTGCCCCCTCAGTATACAGGGGCAGGCCCAGAGTTGTGTTTATGCTGCATTGGTTTTAGCCTAGCAGGTACAGCTGAGGGAGAGAGGGACAGAAGTGAGTGACAGATTGGTGTGAGTGACAGAAGTCACTCTGTCCTAGAAACTGCGCTGGGCAAGGAGGGACTGGGAACGGCTTTGGGCGCTGGACTGGCAGCCTGGAGTCACTGGATTATCAGTGTGACAAGGTAGGGTATGGTAGGCAGGTCCGTGGCTGGAACTTGGATGGTTGAAATTGTGGTGATGGGGAATGGAAGTGGTGGTTGAGAAGGATGGGCTGCTAGGTCAGTGAATGTCATGTCACGAAACAGAAGTGAGTGCTGGCCAAGTAGGAAGCAAACTGACGCTAGGATAGCTGGAGAGCAGGCCAGGGGCCAGTATTGCATGGAGCACAGGAGTAATGGAGTCGAAGGCTGCCGGTGTGTGTATGTGATCTGAGGGCAGGGTATACAGAGTGGTGTTGCAACAGGTCTAAGGGGCACCTTGAGAAGCTTGGAGGTGGGAGGGAGGGTAGGTTCCAGAAAAAAAATAGAGAGGGGATTGCTGACAGCCACAGGCCGTTGTTGGGGGCCAGAATGGATGTGATGTGTAGGCTGAGTGGGGACAGTACTCCTGTGGGGGCTGGTGGATGGGATGAGGAAGGGCCACAGCCTGGAGATGGATGCTGGGGTGTCCCCATGCCCCCGCAGACACCCGGGACTACATCTGTGAATTCTGCGCCCGGTCTTTCCGCACCAGCAGCAACCTGGTCATCCACCGGCGCATCCACACTGGAGAGAAGCCGCTGCAGTGAGTGTGGGGTGTTGGAGGAGGGGGCCGGCAGGACACTCAGGCAACTGGGCTGAGGCCCCTAACTCCCCTCTGCTGACCTGGGCACAGGTGTGAGATCTGCGGCTTCACCTGCCGCCAGAAGGCCTCCCTGAACTGGCACCGGCGCAAGCACGCAGAGACAGCAGCCACCCTGCGCTTCCCCTGCGAAGTCTGTGGCAAGTGCTTTGAGAAGCCGGACAGCGTCGCAGCTCACTGCAGCAAGAGCCACCCAGCACTGCTCCTGGCCCCATCAGAGCAACTCAGCCCAGCGGAGCCCAGTTCCAGTGTCTCTCCCCCTGCGCTCCTGGGGGCCAGCGATGGGTGCAGGCCCTCGAGTGTCTCAGGCTCTGACCCTGCTTCCTAAGCAGCGACCACGGGACTGAAGAGGAGAACGGCCAGCCGCCTGGTTCCTGGAAACTAGGGTGAGGGAGAGTCAGGGCACAGGCAGGACTGGACTCCAGGGCGGTAAGGCTGTAGTAGTCTTCCTACAGGACAGAATAAACTCGGTATTTTACATGGACGTGTGGGCAGAGTGAGTGGTTTTGCACCGGAGGCGCAGGAATCGATTCCTTTGTAGGCACTCTGCCGGTGCAACCCAGGCACCAGCCTCTTCCTCTCTGCAGCCCCCACCTCAAGGACCCAGGTTTCCCAATTTGCTTGGGCACTTTGCAGCCCTTCCCTGTGGAGTGTGACGCCCACTCTCACTGGAGCAGAGCAGGCTGTGAGTGCAGGGAGAGGACCGGGTCACTGGAGGTATGGACCAGCAGGCATACGGTATGTGACCCTGGTCCGTGTTCTGTCTATTAACCAGGAGAAGCAAGTATACAGGCCCAAAGAGTCTTGCCTTCTAGTACAAAAGCAAGAGGGCTGTGCATGCAGCATTGCTGAGCTGCCTTGGGAAGAGCGAGGCCTAGGGACTTGGAAGGGGCCTGACTCTCAGGTCACTTCTCAGGTTTGCAGAGACAGTGGCCTCAGGTTTGATAAAGGAGGCTCTTGGCCTCCGGAACCCAGATACATGCCTCCTTTATTTCACCAGTCACAGCAGAACACTGCTGGCCCAGGAAGTCCCCACCCTGCCCTGTTGCCTCTGGAGTGTGAGCTTGATTCACGTGCTCCACTTGGCTGTGCCAGGCTTTGGGGACCGTGTGGTCTTAGCCTAGGTCCCAGGGCTAATGTCCCTGCCTGGCTGGAGGAACTGTCCTGAGAGGCACCGGGTCTGGGACAGGTGGGCAGCCATGCTGAAGGCTCCCACCCACCTTCATGAGAGCGGGCCATCTCTCTAAGGCAGCAGGCTGTATGCCTCTGGGTAGCGATGTCCTTCAGTTGAGCTAGCTCCGCCGCCATTTCTGCCTGCAAATTTCCAATCTGTCCGAAGACCAAGGGGAGGCTAGTAGCTAAGTGGAACCGTGAGGCAGGAAGGGCAGGTGGGATGTGACAGAGGCCACATCTGTGATCGCTACCTGAAGAGGCAGGACATCAAAAGTACCCAGGCAGGAGAGGCAGAGGAGGCTCAGGCTGGAAAAAGAAGATGGGACAGAGAAAACGGCTCAAGTGGGAAGCAGGGAAAGAAACACCGGAGAGCACAGCGGCTGGCGCCGGACCTGACTCCTCCCCCCGCCCCCCAGAGGAGCAGAAGGACTGGCAAGGAAGCAGGTGTAGGGCTCGCAGGAGGCCAGGTAGTAAAGGCCCCACCTTGTGAGTTGGCCCGCAGTCCCTGTGACTATATTGGCGTTTGCATAGGCTACTCCAGGGCTGCCTCTCAGCAAGGCTCCCTTAGCTGGGACACAGAAGCCCCTGCTTTTGCTGCCCTACCGCCCAGCACAGATGAGGGCGGCTGCTGTGGTGCCTTGGGTGGTGGAAGTGGCGCGAGCATATGGGCCAGCTGGTGCTGCGACAGGAGCGGCTGTGACTGGAGCACTTGCGCCCTCGGCACGTGGTCGCTCACCCCGGTGCGGGCGCTCACCCCGGTGCGGCTCGCGGTGCAGCGCCAGCTGGGGGCCCACGGGGGCGGGTTCTCCCCCCACTCCCTCCCTCCGCGCGCGCCACTATGAATGCAGACACGAACCCACCCGGAGCGGAGGAGCTGGGGGAGTGTTGAGGTCAGGGTTTCATTAAATGCGTGCATCTTTCCTGGTCTGGTGATTCCGGCTTGTTGGATTTCACTTCGCTGTTGGGAATGTGTCAGCTGACATCTGTGGAGACACTCGGGGCCGCGTGGGGAGCTGCCATTTTCATGGCGAGGGCACGGGAATGGCCCTAAACCACGGGAATGGCCCTAAACCACAGGTCCCCTCGCCGGGAGCCGACTGGCTCTGCGGACATTGGACGCCGCGCCGTGCCCCGGCCGCCGGCTCGCCGGCTCCCCCTCGCGGACAGGGACTGGGACTGGCCGCGCGCGGCCGCCGAGGCGGGGACCAGGGAGGTGCCTCTGAGTAGGGGGTCCCGCTTCAACGCCGCTCTTCTGCGGTGGCCTCAGCGGGCCGGGCTTACGAATGCTTCCGCGACGGCTCGGCCCCGCCGGGTCCTCCTGAGACGCGCGCACCCTGCCGGTGCCACCACCAACCAACCCGTCCCGGTAGTGAGGCCTCGTACAGCGAGGCCAGGTGATACCCGTTGTCTCACTTGCCGGTGCGTTTCCGTGGTGTTTTCATTTTTTAAACATTCCAGCTGCAGTGCCCTCACCATGAAAATGGCAGCTCCCCACGCTGCCCCGAGTGACTCCTCAGGTGTCAGCTGACAGATCCCCAACAGTGGAGAGAACCAAGCACAGAGAGTGAATCTAACAACGTGGAATAACGAGACCAGGCAAGAATGCATACATTTCACGAAAGCCTGAATTTTAGATTTCCTTTTTTTAAGCAATGGGGATTTTTATTAACTTTAAGTTGCAAACATTATAAAGCCAGATCAAAATGGATTTCAGGAAATGAAAGAGGAAAACAAGGGCAAACTTACAAGCTGCATCAATAACATACATTCAGCCCGGAAGGTGTGGCTCAGTGGTTGAGCATCGACCTATGGAGGTCATGGTTCAATTCCCGGGTTGCGGGCTCGATCCCCAGTGGAGGGCATGTAGGCGGCAGCCAATCAATGATTCTCTCCTCATTGATGTTTCTATCTCTCCCTTCCTCTCTGAAATCAATAAAAACATTTTTAAAAAGCTGTAATATCTTTTTTTAAAAAGATAAAATCACCTGGTACTTCTCATAAATTCTAGGAAAGACATAACAAAGTAAAGGGAGAGACCTTAAGAGTTAATCTGTCCCAAGATATCCAGCAGAGGAGTTTTAAAACATATAGATAGAAAGTATAAAATACTGAATCCCCACTGACCATGCTTTCCAGGCTGGCTGAGAAGCCATCTGCCCTCTACACCAGATGTAGTTTAAATAGATTTGTTTGCCTTGCTTCTTTTTTTAAAATATATTTTGAGCCCTGGCCAACTTGGTTCAGTGGATAGAGCGTCAGCCTGCAGACTGAAGGGTCCCAGGTTCTATTCTGGCCAAGGGCACATGCCTGGGTTGCGGGCTCGTTCCCCAGTGCGGGGTGTGCAGGAGGCAGAGAATCAATGATTCTCTCTCATCATTGATGTTTCTATCTCTCTCTCCTCCCTTCCTCTCTGAAGTCAATAAAGAAATATACTTTTTAAAAAATGTATTTTGAGTGCCCTGGCTGGTTTGGCTCAGAAGGGTCCCAGGTTCGATTCCCATCAAGGGCATGTACCTCAGTTGCAGGCTCAATCCCCAACCCAGGTTGGGGCGCATGTGGAAGGCAAACAATCAATGTGTCTCTCTCACACTGATGTTTCTTTCTCTTGTCTCTCCACCTCTCTTCCATAAAAAATGAATGGAAAATATCTTCAGGTGAGGATTAACAAAAAAATAAAATGAAATCATATATATTATATATCATACTAGAGGCCCGGTGCACAAAAATTTGTGCACTGGCCGGGAAGGGGGGGGGGGCGGTCCCTCAGCCCAGCCTGTGCCCTCTTGCAGTCTGGGACCCCTCGGGAGATAACGACCTGCTGGCTTAGGCCTGCTCCCTGGTGGCAGAGGGCAGGCCCAATCCCTAGGTGCAGCCCCTAGTCGGGCTCAGAGCAGGGCCGATGGGGAGGTTGCAATGCCACCCTCAGTCACGCTCAGGGTAGGGCCGATTGGGGGGTTGGGGTGCTGCCCCCTGTCACACTCAGGGCAGGGTCGATGGGGAAGTTGCGGCGCCACCCCCTGTCACGCACAGAGCAGGGCCAATCAGGGGGTTGGGGCACTCCCCCCTGTCACACTCAGGGCAGGGCCGATGGGGAGGTTGCGGCTCCACCCTGTCACCCACAGAGCAGGGCCCATGGGGGGATTGGGGGGTCGCACCTTGTCACACACAGAGCAGGGCCGATCAGGGGGTTGGGGCGCTGCACCCTGTCACACACAGAGCCGCAGGGCAATCAGGGGGTTTGGGCGCTACCCCCTGTCATGCTGATCCCGGTGCCGGGAGGCCTCGCGGCTCCGCTGATCCTGGTGCTGGGAAGCATATTACCCTTTTATTATATAGGATAGAGGCCTGGTGCATGGGTGGGTGCCGGCTGGTTTGCCCTGAAGGGTGTCCTGGATCAGGGTGGGGGTCCCGCTTGGGTGCCTGGCCAGCCTGGTTGAGGGGATGATGGCTGTGTGTAGCTGGTCACACCCCCTTCAGGGTGGGGGTCCCCACTGGGGTGCCTGGCCAGTCTGGGTGAGGGGCTGAGGGCCGTTTTCAGGCTGGCGCGTGACTGAAGCTCCCAACCGCTCCTTTTTTCCTTTTTTTTTTTTCATTCTTGGATTTATGGCTGTCACTGGAGCTGAGAGCCGGCTTTTGCTGTGAGACCTCGCTGCTGAAAGCAGGTTTCTGGGCTTTGTTTACTTTCTGTATTTGAAACTTTGTTGCGACTCCAGCTCTGAGATCCCGGCTGACTGAAAACAGGTTTCTGGGGTTTTGTTTAGCTTCTATATTTGTAACAATGTTTCTTAGCAGCTCAGAGCCCAGCAGCGGCAGGCGGGGAACGTTGGAGTCCTCTGTCACTAAAGCAAGCAAGCCTCATGTTAGCTTCAAGCTGCCTGGCTGCTGGCCACCATCTTGGCTGGCAGTTAATTTGCATATTGCCCTAATTAGCCAATGGGCAGGATAGCGGACATATGGCTAATTACCATGTTTCTCTTTTATTAGATAGGAGATAGATAGATAGATATCTATCTATCTATCTATCTATATATATATATATATATACACACACATACTAGCTGTACCCAGCCACGTGTTGCTGTGGCTCAGTCTGGTTAAATGGAAAAGAAAGAAAAGAGAAAGCACACGCTTCTAATATGTTTAATTTCACAATGCTTGAGGGTATACAATATTTTTTGTCGTTCCATTGTCTGCAGATATAGAGATTGTCTGGTTTGCTGACTCTGAAACACGCAACATATAATTGTCCACGTGAGAAGCAATCCGTGTCTAGGTCTAAACCGCACAATTCTAAAGATTGGCCCTGAGCTTTGTTGATGGTGATTGCAAACGTCAATGGAATTGGGAATTGAAATCTCTTAAATTGAAATGGCATATCCGTTGGAATCATAGGAATGCAAGGAATGAGGACATCTTCACCTTTGAAAGGTCCTGTCAAGATGTTGCTTCTACGACGTTGCTCATTAATTTTTTTACTGCAAGTCGCGTGCCGTTGCAAAGCTTTGGCTGGCGATATTTTGCAACATGATAATTGGCACGCCGATTTTCAATTGCAATATGTGCAGTGGCATCCCTGGCAGATCGAGTAAATTCAAAAATTCTGTTGGATAATTAACCGCTTCATCTGCTTCCACATCAGTGTCGACGGACTTGTATGTGACTGCCTCGCTTTGAATGTTAGACTGAGTAATACTGTTAAGTTCATAGACGTCTTTGTTCTTGGCTGCAAGAATAGCTCGTTCACTCAGCCAATCGTGATTCTTATAATTTGTTTGAATATTGGGAAATACTTTTTCAACCAATTCTTCTTTTGACATCACTAAATTGCAGAAGTTATGAGGCAATGAAATTCGTCCTGAGATCAGATCAACTGGCACCTTTCCGTTCCCAATGTCCAGCAATTGATGTGAGAATATCTCAGCTGATCGATCATTTTGCAGCTGGACATGCATATTTGTAGTTAATTTTACCTACAATTTATAACTGTAAACAGAAATATTGAAATGGAATCGTAAAATATTTAGTATAGCGTGTGTTGCTTTTACATCCAACAGATGGAGCTGTTTTTCAAAAAAAGCATGTTTTTACCTGTCACAGGTGTGGCATCTATATAATAATAGGTATATAGGTACATAAAAACACACGCGTATTTGAATGCAACATTGTGTCAAAATTTCAAAGCAATCGGTGAAGAACTTTCGGAGATTTAAGATTTTGAACAAACGAACATTTACATTTTTATTTATATAAATACACACACACACACATACTGATTTGAGAGAGGAAGAGAGAGGGTGAGAAAAACATCTATGTGAGAGCAAAACATCAATCGCCTGCTGCCCACAAGCATCCCAACCAGGGATCAAAACCATAACCTGGCTATGTGCTCTGACCAGGAATCAAACTAGCAAACTTTCCGTGCAGGGAACGATGCTCACCTGACAGAGCCATGCTGGCCAGGCTTGCCTTGCTTCTTTAATAAATTTACTTGCTTCACTTTTTCTTAAATTGGCTTTACTACAAAGCAATCATCCCAAGTCACTCGTTTGAATTCCTTCCCACGAGACTGAAAGAACTGAGGAGGAAACAGCCCTCTCCCTTCAACTCAGGGGGGTGTCCTATGACAGCTTTTTCGGTGTTTCTGGGGTGCCTATAACAGAAGAATTGAACAACAAAGAAAAAAAAGGAGAAAAAACTCATGGACACAGACATCACTATGGTGATTGTTGGGAGGGAGGAGGTGGAGGAGGCTTTAGGGGGGATAAATGGTGATGGTCAGATCTGACGTGGGGTGGTGAACCCACAATGGGGTACAGATGATGTGTTGTAGAATTGTGCAGCTGAAACCGTAATTTTGTTAACCAGTATCACTTACCTCAATAAATTCAATAAAAGGAAAAAAAAGTTTCTAATAGTAGAAAAAAACAAAACCAAAATGAAGGAAATTTGGGTGAAGGAATTAAAAAATAAAAATTTATGAGAATATTTTATTTCACTGAGAAATGGTTGACTGTGATACTACCTAGTAATTAATGGCATTGCTAACATCTTTATATGGCTTTCCTATTTTTATATTTCATTCATTAGCCTAGTCAACAGGGAAGGGGTGGTTATTTGTGCCAAGGACTGGAAGGGGGTAAACGTAGTGGGAAGATCATGTAGACCTGTGCTGTCTGTTTGTCACTAGCCCCATGTGGATATTCAAACCACAATTAAAATTTTATTTCTACAGTCACACTAGCTATATTTTATTTATTTATCTTAAAACATTTTTATTGGTTTCAGAGAATAAGGGAAAGGGAGAGAGATAGAAACATCAGTGATGAGAGAGAATCATTGATTGGCTGCCCCCTGCACATCCCCCACTGGGGATCGAGCCTACAACCCGGGCATGTGCCCTTGCCTGGAATTGAACCCGGGACCCTTCAGTCCGCAGGCCAACACTCTATCCACTGAGCTAAACCAGGTAGGGCTCCACTAGCAACATTTTATTTTATTATTATTTTGATGCACTTTTCCTAGAGGTACTGCAATACCAGGCCAATGTGTGGAGTGGACAGAGCAAGCTCCTATTCCATCTCCTAATTCCAAAAATCCATTTAATATATTGTCCTCGGATAGAGGACATATCAGATATTAAACTGATAAGAACAGATACTACACTTGATCTTAGCCAAAAGGCCAAGAAGCGATTACTAGCTACATTTTAAGTTCTCAATAGTGCAGATAGTGAGATTCCCATCATTGCTGAAAGTTTATTGAACAGTTGATTCTGAAGACATTTTTTAAATTTTTATTTATTGGTTGATTTTAGAGAGAGGAAGGGAGGAACATCAATTTTGTTGTTCACTTCTTTGTGCATTCATTGGTTGATTCTTTCATGTGCCTGACCTGGGATTGAACCTGCAACCATGTTGTATTGGAACAAGGCTCTAACCAAATGAGCTACTTGGCCAGAGCCGGAAGGCTCTTGAGGTACATTATCTACAATGGAGATGAGGAGGGTCTAAGTTGAAGCTGTGGCAATCAGATGGAAAGAAGGGATCTCCCTGAGATACTTAATGTGATGCAGAGTGAAGGTGGGGATTCTTTTAGCCTGTTTTCTATATTCCTCCCTATGGTAAACGGGTAGAACCATTCACCAACAAAGTAAATACAGCAGAAGCAGGATTTGGAAAAGGGTATGAAATCAGATTTGTACCCAGTGAGTGAGAGGCAAGCCTTGGGACAATGGTCTGAGAAGCTGCTGCATCTCAGATTGTGATCTGTGAGGAGTCTGAATGGAGCCAGCGTTCCAAGGAAGGGGCAGCAGCCTTGGGTAGGGGCTGGAGCCATGCAGCTGAGCAAGGGCTTAGAGGAAGTGGGCTGCATGAGACCACCAGAGGCTGGTGCCAGGGCTTAGAGGAAGTGGGCTGCATGAGACCACCAGAGGCTGGTGCCAAGGCTTAGAGGAAGTGGGCTACATGAGACTGCCAGAGGCTGGCACCAGGCTGGGACACAGTGCATTTAGGCAGGGTTTCCAAACTGTGAGTGGGTCAAGAAATCAACAGACTAGGTCTCCACCAGCATTAAAAATATATAGAAACTACGAATATGCTTTGTATGTAATATGAGTAATCCTATATAATAAAAAGCTAATATGCAAATAGACCAAACGGCAGTATGACCAATCGCTATGACACGCACTGACCACCAGGGGACAGGCACTTAATGTAGGAGCTGCCCCCTGGTCGAACCCGGGCTCACTGCTGGCGAGCTCAGTGGTGGTGGCAGGAGCCTCTCCCACCTCTGTGGCAGCACTAAGGACCCTCAGGGATGGCGGACATCCCTCAAGGGGTCCCAGACTGAGAGGGGACCACCCCTCCAGTGCACGAGTGTCATGCACTGGGCCTCTAGTTTTACGCATATATGTATATTGGGTTGCAAAGTAAAATGTATTTCTGGGTTGTGGTCCAAGTAGCTTGAATGTCACTGATTTAAAAAATGAGCAACACAAACTATAAGCTACATGCGAACTGGGACAGTGTCCCAAATCCTGGCACATAGTAGACACTCATTCCTGCATGAAGGAAAGAATCAACATGTCGGAGAAATAAGAGGAAACCTAGGGCAAGGGTGACTCAGGAGCTAAAAAATGGTAAGAAATAACCCAGGGTCGAATGTCAGTGATGTGGCCATGGTCAGAGCACAAAGGAGCTTGTCTCTGTGACTGCTGTGGACTGGCAGAAGCAGAAGCCAGGCTGCAGAAGCAAACAGGAGGCGAGGAAGGAGGGTTGAGACAAATGACAGTGGAGATTGAGATTTATCTGTTTTGTATCAAAGATACGAAAATCCAACATACGTTGGAGATTATAGGAAAGGCATGTTCTAGAGCTGTGCTGTCCAACAATGAAACCACTAGCCACATGTGGCTACTTAAAGAAGAAGTAAATTGAAGTACAGTTCCTTAATCCCAGCTCCATCTCCGGTGCTCAGCGGCTACCTGCAGCCACTGGCAGCCTACGGTGCAGAGCCGACCGAACACTCGCGTCGCATCGTTGCGGAAAGGTCCACTGGAGAGTGATGCTCCAGAAAAGAGCCTTCATTTGTGATGCCGAGCCCTCAGTAAAACAAGCAGTGCAGCGCCCAACCTCTTCGCACTGGACATGTTATCCGAGCCCAGCAGAAAAGCTGCTCGGATCCCAGCACCATCTGTACAGATGACACGGCGCCTGGCCTCTGAGGGGGCAGCCCCGGGAGCCGGTGCACGCCGCAGGAAGGCTGCTGAACTGCAGGAAGCCGCCAGCGCCGTCGGGTTACAGGTGTCCGCCCAGGAGCTTCCCGCCAAATGCAGTCCCGATCCGTGCCGACTAGAAGCCATGACTGCGGAGGGCCGGCTGCGCAGGGAGGGAGCGTGGGCAAGGCTGCGAGGGCCCGGGCACTGCACGGGGCCAGAGGGCGGATTCGGGCCTGGGCACGCAGGTGGGTAATGCAATCGTCACAGTTTTACAAAATCAAAGAACAAATGAACTGACTCCCACGTGCACCGTACGCGGTTTCTGTGCAGCACCGCAGTAGTAAGAGGAACGTGACAGACGACTGCATTTATTATGCAGATCTGTTCACCGAGGCACTCAGGCTCCCGCTAACCCACGGCAGCGAGCAACGTCACTACTGGAATTTTAAAAATAAGGTTTCTAATTTTGTGGAAGAAATCTCTCTGCAATCACTTTTAAAGGGCCGTCTGGCACTGCCGGTTAAAACAACTTTTTCACGTGGGGTGAAGAGGTGAGGGAGGTGGGAGGGCCTCGGCTCTCGGGGAGTCTGGCCTGGGGCGGAAACACCGGTCCCTCGGCCTCGCCGGGCGCACCGGCGGGCAGCGCCCAGGCGGCAGCGCCCAGGCCTGGCACAAGCTCCTCGCGGCGGCCGGGAGCGCAGAGTCCCCGGGAAGCTCTCAGGGGAGCGCTCGCAGGCGCTTCCGGGGGACGGGACGCGAGATGCGCCCCGCGGAGCCGTGGGCTGGGCAGTGAGGGCACCGCCGACCCACCGCAGCGAGGACCGACACTAGTGGAAAACGACAGCTCAACCACCTGCCTACGCCGCCAGAGGCCGGACGCGAGCACCCGCCCGGCTGGCCGCGCCGGAAGTCTCCTCAGCCCACTTCCGGCGCGCTTCCAACTTCCTGGGCGAGGCCGGAAGTGGCTTCCCCGCACTCAGCTCCACAGGGTCGTAAGGCAAGATGGCAGCGCTCGCTCCGAAGTGGCTGCTCAGTCTTCATCCTGTTTGTAGCACTTCTCTACCTGCCAGGGCCTCTCTATTTCCATCTCCTGGCCTAGTTTTTCTCAGTAAAGCTGGCTCATATTTCAGCCTCATCCATCTGTGGCAGAGTACGGGCCGAAGGCAGCGTGAGGTGACCTGAGCGCGTTGGGCGCCATTTTGTACGGAAACTGCTGGCCGGTTGGGCGGGGCGAGCGGCGGGGAACCCAGACCAGGCCGCTGGCTGGAGACCGTGGGAGGGCGGGCGGCCGGGCTGCCGGGTGGCGAGGGCGTGCTATCCGCCATGTATTTCCGCTTCCTCTCGGCCCCGTCCTATGAGGTTGGACCGGCTTGTTGTGGGGAGGGCGGGGGCAGGTTGTTTGGACCTTCGCGCACGGTAAGGTAAACTGAGGCAGAGCTGTGCGTGAGGCACCCGTGCGCCCGACTGCGCCGGCGGCCTGGGGCCGGTCTCGGAGTGTTCGCAGGCTGGAGAAAGACGAGCAGGTGGGGCGGGGCGGGGAGTTGCGAGGTGAACCCCCGGGGTGCGCCCGGGGTCGCTGGGGGCGGGCACGAGCGGCGGAGACGCGGAGGGGCTGGGCCGCAGGTCCCGAGGGCCGAGGCGGGGAGGCGGGGAGGCGGCCGGACGTCGTCGGAGCTGTGGGGGGACGAGAGCGGGGCCGGCGGCCGGCGGCCTGGGGCTGAGCCCGCCCGTGGCCTTTGTTTCCCTTGCAGCTCCCCAGAGACCTCGCCGCAGCCTCGTTCGGGCCCAGCCGCGTCTCCAGCTGCCGCCCCGCCCGTGGCGCCCGCCTCCGCCCTCCCGAATGGTGTGCTTCCTCGCAGGCCTCGGCCCCGGATCCAGGCCCTCCGCCCCCCGCCTCGGAGCAGCAGCTCCACGAGGCTGGGGGGGAAGAACTTGGGTGCAGCCAAGGCTCTAGCCGCAGGGACCCCCTGACGACTGGGATCGCGGCCTCTAATCCAGTGCGAGCCCCGCCTGTGTCCCCTCTGCCAGGCCTTGAGGAGAGAGACCCTTCCTGCCGCCCAGAGCCCGGGAGGCCTCAAGCTGGGGCCCTGGGCCCAGCATGTCAGCCCCCTCCTGTGTATAGGGCTGTGCCCTCTTCCCGTCAGCATGGCGGAGCTCCGGCAGGTCCCGGGGGGGCGGGAGACCCCTCAGGGGGAGCTGCGGCCGGAGGCGGGGCCGGATGAAGGCCCCCGCAGCCCAGTCTCGGAGGAGCCCCGCGGGGACGGCAGCAGTAGCAGTGAGGCCAAAGTGTTTCCCGGGGAGGAGGAAGAGCTGGATCCTAGAATACAGGTGAGGGGACCGACGGAGAGTCCGGGGCGCCAGCTTCCTGACGAGCTGGCGGATGAGGGCACGGGGCAGGACAGGAAAGCGAGCTTGTCCACACACCAGTGCAATGCGGGGAGAAGTGCTAAGATCAGCTTGCGGCGGGAGAGCCAAGAAAGGCCGCGAGTGCCTGGGGTGGTTGCTGAAGCCTCAGGAGAAGGGAAGGGGCATTAGGAGGCACACTTCGGGTCAGTGCAGCGCGGAATTGTTCTTTCCAAATAAGCAGCAGGCTGTGAGCTCGGACTTGGGGGGCTGGGACGTGAGAGGAGGGGACAGGTTGGGAGGCAGCCTCACCTCATCAGTGCCTCCAGGGATGTTCACGTCCGTGAAGGCTGAGACCTGTCGTGTGTTACAAAGGTGGCATCCGGTTTCGGCCCCTGAGGAAGCCTGATAGGTATTGGTCCTCCGTCCTCAGTGACACAGATGCCCAGCTCTAAGGATGCGGTGGCTGCCGAGTGTGTAGGGGAGCTGATTTGTCGCCGTGGAGCATTTACAGGCCGGTTGGTCGGCTGGCAGCTCTTTGTGAAGGAGACCTGCAGCAGTGGGTGAGGCCGGAGCAGGTGGGCACCGGGTGGAGGGGTGGAGGTGCTTGGCCGCCGAGGCTGATTGCAGTGATTCCAGGCAGTGCCTGGGAAGGACTAGCTGGGGAAGCTGCTTGGGCCGGTGAGAGTCGGCACGTTTCTGTGTTTGAGGCTGAGTCTGCCCTTCAGTTCATAGCATCTTCAAGATTCTGGTGTGCAGGTGACTCACACCTGTGTAGGTGAGCAACACATCCCTGGGCTTGCGTCCTGGGCTTCTCTGTCAACACTCCTTTAGCAGATTACTTTGGTGTGTCCACCAGAAGTCGGTGCTGGTCCTAGAGTCCTTCCTGCCTCTTGGCGGGGCTCCTGGGGTGTGTGTGGGAACTGGGTCCCTGCTCACAGTGAAGCCGTGGTGTGTCAGACATTCCTGCTGTTTCACGGGTATTGCCTTGAAATCAGCTCAGTTTCTTTGGTTGATTTTAGATTTGTCCTCCACTGAGGAAACAAGTTGTAGTGAAAAACATTTCGGACTGAGGTTCAAGCAACCTTCTGACTGATGATTTGTGATTTTCATGCAAGTTGTGTAACCTCCACAAGCCTCAGTTTCTCTATCTGTAAAGTGAGGGGTGTTCCCCCTGATTTGCATGACTCCTTCCTGCACTGCTCTGACAGAGTCCTATGAATCTTTCACGTTCTTTCGTTTGTCTGTTGGTGAGTTTGCAGGTAGTGCTTTGGGAAAGACACCCCTGTGCACCTTGGGGAGGAAGGCCACGTGACGCGCTGCAGCGTTCCTGGCCCTGCTTCCGAAGAGAATCCAGCATTGTCTTCCGTGGTCCTGCCTGCTCCTCTATTGCCCAGCGCCCACACAGTCACTCCCGTGCTTCACTGTCCATTCACATGGCCGACTTCAGCAAATCAGTTACAAAGAAGTAAAAGTTGAAGATACAGTTCCTCAGGTGCTGTTGGCAGTGCAGAACTAGGACATTCTGTCATGGGCAGTTCCATCAGATGAGCTCTGATCTTTAGAGGACACTGGGCACCTGTGCTATCCCCTCGCCTCCGGTGGGCCCACCGTGACTTGCCAGAATAGGAGTTGCGTTGTGGGTTATGTAAGAAGGAAAAGTCTCCTTGCACAGGTGGCCCTCAGTTTCCTGGCCTCAGTGGGGATTCGGCCCTTGTCTTGTGGGAGGCAGGCTGCTGTGAGGGGCTCCCTTCATGGAGCAGGCAGCTGGCGTTCAGCCCTGCGGGCTTCGGGCTCTTCTGTGCAGAGGAGAGTGGGGCGTGTCTTCTGCGTCCCTTTAGTGTCGACAGTGCACAGACTGTTCTCCTTTTTGTGTGTTTCAGTGTTTTAAGTGGATCGTTAGTACATTCAGTGGGTCTTTACCCACAGATCCATCAGAACCCACCAGGGAGCTGTAAGAGCCGCCATCGGAGCTGTGCGCAGACAAGTGCATCCTTCTGGCCTGGGTGGGTGAGAAGTGGTTCTGACGTGTCCACTGGGCCAGGGATATTCGAAGATAGGGCCCCTTTTCGGGTGTTTTCTGGATCTTTGGGCGAGGCTCTTTGTGATGTAGGGACTGGGGTTTCTGGGCAGGCAGGCAGCATGCCCGTGCCTCCGTTGTCTGGTGGGATTGCCTGGAAGTTGTATGGAAGCCAGCTTCAGGCCTACAGGAAGTATGCTGTTCTCCTGGGAAGGCCACTGTCCATATCCGTGTCTTGACCTCAGCATAGTTCTCTGAGGCCTTTAAACTGGTTCTCTGGGCCTGGGTCTCCTCCTTTGTGACTTTCTCAGCCTCTGTGATGGGCACATCTTTCCTGGGTGAGTGGATACATTCACTCAGACTCTCAAGGATGACTCTGCAGCCTCTGCCACCTCATCTGAAATGTTGGTTTGGCTCGCAGACAGCTTTAATTCCCTTATTTCTGAGACCTGGGCCGTGCATCACCCTGGCCCCACCCGTTGATCGTGGCTTAGTGTTTTAATAGCTGGCATAGGCAGACAGGCATGTTGGCAGCCTGAATGGTTAGGCCTCTGCCACAGTGGCCTGGCATCCTGGGAATGCACTATGTGTCCAGGAAGGTCACCCTCCCTGCTGGCTGCAGGCTCACTGATGGGCAGTGTTTGCTGACTCAGACCTCATTTTCCTGGAGTTCTGTGTCAGCAGCTACCAGGAGTCCCCAGTGGGGCAGGCCACATGGCAAGTGTTTCCAGCTCCCCAACTGCTTGGTGTTCCTCAGCTTCCGTTCAGCCTGGCTGCCCCCACCCCCTTGCCCACCTCCAGCCTGTTAGAGCTTTGTGACTGAGGAGCAGACCTCATTCAACAGAAGACTTTTAATTACTGGAGCTGCTGTGCTGACGTAGATTCCTGCCTTTCGCCAGTAGCCAAACCCTGCACGTCCTTTTTCCAGTGGGGGATGACTTCCATAGAGCCCTCCACGCTGATGACCTTGTCTGGCTGGGAACAGTGTGGGCTGTGGAACCGAGTGGGAGGCAGCCTGGATCTCGGGTTTCCCACAGGAACAGTGCAGGGTGGACTGCATCCACTTTCTCTCCTTCCCCAAATCAATACTTGTTGCTCTCCTGAGGCCTGGACTTTGCCGTGGTTGTCTAAGGTGATGGTGTACCTGTCGTCTCTGAGGTTCGCACCCAGGCACATCCTTAGTGTGGAGGGTGGTCACAGAGGCTGGGCAGCCAGATCCAAGGGAGGGTCCAGGATGCAGCCCCAACTCTGTCACTGATGGCCAGATGCACACCTCATGGTTTCCTTTTTTTATTTTTCTTTTCTTTTTGTTAATCCTTACCTGAGTATATTTTTCCATTGATTTTTAGAGAGAGTGGAAGTGGGGGGGAGAGAGAGAGAGAGATACACAGACAGAGAGATGTGAGAGAGCCACATTGATTGGTTGCCTCCTGCACACACCCCGACTGCCCTGAACAGGGGCCGGAAATGGAACCTGTAACCCAGTTATGTGCCCTTGACCGGGAATTGAACCTGTGACCCTTTGGCACAAACCACTGAGCACAGCGGCCAGGGCCCCACCTCATTGTTCTTTTCTGTCAAGAGAATGGGCTGAGAAAGGGAGGATGCTAGCAAGGCTGCTGGGAAGGCCGGCATCTTGTCTCAGAGTCTGAAACCATCTTGGGCTGAGTCACACATAGGAGCTGGGCCCATGGGAGAGGTGGCCTCTCATCCTGCAGGAATTACCTCTTCTGAGGCCCGTTGGGGTGCTCCTGTCAGATGCAGGTGAAGTCCTTGTTGGGGAGGCAGTGAAACGGAGCTCTGTGCTGGTGGAGTACTTCCTTCGGCCTCCCTGGGGTCCCTGAGTGTTGGCTGCCTATGGCTCCAGACTGTCTTGTCTTGTGGACACTGGGTTGTGTGACTAACCAGGTGGCCCATGTGCACCAGTTTCTAGACCCACACTGCCCAGTATGGGAGCCAAGTGCGACTGGCCAGGCTAAGATGTGCCCTGAGGATCAAATGAACGTGCGTATTTCACAGGCATCGTCTAAAAAAGCATAGGAGTGTTGTAAATACTTTATGCTGATGACATAACTGAAATTACAATTTCTCGGGCATGTAGGGTTAAATGAAAAGTTACAATTTCATCTGTTCAGTTTTGCTTTTTTAAAAATGTGGCTACTAGGAAGGGTGAGACACACATTGTATTTCTGTTGGACAGCTTTGTTCAGTCCAGAGTCAAGTTTGAGGCCCTGTTGGAGGCAGGGAAAGTGTGCTATGATATCTTTGTTCTTGGTTCTGTTGTGTCTTCCTTTGTGTTCCTTTACTGTAATTAGGACATGTAACTTGGTTTCCTGGATTCTTACTTGCAAATCAAATCTCAGGGCTTGAGGAATAAAAGGACTAAGGGGGATCATACACTGGACTGTTGAAAGGGCTGAATGAGGCGAGTGCAAGGTGGCAGTGGCAGTGTGCCTCCTGGCCAAGTGTGGGCCATACCTGTGAGTCCAGTTGGCTGCTGCAGGGCTCCTGGATGGAGTCCCTTAGCTGAGCACCAGGCGTCTTCTGGGGCCCTGCTCCTCAGGAGTGTCCTTGACTTGTTGGGCTCCAGGAACTTGACCAGAAAGGGCAGGAGTGGAAACTTGAGCCCAGCACTCCTCCTTGCTCTCTCTCCCAGGTGGTCCTGGGTCCAGTGAGGCGCTCAAGCCAGTGTGTCTGGTGATTTCTCCCTGAGGCTCTTCCTTTCTCCCACAGGATTTACTGTGTGGGGACTTAGGGTCACTGTCACTCTACGCCCAAGCTGGCTCGTGGCCTCTTGAACCATGTGCTCTCCCTAATCTGGCCTCATTGCCCATCAGGCCCTCATAATTCTGCAGCCGGCATTTCCCTGGACCTGTGCTTCCCTCCTCAGCCGGATACTGCAGACTGCCTCCACCACTGTCTGCCTGGCTCCCCACTCATTCTCACATTGCTCAGATAGGCCTTCCCAAGCCACAGCCAGGGAGTGCCAGGCTCTGTGCCCTCCCCTTCCCTCTGCCCTGACCTCACTGGCTTCTCATCTGAGCGTTGCCTCCTGGGCACCTGCCTGTCACTGGTGCTTTCTGTGCATCAATCAAGACCCAGTCTGGGGCAGGTGTTTAGAGCACCCTGCCCCAGCCTTGTGCTGCCCAGGTAGGTGATGCTGCTCCCCCCCCCCCCCCCCCCCCCCCCCCCATGACTCCTCACACCATGAGGGTCTGTTGCTTACTTGCTGGGCCATAAGCTGCCACCTTTCCGAGTCCTGAATTCTTGGGTCTCATGTGCTAAGCTGGGGTAAGTGTGCAGTAAACGTGCTGAGCGAGTGGCTCAGGGAGGAGGAGAACTCCTGGCTGGGGTTTGAGGAGGAGCTGGTACAGTCTGAGGGAGAGCGCCCAGGCTGCTGCCACTTCCCTGTGTGCATGAGTGTTCATCTCCAAATCTTGATCTCCTGACCTTTAACGTGGGGGCTTTCCTCCCTGACACAGGTAAGTTGTGAGATAATGGACTGTGGATTAGGTCTCTGACAAGGAGGAGCAGTGCCTCCCTGTACTTCTTCCCTCCCCTGGTTTGGTGGGCTTTTGTCTCTGCATGCACTCCCTGCCCACCCAGCCCACGGAGGCTCCTTCTTTCCCCGGCTCTAACTCTGCCCCTTTCTGCGGCAGGAGGAGCTGGAGCACCTGAACCAGGCCAGCGAGGAGATCAACCAGGTGGAGCTACAGTTGGACGTGAGTGTCCTGCCCCAGTGTCTCCGTATGTCCCCTATTCAGCACAGTGGCAGGGGAAGGGGCGACACAGGAAACAAGAGGGACTGGTATCCACACACAGTTATTCGTCTGCCCACATCTCTGTCCCTTTGCCAGGAGGCCAGAACCACCTATCGGAGGATCCTGCAGGAGTCAGCGAGGAAGCTTAACACGCAGGGCTCCCAGTTGGGGAGCTGCATCGAGAAGGCCCGGCCCTACTATGAGGCTCGGCGGCTGGCTAAGGAGGTACAGCCCCCTGACCCTCGATCTGAGAGGGCCGTGCACCGATGCTGGCCCAAGATTCTTCCTCTGTATGGAGGGGAGACAGATCACCTTTTCTCTTTGCTTTTCTCTTCTCTTCCTTTTGGTTCATGCCTCTCTTTTTATTTACCCTCCACCTTTTTACCCTTCCTCCTCCCTTTTCTTTACACAAATAATGTGGGTTCACTATTAGAAAACTATAATTGTAACAGTAAAACAAGAAAAAGATAAAACAAAAATTGCCCTAAATCCTGCCATGCACACTTGATTTGTGTTGGTCAAGTATGGGGTGAGGTGGCAGAGACAATGGCAGTTCCCAAGAGTGGGGCATGCCATGCAGGGTTACATGGAGAAGCACCTGGGTTGATCAGGAGGCTGAAGGCAGGAGAAGAAAACTTGGCCCACGGCCTTTCTACTGTGTTTTGTGGTGAGGAATGGGTGAGGCAGGGTAGGCAGCTCTGGCTAAACTTAGGGTGGTAGGATGGTTTGAGAATAGGGGAGGGCTCTGTGCTCTGTGGTGGGACCTAGTTAGTACTTGGTCCTGGGTAACGGCAGAGGCAACATTGGCTGGTGTAGAAGAGTCAAAAAAAGGAGGTGGTGGGTGTTGGATTGGCTGGTTTGCATGTGAAAGGTGTGCTCACAAGGGAGTTTTATCTCAGAAATTAACTAGCTTTGGAAGGGCCAGTAAGGATCCCGGGATGTCAAAGCATCATAAAATATAGGCAATAAAAAGCGTGCTTAATACAGTACAGATAACCCATTACATTTTTTGTATACATTGTGCCAAACGTATTATACAGTGTATGCTGTTTTTACCCCTTTATTTTACTTATGACATAGTTCCATGTCAATAAATATACATCCATGCCATCATTTTTAAGGGCTGCCGAATATTTCCTTATATGAGACATACTATATTTACTTAACAGTTTCCTGGAACTGAAAACTTGGGTTTGTTTCCAGTGTTTTGTTTGGTCAGCATGGCTGTGATGACTATCTCTGAGCAATGGTCAGATTGTTTCCTTCACCTTCCCTACTGGACCGGAGTTGATGTGATGGTCTTGGGTGTGCTTTCTTTCTTTGAGACTTGATCCACGTCGCTAACTCCCTTGCAACGACCAAGGGGTGGAATTCTCTTTGTTCTCTGTAGGGCAGAAGGCCATCCGGCTCTGAAACTGCTGGGTCGGTCTCAACTCACCCTCCACTGGCAGCATCACGCTTTCCCATCTTCTCTCAGGCCATAACCTTACAAAATACTCTTTGTAGAATGTTGCTTTCTTGGTCAGCGCAGTGTGAGAAGTGAGGCATTGCAATGGGCTGTCCTCCTCTTGTCCTCACCTAGGATATATCTCCACAGTCCCCTGAGGACTCCCTGTTCTGATGGCCTTCTCCCCCCAGGCCCAGCAGGAGACGCAGAAGGCAGCCTTACGATACGAGCGGGCTGTGAGCATGCACAACGCCGCCCGGGAGATGGTGTTTGTGGCCGAGCAGGGTGTCATGGCTGACAAGAACCGGCTGGACCCTACGTGGCAGGAGATGCTCAACCATGCCACCTGCAAGGTGAGCCAGGCGGTTCCAGCAGGTCCCCTCCCATGGTCCCCTTGCTTTCTTTGCTGTCTCTTTATCCCATCACCCTCCTCACTCCTTTCTTTTTTCCACTCCAGCCTTCCCTCAGTTGTAACTGTTTCAGGCAAACCTGTTTCTTGCCCTGCTCTGCTTGGCCTCCAGTGTTCTTATGTACATCTCCTCTGGACGCATGTTGTTTGGCTCTTTGCCTCCAGGTTAGGCACTAACCCAAACAGTTCATCCTGCTGGATGCTCTCGGTTTAACACCCACATTTTGTTATGTTTAGCTGTGACACCTTCTGCTTTCAGAATACTCGCTCTTCCTTGCTTTTGAGCTCCGCCACTGTGCTTTGATATTTAAAGTGGAATTTGTGTATCATTTCCAAGCTACTTGAAGGGGACTGAGGAGCGGGAGGCTCCCTGGCATCAGCCACCTTCACCGTGTAAAGAGCAGTGTCTCCGTCCATTCAGGCTGCTATAACAAAGATATACAATGGGGCCTAAACAACAAATGTTCTCCCAGCTCTGGAGTTGGGGAAGTCCAGCATCAAGGCACAGGCAGATTTGGTGTTTGGGGAAAGCCCCCTTCCAGGTTCCTAGTCTGCCCGCTTCTCACTGTCCTCACATGGCGGAAGGGGCGAGGGAGCTCTCCAGAGCCCTTTTGTAAGCGCACTCATCCCACCCATGACCTACTCACCTCAGAGTGCTGCCTCCCAAACCTTCACTGTAGTGGTTAGGATTTCAGCATGTGAACTCTAGTTGGGGGGGCGGGGCGGGGGTACAGATGCGTAGTCTAGAGCAGCAAGTGTGAGCTCCTGAGAGGTGGGCATGCCTCAGGTCCGTTGAGGACTCCTCAGTCCAGGCCACCGCCTTGCACAGCAGGAGCCCCTACAGGAGAGTGTGGCACTGCGGAGGGCTTGTTGAGCTGTGAGTGGCAGGGTGTGACAGGCTCCAGTGTGCATCTGCCCAGTGTGTGGCAAAGTTGGCCCCTGGTCTTGGTGCACAAGCTGGCAGGAGACTTTGCCTATTCCTTGTTGGGGCGTGAAAATGTAGAGAATGCAGTGCAGAGCTTGGCTGCCCCCACCGGGGCTCCTCCGGTCTCCCCAGCTCCCACCCCAGCACTAGGGCTCCCTGAGGATGATGACTGTAGGAGATGTGCCCAGACGGACATCCTGACAGGCTCACAAGTTGTCCATAGGGCCCTGGCACCCTCCCAGCAGCAGCAAACCCGAGTGGCGGTGGTGCAGGCAACAATAGGCAGGTGCAAGGACCCACTGTTCTCCTTTGTGTCCCAGGAAATCCATGCTCTCTCTAGGCTCCTCAGACAGTGGGGTTTCCCCCAGGGTAACATTTGGAGTGGCAGCCTGGGGTGAATGGCAGGGGTAGGAGCATGTCCCCCAGCTTAGTGAAATCTGTCATCTACGCTATGTGGGCCAGGTGAACGAGGCAGAGGAGGAACGGCTTCATGGTGAGCGGGAGCACCAACGGGTAACGCGGCTGTGCCAGCAGGCTGAAGCTCGGGTGCAGGCCCTGCAGAAGACCCTCCGGCGGGCCATTGGCAAGAGCCGCCCCTACTTTGAGCTGAAGGCTCAGTTCAGCCAGATCCTGGAGGTAGCTATGGGGAGGGGGACAGGTGGGAGAGGGCGGGCATGGCAAGTGAGAGCAGGGAGACAGTGTGTGATCAACTAGGTGGGACGGGGTGGTGCCTGTGATCAGAATGACCTCAGGGAAGTGGGAGGTGGAGTTGGGGGTGGGTGCTGGCAGGGATTGGAGTTGTAGGGAGATAAACAAGAAAAAATGAGAATCGGGAGAGGAGGAGGATCTGGTGGGTTTGGGGCAGAGTGGGGCTGCCCAGTGGGACCTAAGGGGACTGGGAGCTCCCAGCTATGGAGCTTTGCCAGCTGGGTGATGCCATCCGTCCCTCCCTCAGGAGCACAAGGCCAAGGTGACAGAGCTGGAGCAGCAGGTTGCTCAGGCCAAGACTCGCTACTCGGTGGCCCTGCGCAACCTGGAGCAGATCAGCGAGCAGATTCACGCGCGCCGGCGGGGCCTGCCCCCTCGCCCGCCTGGCCCTCGGCGCTCTTCCCCTGTGGGCGCTGAGGCCAGGCCCCAGGAGGAGGAGGACGGAGACAGTGGGATCATTGAGGGGGCCGAGGGTGAGGCCCCAGAAGAGGGCTGCAGCCTGGGGCTTGGTCCTGCCCCTGATGCAGACACGGTAAGCCTGCTGAGCCTGCGCACAGTGGCCTCAGACCTGCAAAAGTGTGACTCCGTGGAACACCTGCGGGGTCTCTCGGACCATGCCAGTCTAGACGGCCAGGAGCTGGGCACCTGGAGCGGGGGCCGTGGGGGCCGCCACCAGCGCAGCATCAGTCTGTAGCCTGTGCTTAGGGGTCTGGTGTGGCCCTTACCCTGCTAGCCCACTCAGGACAGGGGCTCCCAGCTTCTTCCTGGGGTCCTTGCTTCCCCTGGAGAGGTCGGGTTGGCTGTGTCTGATTCTGTCATTTGTCATCCCCCCACCTCCCCAGTGTTACAGGTGACAGCTCTCTTTGCCTTACTCCGAAGGCTTACCTCCGGCTCTCACGGTCTGTCCATTCCCTTTGCTGGTCTCTTTCTAACTTCTTTCCTTCTGCCTGGCTTTTCCCTCAGGGAACTTGGTCTAGGAAGCACAGGGAAGCCCATCACAGAAGGTGGATGTGGACCTGAATCTAGCATCTCGGGCCCCCAAACCTGAGTGAGTGGACAGGTGTTCCTCCCATCTCCCTTCTCATGAGGGGCAGAGGGATGTGTAGGAGCCTCCTGGCAGCCTGGCCCCATGCTCTGTTCCAGCCCGCCTGTGTGTGACCTGTAACATGCACTGTGGGGCTGTGTACCTGTGGAAGACGCATCCCTGTCCCTTCAGCACTCCCTCTTCATGACCTCAGCCACTTGGCTCCGGGTGTCCCAGAGCAGGACTTGAGGGTGCTGGTGTCAGGCAAGGTGGAACCCGACCCTGCTGTCAGCATAGGGGACATTACCAACTCCGCACAGGCTCCCATGTACATGGTGTTTTCCCCAGAAGAGTTGGGCCCTTAACATTGCCAAGGTGCTAGTGGGTCTCTAATGGGGTCCATGTGTGGAGTAGAGATGTTATGAGGTCCTGATGCTGAGACCCTTGCCATCCCTGTTCCCAAGTGAGGTTTACTTTTTAGAGGATTTTGAGCTGAATCTCAGCCTATTCCTACAGGATGGAGTTGGGGAATTTGGTGCTCTTTCCCCAACAATACCATACCTACTCCAGGGTCCCTTGGGGAATGCAAAAGTGTGGCTGCCCTTGATGTGGGGAGGGGACACACCCTCCCCAGGGAGCAGCTTTAGGCGTTTAGTGGTGCTGCCAGGCTGTGTGTGCGTCCGGCGGGGGGAAGGTGGGGAAGTCTCACCAGGTTGGGGTGCCTTGGGAGGGCTGGTCCTTCTGTCCCACCCTAGGAGGGCTGAGAGCTAGACTGGGTAGTAGGGCTGTACCTAGGCCTGTGTGCTGCTGCCATTGACTGGGAGCCGTGGGGTCTTCACATGGACGGTGTGTCCCTGTTCTAGGGTTGAGGTAGGATGGTCACAATGAGAACCTGTGGGTTTGAGGTGGCCGTGGGTGAAGGGAAGAAAGGGAAGATGTGCCCGTGTGTGTGTGCATGTGCTGGTGTATGGGGGGAAAGGATCTGCCCTGATTTTATTTAAATAAAATAGTTTATGTAACAGTAATGTTTACTACCCCTGTATGGAAGGGAGAAGGGGGGGGGGTGTTGAGCAGGATGATGGGGGCCTCTTTCGATGGGATGGTCAGGGAAGGCCCCTGGGAGGTGAAGAAGAGTTGGATCTGAGATTTAACCAGGCCAAGAGAGGAGGGAAGGCTTATAGCAACATGGCTGGGGTGAGTGCACAGGGGTGGTTCCCCATCCCACCTGCTGGTGGAGCCAGGTTTGTAGGGTGGAGTGACTTGCCAGCTACTTTGGGGTGGTCCCTATGAGTGCCACTCCTGGATTGGCATGAGCATGAAGGAAGGGTTGCAGGATTTAGCAAATATGCAGGTTGCCCAGTTAGACTTGGGTTTCAGATAGTGAGTGCTTTTTGCCCCAGTGTTTAGGTCATAACTTAGTTATTTGTGGTCTACCTGAAATTAAAAGTTTAACACAGAGGAGACTCCCAAATCAAGGTTTGACTTGTGGGCCAGGCCCTCCTGTATACCCTAGCCCAGTGGCCAGCAAACTCATTAGTCAGCAGAGCCAAATATCAACAGTACAACGATAGAAATTTCTTTTGAGAGCCAACTTTTTTAAACTTAAACTATATAGGTAGGTACATTGTTATTAACTTAATGAGGGTAATCCTAAGGCTTAGGAAGAGCCACACTCAAGGGGCCAAAGAGCCGCATGTGGCTCGCGAGCCGCAGTTTGCCGACCACGGCCCTAACCTGTGAAACATCAGGTGGAGAAGGGCTGAGAACTTCACGAGCATGATATACACGAAGGCTTTGGACTGAGCCTAATCAGGGGTGCACCTGTGTTTACATCCAGGTGAAGAGTGGGGTCAGTCAAAGGGATGAAGAAGGTACTGCTGGGAGGGTCGGAAACCCTGCAAAGCTGGTGAGAAATGAGGTCTAAACTCAAGAGGCCGGGCAGAGGCCAGGAGTTGGAGGGACAGGAGGGCAGAGCAGTGACTGGTGACCTCAGATGGGACATCAGGAGCCACTGTGTACAGAAATGTACTAGTGTCCTTTGGCAGGTACTGTCCAGTGTGAGACTGCCTTTTCTGACCTGGCTTGTTTTTATTGAGAAATAAGGAAAGTATGATAAGACAGATGGGTGCCAAACTATTTCCTTTGTCACTAGGAAAGCTGCTGTGAGTGCATGGCCTATGTCTTTAGGCAAGTGAGCTTTCTGAGATGACACCCAGGTCATCCTTCCCTCCCCAGGCCCTGGCAGCGTGGACCTATAAGTCTCCTGGTGTGAAGGAACCCAGGAAAGGGCTAGTTGTGCCCACCCAATTCCTTGCAAAATCACCTGTCACATAAGGTAGGAGTGAGGAGAGACCAGGAGGGTTAGAGCTGATGATGCTTCCTCTAATGCAGTGGTTCTCAACCTGTGGGTCGCGACCCCTTTGGGGGTCGAACGACCCTTTCACAGGGGTCGTTCGAAAATACATCCTGCATATCAGATATTTACATTACGATTCATAACAGTAGCAAAATTACAGTTATGAAGCAGCAACGAAAATAATTTTATGGTTGGGGGTACCACAGCATGAGGAACTGTATTAAAGGGTCGCGGCATTAGGAAGGTTGAGAACCACTGCTCTAATGGAATAAAATGGCCACAGTGAAAGCACCCCAGCCTGATCCCGACAACCATGGCCAACACCACCCAGGGCATGTCCTGTGCCAGGCATATGCATTGACCCATTTTACTCCCACAGTGGGGGGTAGCACCACAGCTGCCTTTTTCCAGATGAGACAACAGGTAGAGTGGAAGTACCCTGTCTGCTCCAGCTTCATAGAAGAAAATGGAGGAAGTTGGATTTATTTTTTTTTAATCCTCACACAAGGCTGTGTTTTTTTATTGATTTGAGAGAGAGAGAAACCTTGAAGTGAGAGAGAAACATAAATTGATTGCCTCCTGTATGTGCTCTGACCAGGAGTTGAACCTGCAACCTTTTGGTTTAAGGGACGCTCCTCCAACCAACTAAGCCATCTGTCCAGGGTGGCAGTTGGATTCTTTGAGTCCAAACTCACAGGAACCAGAAGTGACAGTAGAGGCAGTGGATGTAGTCACCTCTTAGGAAGTTGTATGAAGTATCAGCATGGTCAAAGGGAATTTTGTTGTTAAAAATTTTGTTGTGAGCAAGAGATGGCCAGGTTGTGGGGAATGTGGGGCCTCGTCCCTCCCATTCCTGTACCATGTCACACGAAACAGTGAGTGGTAGCAGTGCTGCTGAAAATGTCCACAAGTGAGCGGCTGGGCCTCAGTCTCCCAGCGCCCAGCATGCACCTGGTGCCTAATGGGTGCTCAGTGACCATGCTTTTTTTGCTTCCCGCACGCCCCCAGTCTGATGTGCACCAGATTACTTGGTTAGGGGTTGGGTTCTACATCCACGTCCATTGGGGGCGGTGGGTTGGTTCTCCAATGTCTCTGTTCTTAGGTGTTATAAATTGTACAAGGAGAAGGTCCAGGTGGATTAGCCTGGTGCAGATCAGTGGATGCCAGTCACTCCGTTCAACAGTGAACCTGCACAGGGGGGCCTGGTCCCATCGTGTGCTGGACAAGGAGACTCCTTATAAAGTCTCCACCTAAGGCTTGGTCTCCCTCAAGGTGTGAGGAGAGGGATGGGCTCCCAGGATGTCACACCCTGCGCTGTCAGCAGGGGACAGCAGAAGCATATGTTCACGTCTGTCCTATGAGATTCCATTCGGGAATTTTGGTGGGCATCTGGGCGCCTGGTGGGTGGGCGCTGGGCCAGTGTGGGGAGCACACCACTTGAGTCCCATCTGTCCCCGCTTCTCAGGCCTCCTGCATTCCCGCGTCTGTGTTCCATGCGGTGTGAGAGTGAGCTGGCCCAGGTGTTTGGGGTGGCTTGTCATTTGGGACCAGATATTCTGTGCCTGTTGTGCCCTGTCCTCTTTTCCACCCACATTTCTTGTCCTCCCTAAGGCCCTGTCCCTGTTCATTTCTTAACTTCCCTCCACATTCCATTCCTGGGCAATCATTTCTCTCCACCCCTCCCCAACCCCACCATTCCTGAGCCCCAGGTCTGTACACTGGGCCCTCCTGGGACTGATGGAACCAGGGACAATCCACTGGCTTACAAATGGATGTGTGCGGGTTGTTTTTTGTTTTTTGTTTTTTGTTAATCCTCACCGGAGGATATTTCTTCCATTGATTTTTAGAGAGAGTGGGCAAGGGAGAGAGACAGGCATAGAAACATTGATGTGAGTGAGACATTTATTGGTTGCCTCCCGCGTGCACCCCAACTGGGGCTAGGGATTGAACCTGCAACCAAGGTACCTTCCCTTGACCGGGAATTGAACCTGTGACCCTTTGGTTCCGGGGTCTGATGCTCTAACCACGGAATACACCCTCAGGGCTGAATGTGTTCAGTTTATTAAGCAATATTTGCCAGGATCTTTCTAAGTACAAACACTGGTAGGGCTTGTTAGAAACACCATAAAGTGGGTGGGGTGCTCAGGTGAGGAACACAGGTTCGTGCTGGTAGCAGGTGATTCAGGGCAGTAAACATTGATGACTAGAGAGGGCTACAGTCAAGGAGGGATCTGGGAGATGAGGAAAGAGTGGGACGCTTTGAGTGGGGCACTCATTACTTTGGAGCTCTGACCCAGCCACTGGGTGCAAGCTGGACAGGTGCTGGCAGGAGGGCCCCCACCTCCAAGTCTTCCTGACCCTAGGCCTCACTCTTCTGAACCATGTCCTGAGCCCCTCCAGCCAGGGCTGTGTCTCACCCATCTTATGTTCTCAGGGTCTGGCACATGCCACTGTCCATCAATATCTGCCCACTTACATGCTGATACTTGTATTACTCTTGACATGTTTCCCCGCTGCTTAACCTGTTAGACTTCTGCCTGGATTTGAGACCCAGCTCAGGTTTCTTGTCATCAAAGAAAAGCCTTTCTGGTTCCCAGCTCTCCAGCCAGCTCTGAACTAATCCCCCCACCCTCTCCAAGTTCCCCAAAGCTCATTTGACTTTACCTTGCTCAACACCTAACATGCTACAATAGACAGGATAGAGTGACCGTACGCCATGTATGGTCTAAACTGGTGCACGTGAGGTGAAAGGGGGCAGATGTAACCCAGGAGTGAACAGCACTGACCACACTGTCCAGAGGGCTGTCATTGGCCTGCCTATGCCATGAGGAGCTGTGTGCACATGAATGACCCGCTAGCTCCCCTGGGCCTTAGTGTCCCAGTCTGCAAGAAGTGCACCGCACCGGGCAGATGACCTCTCAGGTTCTTTTTTTTTTTTAAATATATTTTATTGATTTTTTTACAGAGAGGAAGGGAGAGAGATAGAGAGTTAGAAACATCGATGAGAGAGAAACATTGATCAGCTGCCTCCTGCACATCCCCCACTGGGGAAGTGCCTGCAACCCAGGTACATGCCCTTGACCGGAATCGAACCTGGGACCCTTCAGTCCGCAGGCCGACGCTCTATCCGCTGAGCCAAACCGGCTTTGGCATCTCAGGTTCTTTAAAGAACTAAAATGACATGGCCGGTGGAGAGTTTGGGCCTGTGAGGCATTTAGTGGGCGATGTGAGCAGGTGGATGCGTTTGCAGAGAGGTCTTGGGAACAGAGCATGAGAACTCCCAAGTCCAGGGTTGATTGGGACCCAGCCAGAGGCAGTGGACAGCTGCTTGGGTGTGAGCTGATGACTGTCCACTGCATCAGGACCTTGCATTTCCGGGGAGGGCGGAGTGCTTGGGTGGCCTCTCCTTCCTGGTGGCTGGCTGGCGTTTACCACACCTGGGATAAACCAGCTGACTTGTTCAACACAGTTGGAGAATGGGAGTCAAAATGAGTTTTTTCCCCATTTAGGACAGAGGAACATTTGTATCTAGGATGGAATGGAGGCCAGAGTGGCAGAGTTTGGCAAAAGAAGACAAACTCCTTTTTCCTCAGCTGCTTCTTCATCACACATGCTTTCAGCCACCCTGTCCCCATTCCTCTCTCCTTAGGGGTCCTCTCCACTCCACACGCAGCAGAAGGGCATGTCAGCCATGTTGGGGCCTACCCTTCTCCAGAGGTGAGGCAGGAACTTACAGCGCTGTGGGGATGGGGGAAGAGTGGAGGGATAGAGGAAGCTGCTGGCGTGGAGGGCTTCCTGGCGGGGCTCCTGGAACTGGGTGGGCTCTCAGAAGCTGCCACTGTTCAGGGGAGGATGAGTCCCTCGCTTTACATCCCCTCCCCTTTTCTAACTTCAGTGTTGCTGCTGTGGAGAGGCCAGGAGCCCCGCTGCCCCTGTGCTGGGCAGGAGTGTGCACCCTGCTCTCCTATTTGGCTTTCAGCTGACCTCTACTCAACTCTGCTTCCACTTTGGACAGGATTTCTGAAGCCTCTGATCACAAAACTTTCCTTCTCCCTCAAAACAGTTGTATTTAGCAGAAGGGACTGTGGTGACTCAGTTGGAAGGAACCCGTCCAACAAGAAAGGTCACAAGGCCTTAGAATGGTCTCTTTCGGAGGGAAGCTATGTCTTCATGGCACCAACAAAAACAAACTCAAGATTTTGTTGTGTTTTTTTTTTTTTAAATGCAGCCAGCTATTTAGCTTACTTGCCACCTTGGATATGCTGTTTGTTTATCTTTTTTTTCTGAATTAAATTGAATATATTAAAGGCACATCCAGAGAAAATGTGAAAGGCAAGTAAATTGGTATGGAAGCGTAAATGGAGGGGATGAGAGGAAATACTGTGCAACTAGAAGAATTGGTACAAAAGTGGTGAAGATAGGTGCACTCAGCGGCAGGGAGGGACCTCAGAGATGAAGCAGGAGCATGCCCAGGTGATTCAGCCAGTAGCAGGATGGTGCTCTGAGGTGCTTGGACACTCACTGAGCGCAGGTCAGATTTATAATCCTTACCTTGACCTAGCTCAAGGTCCTACCTAGGGTGTGGGCCCTTCCTGGAGCTGTCTGCATTTTATGACCCTCTGCCAGCTAGAAGTTTATGGCTCTGATGTCAGGAAAATCACTGATAAACCTTGTTTCAAACATGCTCCAACCCCAACTGGCTCTAACAGGGTTTGATATCTCATAATTGGAAGCCAGATACGAGTGAATGCAATATGTAGGCAGGACCCATTGGAGACACGGGGAGGGTAGAACTTCCTCCTGGAAGTAGCCATCCTATAACCAGGTAGGAAGACCCAGAGGACTGTGCTCAGGATGTGCCCCAGGCCCTCTGGGCAGCTCTGCACCATTAATTCTATGAGGATTTGTGTGCCTGGAACCCAGCTGACACTGATGGGGCCAGTCTAATCAAAACAGTCATGTTTTCTTGAGGACTGTGGGTTCTGAGAATTTTGGGGTTTTTTTGTGAGGTATGATCAGTTATGGGCATGAACATCTCACAGTGAAGTGAGAACGGTAGAAATGTCTCTCACCCACCTTTCATCACTCCGAGATCCTGGCCCAGAGAGGATTCTTCTAGAACTCTGGTTTCTAAAGTGGGTTCTCCAAACCAGCAACATAAATATCACCTGCAACTTCTTGGAAATGCACATTCTCAAGTCCCTGGGTCAGAAACGGGGTGGGTTGAGATGGCGCCCAGTGTGTTAATATGGCAAACACAGTCACTTCATTCCCCTTTTATTCACCAGTGAGATGGCACCCAGTGTGTTAATATGGCAAACACAGTCACTTCATTCCCCTTTTATTCACCAGGTCACCTGGTCTAACTTAATGGGGGAGGGTGTCTGGTGTATTTTAGGCGATAGGAAAAACAGGCTATGAACATTATCAGGGAGGTGACAGAAGTTGGGTTTGCTGTTTCTGTTTTTGGAATGCAAGTCTGAAAAATAAGGTCTTTGGAACATAAGCAGAGTGCCTTTGCCACACCAGACTAAATTGATAATTTTTTAGTGTCATCTGTTAAACCAAATTAAAATTTCCCCAATTGCCTCATCATTGCCTTAACACTGGGTGGTCTCAGGCTTCAAACAAGCCCCAGACGTTGCATTTGGAGTGTTAGGTAACTTCAGTTCAGTCTGTGTCTGAGGTTTTAGTTGCCACTGTAAAGCTGTGGACAAAAAAAGGGGCCACATACCAATTTAAACCTTACACATTTATGGGCGGCCTGCATGGCAGCCTTACAAACTCAAGAGACCAAAAGAACCCCATAGAGTGGTCTGAAATTAAAAAAATTTCTAACTAAAAATAGTTCAGGGAGGGTAGTCATGTGCTACGGCAGTATTTTTTCCTAACAAAAGTCAAATCTTCACCTTAACTAAGCCTGTTGTCTTTTGCTTCTAAGATAACATACCTTTGGAATATCAGATTTTTTTTTTCTGGACCCCTCAAAGCATAACCAACACCAGAGCAGAGACCACAAATCTCATTGTCTTACACCCACAAATGTAAAAGAAGTACGAGTCTATAGAAAAAATGCTCAGCTTCACTAATCATCAGAGGGATGCAAATTAAAACTACAAAACGAGTTATTACCTCACATCTGAGATAATGGCTACCATCAATAAATAAGTGCTAGTGAGGATGCTGACAAAAGGGAACCTTAGTGCACTGTGATGGGAATGCTGACTGGTGCAGCCACTGCAAAAAGTTAAAAATGGAACTGCCAGGGCGTTCCAAGATCACTGTGGAGTAGGTGAAATCAGCACACCTGATGCCGAACTGGATTTACAGCTAAAATTTAGAGCCATCAACCTGAAGAAACCACTGAAGAACACCTACACAGGAGTCTGGAAAAAGGAAGCTACACAAAGGCTGGTAAGAAGGGTGGAGATGCGGAGAGGGCTAGCCCCTGCACCCAGGTGCAGCAGCTGAGAATCCAAAGGGATATTGTGGTTGCAAAAGTCCCTCCTGAGGAAAGTGGGGTGAACCCCACACTGGGACCACCAAACCAGAGCACCAGGGCTGGGAAGAGGAGCCTGCATAGCATCTGGCCGCAGAAATAAGTGAGGACTTTGTCTGCTGGAAAGAGGAAGGAGTCTAGAACCCAGGTGCTTAAGGGCCAACACACAAGGGCTTGGGCACTCACCTGGGGCCCCGGTTAGAGGGAAGGAGACTTGGCACAGGGAAGCCATAAAGGGAAGAACTGGGTGGCATAGCTCCAGAGATCTGGATTATAGGCTACTGAGGTCTGGTCCTGAGTCAACATCCCATCTGGCCCTTGGATGCCACCTGCCAGGGTCAAGCTCTTCTATCCTTTCAGCTCCAGCTGGAGGAAGTGTACTAATGCTGTCCTCCAAAGACTGGTGACACCACCTGCCAAGATTGAATCCAGGAAAAAGGACTATTGGCTGTACCCAATACAGACCTGAGGTGGGCTCTCTTTCTGGAGAAGCTATAAACACTCATGATCATTGAACTGATTAGTTTTGGAACAAGGGCCAATTTTCTCCAACTCACGGCTTAGGCAGGTGTCACCTCAAAGGAAGACCTCCTTGTCAGGTTCTGAGGCAGCGGGCAGCTGCAGAGCTAGGGGGAGGTGTGCACTAGCACCCCTCCCACAGCTCTGTGCCACTCCCAATGGAGGGCTGACTTGATTTGCATTCCTAAAGCCTGCTGGCCCCATTCTGCTAAGCTCAGATCTGGGGCGGGGGGGGACACAACTCCGAATTGGGACATTTCACATAGCCCCTTAGGGACCCTCCATCAGAGTCTGGCAGTGTACTGTAGAGCTAGGGGAAAGGTAACAGTTCTCTCCCCTCCCAAGTTCTGGTGCCACCCCAAGCAGAGGGTTGCCTTGATGTATTTTTTTTAAAATATATTTTTGTTGATTTCAGAGAGGAAGGGAGAGAGAGAAACATCATTGATGAGAATCACGGATCGGCCACCTCCTGCACGTCCCCTAATGGGGATTGAGCCTGCGACCCAGGTATGTGCCCTTGACCAGAATTGAACCCGGGACCCTTCAGTCCGCAGGCTGACGCTCTGTCCACTGAACCAAACTGGCCAAGGAGCCTTGATCTATTTCTCCAAGCCCTGCTGGCACTGTACTACTGGTGCAGCCTTGTAGGGGAGAGGAAGCACAACTCTGAACTGGGACACTGGTGTGACTACTAGGAGCCTCCTGTTGGGGTCTCTGGTGGTGCACTAGGGGAAGGCTAGGAGCTCACTTCCCTCTTAAGAGCTGAGGGCCAGCGCCACACCCATCAGAGGACTGCTTTGATCTGTTCCTCCAAGTCCTGCTGTGGGTAATGGAGCAGGGAGCATAGCTTGGAACTGCAGCTTTGGAATGTGGCTCTGTAGGGGTCTCTGAAGGCGTAGCTGTGGAGCTAGGGAGAGGAGTTGTACAGCTTTCTCTCCTCACGGGGGCTAGCACCACCACTGATGGAAGACTGCCTTGATCAGTTTTCATAGCCCTGCTGGCCCCATGCTGCTAGGCTCAGTTTTGAGTGGGGAGGAGGCTTTGCTCAGAGCCAGGACATTCAGTGTCCATCTACCTCACAGGTTCTAGTCCAGGGCTTGAGCAGGAGTGGCTACAGAGCTAAAAGGAGGAATGCAGCTCAACCCTTCCTGTGGTATAGTTGGTGACACTCGCAAAAGAAGGCTTTCTTGATCTGTTTGCCTAAGTCCCTGTGACCCCCATCCTGTCCTGCTGAGCTTGTTCCTTCAGTGAGGAAATCTGGCTACACCCAAACTGAACCTGTGGTGCACTCCTGGGAGAGCTTTAGTTGGAGACTGGCAGAGTCTGAATGGATGGCTCTGGAGTAGGGGCACATTTTCCCCATTTGAGTGTCAAACTATGCTGCCCCAAACTAGCGGACCCACTAGCCCTGTCTGCCCAAACCAGTTGCCCCAATTTACTGAGCTTGCACCTGTGAAAGGGTCAGTGTGGTGTGGCCAGATTGGGCCCACTCAACAGCTTTCCTGCATAAGACTAGGAGTCCAAGCAACATAGAGGGCGAGCTGAGTAGCTGACATGTGGATGTTGAGCTCACAGTGCATGGTCTTTTACTGATCTGCCATTGTATCAGAGCTCCAGAAAGCTGACCTGTCTACACAGATTGACCCCTCCCATGCAAAACAGGTCCAGTAGATGAAGACACAAAGAGTGGACAGCATGCAAGTTTGCATGCTGTGGGTGTGGGTGGGAGAGCCAGCCTGAGGGTTGATCCCACAAATAGGTCAACAACATTTAAGACCCAGTTACAACAGGGAGGCCCAAATAACCCACAAAAGAGAGATTCCTAGAGCACCCAGCTTAGGAGATCAAGGAGATTGCACCACTGGGTCCCACAGGACACCTACTACAGAAGGCACCTAAGTAAGACTGTGAGTGATAGCAGTTTTATCTACTACATAGAAACAAACAAAAAGAGACAGCCAATATTGGGAGACAAATGAACAGGCCCCAAATAATTAAAAACACAGGAAGAATCTCTATAAAAAGAGCTAAATGAAAAGGAGGCAACCAATTCATCAGAAACAGAGCTCAAAGTAATGGCTATAAAGATGCTCAACAGCTTGGAAAAACCCCCACAAACACATAGAAAACATGGAAAACAGGTGGCAATAGAGACTACCATAGTTGAAATTTTAAAAAATACACTGTGAGAAATAAACAGGCTTGATGAAGCAGAGGATCGAATCAGTGATTGGGAAGATAAGGTAGAAAAAAAATCACCTAGTCAGAGCAGGAAAAAACCCCACAAAAACAAGGATATCTAACCTTACAACTAAATAATTAGAATGAGCCCAGCCAGTGTGGCTCAGTAGTTGAGTGTTGACCTATTAACCAGGAGATCACGGTTCTATTCCTGGTCAGGGCACGTGCCCTAGTTGTGGGCTCAATCCCCACTAGGGGGAGTGCAGGAGGCAGCCAATCAATGATTCTCATCATTGATATTTCTATCTCCCTCTCCCTTCTCTGAAATCGGTAAAAATATTTTTTTAAAAATTTAAAAATAATTAGAAAAGCTCAGAGGAAGTAGAAGAAAGGAAATAGTAAAAATCAGAGTGGAAATAAATGACACAGAGACTAAAATAACAATATAAAATATCAATGAAACCAAGAGCTGGGTTTTCAAAAAGATAAACAAGGTTGATGAACCTTTAGCCAGACTTACCAAGAAACAAAGAGAGAGGACCCCAACAAATAAAATCAGAAATGTAAGAGGTGAAGTAAAAATTGACATCATCAAAATACAAAGGATTGTAAGAAAATATGATGAATATCTATATGGACAACATGGGTGAACGGAAAATTGCTAAAAACATACAATCTTCCAAAACTCAAACAGGAGGAATCAGAAAACCTGAATAGGCTGATAATAACTAATGAAATCGAAGCAGGAATAATAATAATAAAACCCTCCCAGCAAACAAAAGTCCTAAACTGGATGGATTTACATGCTAGGTTTACCAAACATTCAAAGAAGACTAACACTTCTCAAACTATTCCAAAAATTTGAAGGGTGTGTGTGTGTGTGTGTGTGTGTGGGGGGGGGGGTGTGGCTTCCAAGGTTCTTTTATGAGGCAAACATTATCCTAATTCCAAAACCAAATAAAGACACTACAAAGGAAAAAACTAGAGGCCAATATTCTTGGTGAATATAGATACAGAATTAAAATGGCAATAAATAAGTACCTACGAATAATAAGCTTAAATATAAATGGATTAAATGCTCCAATCAAAAGACATAGGGTATCTGAATGGATACAAACACATGACCCAATTATATGCTGTCTACAAGACATCCACCTTAGGACAAAAGACTCACACAGGATGAGTGTGAAGTGATGGACAATTTTTTCCCCTCAGACAAATAGAAATGGAAAAAAAAAAAAAGCTGATGTGGCAGTACTCATATCTGACAAAATGACACAGCACTAATAAAGAACACATTGGAAGGAATACACAGCAAATTAGGGGAAGCTGAGGATTGGATTAGTGAATTAGAAGTCAGGGTAGAAAAAAAAATGAGGGCCATCACAAGAGACAGTAAAGGCCACTTCATAATACTAAAGGGGTCAATACAACAAAAGAATACAACCCTGGTAAACATATGCACCCAATATAGGAGCACCTAAATATATTTTTTAAAATTTCTAAAAGACTTTAAGGGAGAGATTGACAGCAATACAGTCATAGTAGGGGACTTTAACACCCTGCTGACTTCATTGGATAGATCTTCCAGACAAAAAATCAGTCAGGAAATAGTGACTCTAAATGACAAACTGGATGAGATGGATTTAATTGATGTTTAGAGAACATTTCACCCCAGAGCTGCAGAATATACATTCTTCTCAAGTGGACATGGGTTAGGACACAAACCAAGTCTCTACAAGTTCAAGAAGATTGAAATCATATCAAGTTTCTTCTCAGACCACAATGGAATGAAATTAGAAGTCAACTACAGTAAAAACACTCAAAAACATTCAAACACATGGAGGTTAAATAGCATGCTATTAAACAATGAATGAGTTATCAATGAGATCAAGAGACAAATAAAAAACTTCCTGGAAACAAGTGAAAACACATAACACCCCAAAGTTTCTGGGACACAGCAAGAGCAGTCTTGAGAGGGAAGTCCATAGCATTACAGGCTTACCTCAAAAAATAAGAAAACTTAATAGACTATTTAACCCTACAACTTAAAGAATTAGAAAGAGAACAACAAGAAAAGCCCAGAGTCAGTAGAAGGAAGGAAACAATAAAAATTAGAGCAGAAATAAATTACATAGAGGCTAAAAAAACAAAACAAAAGTCAATGAAACCAAAACCTGGTTGTTTGAAAAGATAAACAAGATTAATGAACTTTTAGCCAGACTCAGCAAGAAACAGAGAGGACACAAATAAAATCAGAAATGAAAGTGGTAAAGTAATAACTAACACCACAGAAATGCAAAGGATTATAAGAAAATACTATGAACAACTATATGCCAACGAGCTGGACAATGTGGAGGAAATGGACAGATTCCTAGAAAAATACAATCTCCCAAAACTATGTCAGGAAGAAACAGAAAACCTGAATAGGCCAATAACAACTGAGTAAATAGAACTAGTAATAATAATAAAAAAACTCCCAGTAGACAAAAGCCCTGGTCTGGATGGCTTCACAGGGGAGTTTTACCCAACACTCAAAGAAGAACTAACACATATACCCCTCAAACTATTAAAAAAAGTTCAAGAGGAAGGAACACTTCCCAAGCTCTTTTTGTGGCCAGCAATATCCTAATTCCAAAACCAAATGAAGACACTACAAATAAAAGTACAGGACACTATTGCTGCTGAACATGGATGCTAAAATCATGAACAAAATATCAAATCGGATTCAGCAATATATTAACAAGATCATACACCATGACCAAGTGGGATTTATTCTGGGGATACAAGGCTGGTACAAAATTAGCAAATCAATGAATGTGATCCATCACGTAAACAAATTGAAAGGCAAAAATCACACAATCATGTCAATAGATGCAGAAAAAGCATTTGACAAAATCCAACACGCCTTTTTAAAAAAATATATATTTTATTGATTTTTCTACAGAGAGGAAGGGAGAGAGATAGAGAGCCAGAAACATCGATGAGAGAGAAACATCGATCAGCTGCCTCCTGCACATCTCCCACTGGGGATGTGCCCGCAACCTAGGTATATGCCTTCGACCGGAATCGAACCCGGACCCTTCAGTCTGCAGGCCGACGCTCTATCCACTGAGCCAAACCGGTTTTGGCCCAACACCCTTTTTTGATAAAATTCTCAACAAAGTGGGAATAGAAGATCATATCTCAACATAATAAAAGCCATTTATGGCAAACCTACAGCCATGATCATACTCAATGGGCAAAAACCATTTCTCCTAAGAACAGGAACAAGATAGGGATGTTCACTTTCACCACTCTATTCAACATAGTAGTGGAAATATTAGCCATAATGATCAGACTGGAAGAAGAAATAAAAAGCATCCAAATTGGAAAGGAGGAATTAAAACTCTCATTATTTTTAGAGGACATGATATTGAACATAGCAAACTCTAAAGACCACTACAAATTGCTAGATTTAATAAATGAATGTGGCAATATAGCAGGATACAAAATCAACACCCAGAAATTGATGGCATTTTTATATACCAGTAATGAATTCTCAGAAAGAGAAACTAAGAAAATAATCTTTACCATTGCAACAAAAGAATTAAGATTCTTAGGAATAAACTTAACTGAGGAAGTAAAATACTTGTACTCTGAAAACTACAGGATGTTGAAAAAAAGAGATAGAGGAAGATATAAACAAGTGGAAGAATATACTGTGTTCATGGATTGGTAGAATCAACATTAAAATGTCCATACTAACCAAGACAATCTACAGATTAAATGCAATCTTTATTAAAATACCAACAGCAGTCCTGGCTGGTTTGACTCAGTGGATAGAGCATCGGCCTGCGGACTGAAAGGTCCCAGGTTCAATTCCGGTGAAGGGCATGTACCTCGGTTGCGGGCACATCCCCAGGAGAAGGTGTGCAGGAGGCAGCTGATCGATGTTTCTCTTTCATCGATGTTTCTACCTCTCTATCCCTCTCCCTCTCTGTAAAAAATCAATAAAATATATTTAAAAAAATACCAACAGCATATTTCACAGATCTAGAACAAATATTACAAAAATTTATATACAACAAAAAGGACCCCGAATAGCCACAGCAATTTTGAGAAAGAAGAACAAAATTGGAGGGATCACAATACCAGATATCAAGTTATACCATAAAGCCACTGTAATCAAAACAACGTGGTATTGGCACAAGACCAGGCATATAGATAAAAGGAATAGCACAGAGACCACAGAAATTGGCCCAAACCACTATGCTCAATATTTGGCAAAGAAGGAAAGAACATACAATGGAGGTAAGAAAGTCTCTTCAATAAATGGTGTTGGGAACATTGAACAGATACATGCAAAAAAAAATCATCAAACTAGACCACCAACTTACATCATACACAAGAATAAACTCAAAATGGATAAAAGACTTAAATGTATGTCATCCTATAAAATAAAAGAGAAACATGCAAATTAACCATCACTCTGTCACTCTGCTACACCCACCAACCAATCAGGAGCAAATATGCAAATTAACCCAACTAAGATGGCAGCGGCCAAGGAGCTGAAACGAGCAGGAGGCTTGGGTTGCCCCCAGCGATGGAGGAAGCCAAGCTTCCCACCTGCCCTGGCCCACCCTGGGCTCCGCTCAAGACTACAAAGTTTCAATTATAGAAGATAAATAAATCCCAGATACCTCCTTCCAGCCGGGAAAAAAAAGACAGAAAAAAAGGAGAGGCTGGGAGCTTGGGTCTCTGGGGGGCGTGGCCAGCCTGAAAATGGCCATCAGCCCCTCACCCAAGCTGGTCAGGCACCCCAGCGGGGACCCCCCCACCCTGAAGGGGCTGTGGCCAGCCTGCAAACAGCCATCAGCCCCTCACCCAGGCTGGCCAGGCACCCCAGTGGGACCCCCACCCTGATCCGGGACTCCCTTCAGGGCAAACCAGCTGGCCCCCACCCATGCACCAGGCCTCTATCCTATATAATAAAAGGGTAATATGCCCTAACAGCAGAAAGACTGGGAATGACTGGTCACTATTACACACACTGACCACCACGGGGCAGACGCTCAATGCAGGAGCTGCCCCCTGGTGGTCAGTGCACTCCCACAGGGGGAGCTCTGCTCAGCCACAAGCCAGGGTGACGGCTGCCAGCACAGTGTTGGTGGCGGGAGCCTCTCCTGCCTCCTTAGCAGCGCTAAGGATGTCCAACTGCAGCTTAGGCCTGCTCTCCGCTGGCAAGTGGACATCCCCTGAGGGCTCCCGGGCTGCCAGAGGGATGTCTGACTGCCAGCTTAGGCCCGATCCCCCCAGGGAGTGGGCCTAAGCCAGCAGGTGGACATCTCCTGAGGGGTCCCAGACTGCGAGAGGGCACAGGCCGAGCTGAGGGACCCCCCCCCCCCACCGAGTGCACAATTTTTTGTGCACCGGGCCTCTAGTGAAACCATAAAAACCCTAGAGGAAACCAAAGGAAGCAAAATCTCAGACTTCTCTCATAGCAATATGCTTACAGATACATCTTCCAGGGCAAAGGAAACTAAGGAGAAAATAAACAAATGGGACTACATCAAAATAAAAAGCTTCTGCACAGCAAAAGAAACCATCAACAAAATGAAACCGGAGCCCATTGTATTGGGAGAACATATTTGGCAATGATACATCAGGTAAAGGTTTAGTATCCAAAATATCTAAGGAAACTCATACAACTTAACAAAAGGAAGGCAAACAATCAAACTAAAAAAAAATGGACAAAGTACCTAAATAGATAATTCTCCAAAGGGGATATACCAGAGAGATGCAAATTAAAATGACAATAAGGTATCACTTCACACTTTTCAGAATGGCTATCTTCAACAAAGAACAAATGTTGTCAAGGATATGGAGAAAGGGAACCCTAATACATTGATGATGAGAATGCAGACAGGTACAGCCAATATGGAAAACAGTATGGAATTTCCTCAAAAATTAATATGAACCTGCAATTTGCCCCAGTGATGCTACTTCTAGGAATGTATCCTAAGAAACCTGAAACACCAAACAGAAGGGATGTATGCACCCCTATGTTCATAGTACAATTTACAATAGCTCAGGGCCATATCCCACCCCAGAAAGTACATTTCTCTCCCGAAACCCTGGGGAAACCAGGCCCTGCCCTCCCTGGGGCTCCTCGCTGCTGGCAGGGCTCGCATGACCACACACACATACACACACATATACACATACATGTACACCCCCACACGTGCTCACCTCTCCCCACACACACACAGGGGAACCGATCACGGAGCACTTCACATCCAGTGGGCAGTCACACTGGCGTTTCCGAAGGTGAGGGGCTGGGGGCAGGGCAGTCAGAAGCAGGGATCCCCTTCACCCAGCTCCCTGGTCCCCATGTGGTCCAGGGCCTCCAGCCCTAGGTGTCAGCAGAGGCCAGCCACAGGGGGAGCCACAAGGGCACAGAGGGCCGGCACGGGCGGGCTCTCTGTCCACCTGCTGGGAAGGTCCTTCCACTCGAGACCAGGAAGACGAATAAATAGGACATCAAGTGTTGCTAGGAGGAGGTGTTACAGAAAAACCGGACCAGAACCAAGCAGCGCTCTGAGAGTTCGGAGTTACACTTTATTCACCGCGGCGGGCTCAGGGAAATGAATCCAAATTCTAAGCGAAACTACAAGCAGAACTTCCCTTTTTATGGAAGAGCCAGCCTTTTGTGCGCTTGCTGGCGGCCTTGAAAACTACACAGTTCTATCCAATTAAAAAATGCACCTGGCAAGGCATTGGGTGTATCTAGTCTCTGGCCTACAAGGTCAGACAGCTAAGTTTATCTCCCCCATTATTCAAGCAGGCTAGAAAGCAAAGTTACTTTTTCAGAATTAGATAGAGGCCGTCCAAAGAATAGCAGAGAATTCCAAACAGTAGTTTTACAGAATAGGGGGTTGCCTTCTCAGAGGGAAAATAACTTAAAGCTGCTGGACTGCGCTTGTGCCACGTCCAGTCACAACAGCAGCCCTGCGGTCTAGGAACCAGGAGTCCAGGCAGCTCTACCGCCTGCAGAACCCCTGAGCCTGGGGCTGCCGCCCCGGCCACAGCCAGGGGTTCCAGCAGCAGGATTTGCTCAGCGAGGGGCTGTGCATGCAGTGGGGGCTGGGACCCTGCCCCAAGCCAGCAGCCTGCCCACCCTGCCCGTGCACTGCCCCTGGTGGGGAGCAGCCTCGGCCCCTCTCTGTGCTCTGGAAGTGACCTGCCGTCTTTATGTATTTTGAATATTAACCTTTTGTCAGAGTTGTGTACAAATATCATCTTTTACTAGTATTTGGTTGGTGGTTGTGGGAACCATGCCAGAGTCGCTGGATAGTCAAGGCAACTCAGAGTGTGAAAGGCCTTGTTAATTGTACGTGGGACGGCGAAGGCCACTCTGCACATGAGAATCAATCAGAATGTCCAAGGACTATGTGCAGGTGCACAATGTCACTACTTGGAAAGAAGCCTCTTTTGTCTAAATAGTAGAATGCATGTTAACCAGCCAGTGTGCTGGGGAGAAGAAAAGGCAGGCACAGAGGACGTAGCTGCTCTGTGAGGCTGGAGAGGTAGGAGAAGCTGCTGAGGCAGAGAGCTCAGGTGCCTCTACTGTGTGAGGCAGTGAGTCTAGGGGGCAGCGTGCGGCTGCTCAGGTAATAGCTGTGGGTGCAGAGGCTACTGCTGCTTTTGTGGGAAAGATGTATTTGTTCACCAGCCAGTGTGCGGCTGCCTGTATAAAACTTTCCTGTGAGGAACTCTTGTCTGATGGCTATACGACCACTGGCTTCTACAATAAAGGCTCCTTCTTACACACCCACAACTTCTCATGGCTTCTCCATCTAAGACCCGGCATCCAGGAAGGTCCAGCCCCTGGCAGAGGGGCTGGGACCCAACAGTTAGTGTAGCGAGCAGGGTTCGGGAAGGAACCTGCCCTGACACTTGGTGTACTCGAGCAGAACTCAGAAGAATACACGGACTCACAGCAGCTGTGCTCTTGCTGCCCTGACAGTTGCCCCTTTGTTTTGGCAGTTATTTTGCTGTGCAGAAGGTTTTAAGTTTGATATAGTCTCATTCATTTATTTTTGTCTTTACTTCCCTTGTCTTTGGAATCAAATTTGTAAAATCTTCTTTAAGACCAAGGTCCAGCCGAAACCGGTTTGGCTCAGTGGATAGAGCGTCAGCTTGCGGACTGAAAGGTCCCAGGTTCGATTCCGGTCAAAGGCATGTGCCTGGGTTGCGGGCACATCCCCAGTGGGAGATGTGCAGGGGGCAGCTGATCAATGTTTCTCTCTCATCGATGTTTCTAACTCTCTATCTCTCTCCCTTCCTCTCTGTAAAAAATCAATAAAATATATTTAAAAAAAAAAGACCAAGGTCCATAAATTTAGTACCTATATTGTACCTATGTTTTCTTCTATGTAATTTATTGTTTCAGAGCTTATATGTAGTTTTCTGATACCCTTTAAGTTAATTTTTTTGTATGGGACAAACTGTAGTCTAGTATCAGTTTTTCCATGTGGCTTCCCAAATTTCCCAGCACCATTTACTGAAGAGGATATCTTTTCTATTATGTGTTTTTTCCTTTGTCAGAAATTATTTTCCATATAAATGTGAGTCTATTTTTGAGCTATCAATCCTATTCCAATGGTCCATGTGTCTTTTTCTGCCGATACCATGCTGTTTAGATTATCGTTGTTTTGTAGAAAAAAATTTAAGTTTATTGGCAAAACCATAGCAGTTACAAGTGTACAACTCAATAAAACATGATCTGCACACTGCCCATCGCACCAAACAAAGCCTTTTCCATCCCCATTTTACCGCCCTTTCCCTCCTTCACCTGACCCCCTTCATACTTCGCCTTTGGTTATCAGCACACTGTTGTCGGGGTCTATGTATTCTATATATTGCTTAATCACTACCTTTTTTCATCCAGCCCACCAACACCCTCCCCGCTGACAGCTGTCAGTCTGTTCCATGTATCCATGCCTCTGTGTTTGTTTGTCAGTTTATTTTGTTCATTAGATTCTAAATATAAGTGAGATCATATAGTATTTTTCTTTCTCTGACTGGCTTATTTCACTTGTATACTAATAATTTCCAGGTTCATCCATGCTGTCGCAAAAGGTAAGATTTCCTTTTTTTTTTTTAACCATTGATTAGTATTCCATTGTGTAAATGTACCAGAGCTTTTCTATCCACTCATCTACTGATGGGCACTTGGGCTGTTTCCAGATCTTGGCTATTGGAAATAATGCTGCTATGAACATAGGGGTGCATACATTAATTCTGATTGGTGTTTCTAGTTTCTTTGGATATATTCCTAGAAGTAGGATCACTGGGTCAAAAGGCAGTTCCATTTTTAATTTTTGAGGAAACTCCATACAGTCTTCCACAGTGACTGCACCAATCTGCATTCTCACAGCAGTGCACAAGAGTTCCTTTTCTCCACATCCTCTGCCCAGCTTGTTGTTAGTAAATTTATTGATTGTAGCCATTCTGATAGGTCATATCTCATTGTGGTTTTAACTTTCATCTCTCTGATGATTGGTGACATTGAACATTTTTTCACATGTCTTTTTTCCATCTCTGTGTTCTCTTTGGCCATCTGTATGTCCATTTTTATTTATTTATTTATTTATTTATTTATTTATTTATTTATTTATTTTTTAATATATTTTATTGATTTTTTACAGAGAGGAAGGGAGAGAGATAGAGAGTTAGAAACATCGATGAGAGAGCAACATCGATCAGCTGCCTCCTGCACATCTCCTACTGGGGATGTGCCCGCAACCCAGGTACATGCCCTTGACCGGAATCGAACCTGGGACCTTTCAGTCCGCAAGCCGACGCTCTATCCACTGAGCCAAACCGGTTTTGGCTGTATGTCCATTTTTAATTGGATTGTTTGTTTGTCTGGTGTTGAGTTGTATAAGTTATTTACATATTTTATAAATCAATTCCTTATCAGATGTATCATTGGCAATTATGTCCTCCCATTGAGTGGGCTCCCTTTTTATTTTGTTGGTGGTTTTCTTTGCTGTGCAGAAGCATTTTAGTTTGATGTAGCCCCATATGTTTATGTAGTCCCTTTGTTTCCCTTACCCTAGGATATGTATTGGCAAAACTATTGCTATGAGAGATGTCTGAGATTTTACTCCCTATGTTTTCTTCTAGGACTTTTATGGTTTTGTGACTTAACTTTAAGTCACATCTATTCAGAGTTTATTCTTGTGTATAATGTAAGTTGGTGGTCTAGTTTTATATTTTTGCCTGTTTCTGCCCAATTTTCCAAACACCATTCATTGAAGAGACTGTGTTTATTTCAGGACATGCTATTGCCTTCTTGGTCAAATATTAATTGACCATAGAGACATGGGTTTATTTCTGGGCTCTCTGTTCTGTTCCATTGACCTACATGCATGTTTGTTTTCTTAAAAATATATTTTATTGATTTTTTACAGAGAGGAAGGGAGAGGGACAGAGAGTTAGAAACATCAATGAGAGAGAAACATCGATCAGCTGCCTCCTGAATACCTTCTACTGAGGATGTGCCCGCAACCAAGGTACATGCCCTTGATCGGAATTGAACCTGGGACCTTTCAGTCCGCAGGCCGACGCTCTATCCACCGAGCCAAACTGGTTACGGCCATGTTTTTATGCCAGTACCAGGCTGTTTTGATTTTTGTTTGATATTTGTTGTTATGATCCCTCCAACTTTGTTCGTTTTCTCAAGATTGCTGCAGATATTTGGGGTCTCCTTTGGTTCTATATGTTTTTGGAATATTTGTTCTAGATCTGTGAAATATGCCATTGGTATTCTAATAGGAATTGGGTTGACTATAGTTTGCTTTGGGTAGTATGAACATTATAATGATGTTAATTCTTCCAGTCCATGAACACGCTATATGTTTCCATTTATTTGTATATTTCTCAATTTATATTTCTTCAGAGTTCTATAGTTTTCTGAGTACAGATTTTTTCTTCCTTGGTTTAATTTACTCCTCGGTACCTTATTTTTGTTGTCGTTGCAATAGTAAATGAGGTTGATTTTTCAGGTTCTCTTCCTCATAGTTCATTATTGGTATATAAAAATGCCACCAATTTCTAAATGTTAATTTTGTATCTTTCTACTATGTCAAATTCATTTATTAGATCCAATATATTTTTTTTTTTTGGTGGAGTCTTTAGGATTCTATATATAATATCATGTGTTTTGAAAATAATGGCAGTTTTATTTTCTCCTTTCCAATTTTGATGCCTTTTATTTCTTCTTCTTGTCTGATCACTGTGGCTAAGACTTCTAGTACTATGTTGAATAACAGTGGTGAAAGCTGATATCCTGTCTTGTTCTTAATTTTAGGGAACTCATTTTTAGTTTTTGCCCATTGAGTATAATGTTGGTTGTAGGTTTTCCATATATGGCCTTTATTATATTGAGGTATGGTTTCTCTTTCTCATTTTGCTCTGATGCCAGACAATCCAGTTCCTCCCCATATGTCCCTGGATCCCCCTAACCCACTGCCCCAGTGCTGAAGCTCAGTGGGAGCAGGTGAATAAGTTAATGCATTGGCCCTTTAAGAGGAACTGTGTGGTTCTTCAGCAGCCTCCTTGCTACTCAGCCACTATCCCCGCTGGTTTTCACAGCCCAAAGTTATGGGGACTTCTCTTCCCAGCTCTGGGGCCCTCTGCTGGGGGTCTGGTGTGGGGCTTGGGCCCCTTGCTCCTCACAGGAGGCCTCCACAGCCTAGATATCCCTTCTAATTAAAAACACGCCACATGTGGGTGTCTGACCAGCCTGTTCTGCACCTCCATCCCTCCTACCAGTCTCACTGTGCTTTCTTCTTTACTTCTCTAGTTGTAGGACTTCCATTCAGCTGGCTTTCAGGCAGTTCTGAATGATGGTTGTTCTGTATTTTAGTTGTAACTTTGATGTGGTTATCGGCTGTAGCGATTACCTACGGCACCATCTTGATTCTCCCTTAAGAATTCTTTTTATTTCAAGGAATTGGAGGTAACAGTATGGTAAAGTTTGTAAAACTCTTTCAGGATTCACCTAGCAAGTGCTGGCAAAGGACACAAGATAATTAAATCTCCTGTATTCTATTTCATTTAAGAGTTCTGTAAACTGGTGATAATTCAGAATATTTTTATGTATACATTCAGTGATTTTAAAGACTATCTGCAACATTTTTCACAGGAGAGGGGCTTCTTCAGAAAACTAAGCAAAAATACTTTCAGTGGAATAGGAAAAAACATCTGCCTCTTGTTTTAAAATGCCAGTAAATCCTTATATTTGACCTACTATAGTTTGAGTACCATTCATTATGATAAAAATTATTGGATTATATTTAGCCTAACTATTTATTTGAGGGATACCAATGGCATGAGTTTAGCTTTTGAGTTGAGTTGACTTTTCTTTATATACTAGAGGCCTGGTGCACAAAATTCGTGCAGGGGGGGGATATCCCTCAGCCCGGCCTGCACCCTCTCCAATCTGGAACATCTCTCTCACAATCTGGAACCGCCGGCTCCTAACCGCTCGCCTGCCTGCCTGCCTGATCACCCCTAACCACCTCTGCCTGCCTGCCTGATCATCCCTAACTGCCTCCACCTGCCTGATTGCTGCCTAACTGCTCCCCTGCTGGCCTGATCGCCTCCAACTGCCCTCTGGTGTGGGGCTTGGCCCCCTTGCTCCTCACAGGAGGCCTCCACAGCCTAGATCACCCCTAACTGCCTCTGCCTGCCAGCCTGATCACCCCCTAGCTGCTCCCTTGCTGGCCTGATCGCCGCCTAACCACCCCACTGCTGGCCGGATCGCCCCCACTGCCCTCCCCTGCTGGCCTGATCGCCCTTAACTGCCTCTGCCTTGGCCCCCATCATGGTGGCTTTGTCCGGAAGGAAGTCGGACTTCTGGAAGATGTCCGGTGGACCTGGCCTAATTAGCATATTACCCTTTTATTAGTATAGATTTGGAAGTCCTTTGAGATAAGACATGTTAATTTGGTCAGTGTTCTTATATTGCATGGCTCATTTAAAGCTAAAGAAGAATACTTGCAATTTTCAAACTTTGCATCAATTGACATTTTATATCTTTAGAAAGTGTTTGTGTTTACATGCATTTGTTGATTGGCTTAATTGAACATCTTTTATTTTGTGTAAATAAAGAGTTTTACTCTTGCCGAAACCGGTTTGGCTCAGTGGATAGAGCGTTAGCCTGCGGACTGAAGGGTCCCGGGTTCGATTCCGGTCAAGGGCATGTACCTTGGTTGCGGGCATATCCCCAGTGGGAGATGTGCAGGAGGCAGCTGATCGATGTTTCTCTCTCATCGATGTTTCTAACTCTCTATCTCTCTCCCTTCCTCTCTGTAAAAAATCAATAAAATGTAAAAAAAAAAGAAAGAGTTTTACTCTTTTCCTCAGACCTCAGTGGGTTGTTTTTTTTAAAACAGTAGCTAAAAGTTAGAATAGCTGGGGGGAGAGGTGTGGGGGAGGGGAGGGAGAGCGGGGACAGGAATAAAAACTAAACTGGCTAAGGACAAAAAGCATGGAGGCAGGGGCCAGGATTCACACAGATTGCCTGAATTCCGATCTCCAGTGTGGCCCAGCTGAGCTACCAGAGGGTTCTAATGGCATTCGGGGGTGAGAACCACAAGAAGGCCTCCGACTTCAGACCATTTCTCCAGGGAGCTGGGAGCTGCTTTCCAACGTGAAGGGAACAGGCCATTCTCAGTGCAGTGGGTGCACTGTGTTCACCCGCTGGTGGTGCCTCCATCACTCACAGAGAGAGGCTTCCAGGTCTCCGTGTTTGCCTCTATGCCCCCTATCACTGACCTCTGCTGCTGACCTTAGTTAGCCTCTAGCTACTGTCCCATCTCCAAGCCCCATGCATACCACCCTTGCTATAAAATGGCACAGATCTAGTCAAAGTACATCTGAAATCTTCACCCTCCCTAATGAAATCCACACCCTGCCATTTCTACTTTGTGTCTAAAGCAATCACCTTGGGCTACCTTCTTGTCTTGCTTTCTAAGCATTTCATTGTGCGTGTACTCTTGGAAATGCCCTGGGATCTTCTTAGAGGCAGGGATTGACTTTGGTCCTGACCCACTTTATGTGAGGCTGGGTACACACGTAAACCTTGCTGAATGAGACAATAAATGCACAACTATGTAAGTATTGAGAAATTAACAACATGAAAGAATATATAAGCCTCCCAAAATGCACGTTTAATTCAGAAAGGGAGATGGCTGGGCCCTTGCAGCTCAATAAAGCAGCTTCTCCAGAGATAAAACAAAGAAGATGGGAGTTGGGGGTTTGACCCATGCCCCATTTCTGATGGCTGATCTGCAACTTTTACTCCCGTTAGCAATTGGAAAACCCATGTAAGTTATTGTCTCTTTACAAAGGTCTGCTCGTATGCACTTCTTCATTTCAACAGCGATGTCTTTAAGACCTGCGAGAAACCATGAATGACACTTCCATTCTTCTCCCTTTCGTCCCTCTTTCACACACCCCCTTACTGGGCTGGAGTACAACATCCACTAGGCCACCCTGCATGTGAGTCACTCTGCACAGCTGAGGCAATCAGCTGTCATGGTGTCCTCCATATGTGTGGCTTGCAAAACCTTCACAACTTTCTTAATCAAGTACTCATGCAATTTCTAAGCTTGGCTTAAGTAAATTTTTTCCAACCCATATTTCCACCTGCAGATCTAGCATTGTGTTTTTACAGACATTTTATGCAGGTGGCAGTAAGAATTTGTTTCTTCTCCGAGTTCTCAGTGACTTCATCAGAGCACTCTGCACTGCCGACCTCAGGACTTGGTGCATCTGTGTCAGGTATGTACACCCTTCCTGACTTTAAGGACCGAAATCTAATTGCCTTTCATTCTTGGTTCGCATTACCTTTTAAGAAACAACGACAGCCATACAAAAGCAAGTGCTTTGATGGCTCCCTGCCTTTCAAAGCGCCTCCAGATACATCATTTCACACGGAGCACTCTGTGCTCTTGGTGATTTCTCTGCACCCGCTGGGTGCCATATTCAGTGACTGCTATTTTAATGTACAAACATAAGAATCCAAGATACCAATGGATATGACCAGCCTTTGCTAGATTATGTCACTAATAACAGACTTCAAGAAGGCTGAGCTGCCCTAACTGGTTTGGCTCAATGGATAGAGTGTCGGCCTGCAGACTGAAGGATCGCAGGTTCGATTCCCATCAAGGGCACATGCCTGGGTTGTGGGCTTGATCCCCAGTAAGGGGCATGCAGAAGGTAGCCAACAAATGATTCTCTCATCATTGATGTTTCTATCTCTCTCTCTTCCTCTCTGAAATTAATAAAAATATATTTTAAAAAATGTTAAAAAAAAAAAAGAAGGCTGAGATCCTCAGCGAGAGAAAGGGAGAAGGTAAAGAAAAGCTATGAGAACAGCCTGGTGCTTAGGGAGCTCTGCTCTAGGAGCCCTGCTGTGCTCCTAACTTATTTCTAACGTGTCTTCAATTAACTTGGAATTCTGTGTTGGGTTTTCTCAAAGCAAGCATTGTAAATTATGTTTTATGATGTTTTTGAGGAAAGGTTAATCATTATCTTTTTCCAAAGCTTTTACTTTGAAAATTAAACCTCCCCGAGGCAGGGCATAAATTATTCTTGTGCTAAAATAAACTAAGCAAAGTTTGCAGAGGATGAAGTTTCATTCAATGTGCTGAAAACCAGCTTCCTCAAAGCTAGCCGAGGGTTTGTTGATAAAAGTAAAAAAATTCAAAAAAACAAAAAAGGAAAAAAGTACAAAAATTCATAAATGACTAAATGAGTGTGAGAAAGCCAATTAGACATATTTTCAGGCTCAGATCACTGCAGTATCCTCGTTCCTAAGAGGACAAAAGCTGATTTCTCCTCAACCCTCCCTCTAGGATACGTGCCCCAAGTTGGTGACAGAGCGCCACTGTCCTGTGTCTACAGAATACCGCATCCTTTCAAAGTACCTGTGTTTACGATGCCAGAGAATTCAACGCATTTCAGTTTGTCTGCTGCGCACCACTTGAGCTTACTGTTGCACTTCCTTCCCATCACTGCGAAGCAGGTCGGGCACTTAAAGCCATTGGAGGTGAATTCATCCACATCTTTCTCCTCCAGGTCATTCATCTTAATCTCCCAGGAGACTTAAAAAAAGACAGAAAACTGGCTGGCGATTTGCCACTGGTAGGCAAATGTACCCATGCTCACAGGCAGACTCACCAGCCCGATTCGGTATGTGACACTCAACACTGGAGTTACTACAAAAATGACCCCCTCCTCATGGAGGTTCCTTCCTGGGGAGGAAGCCAGACTAAAACAAACAAAGAAGAAAATACATGCTATGTCAGACGATGACAACTGAAGAGAGAACTGGAACAGTAAGTACAGTAGGCGGAGGGTGTGGCTGCAGTTCACGGGGTGGTCAGGGAAGGCCCCACTGGAAGGGAGATTTCCAAACCCTTGCACTGGGTACTTCAGTGTGACAAATAAAGGTCAAAGGACACGGCGTGCACAGGCTCTGAAACAGCCTGAGCCCCTGCACTCTCTGTAATGCCTTCGTAAACTACGTCCTCCGATGCCCTCCTCATCCACGTGTCCCTACTACCGCCTGCTGCGGAGGAAAAACACTGAGCTTGGCTGCTCCGGTGAAATATGTCCACAGAGTGTAGAGAACTATGGATAAAGAGGTGGAAATCTGTGGAAACGTAGGGAAAGGGGAAAAGGGGGTAAAAGTCATAGGATTTATCTGTAGAATTTTTCTCGGGCTCTGAAAGGTGGTTTGAATTATTTACTTTCCTCTAAGCAGAACCCCCCATCCCTCCCTCGGGCTCCTCCAGTCCCACCGGCTGAGGGTGAGGGGCAAGTAGTGTGTGACACCAAGGGGTCATGTCCACTAGGAGCCTGTGCGCCCTCCCCTAGCCTTGCCCGAGTACCAAGAATCCTGGGATTTCTTGCTCAAATAGACCAAGGAGTTTGCAGAGGTGTTAGGAGAGGAGAGCTTGGACTAAGGACTGGTGTGTCCATGCATGTGATCATGATGCCCATCACAGAAAAGGGGAAGCAGAGTGGGAGAGGAGGTGAGCTGGGACCAGTGTTCTCAGTGCTACCAGTTCTTGGCGTGGAACTCTGAGAAGTGTGAAAATTGCAGGCCTTTTATCCAGGTAAGAGGATGGAACCCAGATTAAATTTTTTTTAGCTTTTTGTGTACCATTTCAATATAGAGCCATATTGCCTTGGACCCTGCAAATGTGCGGGCAGCAGGCCCTCCATCCTGGGCAGGAGCAGGAGTTGGAGGCTTGGTTCCTGGGGACTGGGAGCCACATATGCCATAAGAACCAGAGTCCAGAGATGGCTGGAGCTCTCAAGGAGATGCAACCCCTATAGATCCAGGGCTAACCCGGCCTGCTCTCCCTAGAGAGAACTGTTTGATGAAGCATAGTACAAAGAGCCAAAAGTAATTTAAAAATCAACAAAAGAAAATAATATAAAAACAAATTACAATCAAACATTAAAGAGATTCCAATTAATTTCTCAGCAATGTCTCATATCCCCTCTCCTTCCAAACTCTCATACCTCACTGTGCTTGAAGCTACTCTGTCCACTGTGTCTTTTTAAATTTAATTAATTAAAAGCTCACTGCTGTTGGAACTGAAAGATAGTGGTTTAGGGAAACCCCTGTACTTGCCATCACCCACAACCACATCAAAATTACAATTAAAACACAGAACAACCATCATTCAGAACCGCCTGAGAGCTAGCTGAATGGAAGTTCTACAACTAGAGAAGTAAAGAAGAAAGCGAATCAAGACTGGTAGAAGGGGCAGAGACACGGAACAGGCTGCCACTTGTGCCACTTTTTTAAAAAAGTATATTTTTATTTATTTCAGAGAGAAAGAAACATAATGATGAGACAGAATCATTGATTGGTCTCCTCCTGCACACCCCACCCTGGGGACTGAGCCAGCAACAGGCATATGCCCTTGACTGGAACTGAACCTGGGACCCTTCAGTCCACAGGCCAACACTCTATCCACTGAGCCAAAACACTCTATCCACTGAGCCAAACCAGCTAGGGCTGTGCCGCTTTTTTTTTTTTTTTTTTTTTTTTTTTTTTTAAATCAGGAGGGAGTCTCTCTGTGGAGACTGCCTGTGAGGAGCAAGGGGTCCAAGTCCCACACCAGCCCCCAACCCCAGGGTTAGAGAGCAGGAAAGAGAAGGCCCTATAACTGTGGGCTGTAAAACCCAGCAGGGATTGTGGCTGAGGGACATGAAGGCTGCTGGGGACCCAGGGATTGTTTTTAAAGGGCTGGTGCACAAACTTACTTGGACTCTATTCATCTGAGCTCCAGCACCGGGGGACCCAGAAACATATGGGGCAGAACTTGACTGTCTGGCATCACGGCAGGATCTTGGGGGCAGCCTTCTCCTAGAGAGGGGTGTTCCCAGGGGCCATTGTTCCTGTGCTGGTACCTCCCCTGTTGCAGGGCTGACTGGCAGCCATATCTGAGTTTCCATCAGTCTGGCTCACACTGTTCGCTCTGCCCTGGTGATTCCCTGAGAGACTGCCCCATCCAATTTGCATCCCCAACCAAGCTGTTTGTTGCAGCTTTTCCATATGAGTGCCCTATCCTAGCTCAGGATTGCTTTTGCTAAAATCTCTCAAACAAGTTTCAGCTGGTGTCCGCATGGCTCATACCTATTAATAAAAGACCCAAGACCTGCCACTAGAAGCAGCCTGCCTTGCTTCACATCTGGGCACTTCCAAGCCAGGTATAAGCCATCTGCAGCTGCTGCTAGGTGGCCCCAGCCAGTAGCTGACTTTGAACCTCCCTGGAGGCCCAGAGCCAGTGCAGCTGGTGGATAGCTTCAGACCACACCAGATTACACATCCACAAGTGATACACTCAAGGGGAAGAGTCAGTGAGCACCAAAGCCCCATTGAAGCAAGTCCTGCTCCATAGGGTGTCTCCTGCACAGCAGCTCTTCCCCTGTAGTTGCAACTGGTTCTCACAGCCAATTGGCTGGAGGGCAATTCTTCCCAGTGATGCCAATGGCAATCATGGCTCAACCACAACAAGACTGTGCACACAGCCCACACAGTGGTGCACCTAGACCCAGCTCAGATGACTGGGGAGACTCAGCCACTGTGCCCTACAGGACATCTACTACACAAGGCCACTCTACCAATTCCAGAAGACATAGAAGCTCTTCCGAATACACAGAAACAAACACAAGGAAGCAGCCAAAATTTGGAGACAGAAAAACATATCACAAATGGAAGTAAAGAAATTACTGGATACAGAGTTGTTCAAAACCATGGTTATAAGATTACTCAAGGATCTTCATGAGAGCTTCAGGGGACTTGTGAGAATGTCAAAGACATGAAAAAAGACATTTTATCCAGGTAAGAGAAATTAACCATACACTAACTGAAATAAAGAATAATTTATAGGAATTCAATAGTAGAGTAGAGGAGTCAGAGAATCAAATCAATGACTTGTACTATGAGGAAGCAAAAAACACCCAATCAGAAGAGCAAAAAGAAAAATAATCCAAATATATGAAGATAGTGTAAGAAGCCTCTGGGACAACTTCAAGTGCACCAACATTCACATTATGGTAATGCCAGAAGAAGAGAGAGAGCAAGCTATTGAAAACCTATTTGAAGAAATAATGACAGAAAACTTCCCCTACCTGGTGAAAGAAACAGACTTACAAGTCCAGGAATCACAGAGAGCCCCAAACAAGAGGAGCCCAAAGAAGCTACACCAAAACACATCATAATTAAAATGCCAAGAGTTAAAGACAAAGAGAGAATCTGAACAGCAGCAAGAGAAAAGCAGTTAGTTACCTACAAGGGAGTGCACATATGACTGTCAGCTGATTTCTCAACAGAAACTTTGAAGGCCAGACGGGAGTGGCAAGAAATATTCAAATTGATGAATAGTAAGGATGTACAACCAACATTACTCTACCAAGCAAAGCTCTCATTTAGAATTGAAGGTCAGATAAAGAATTTCACAGACAAGAAAAAGCTAAAGGAGTTCATCACCACCAAACCAGTATTACATGCCATGTTGAAGGGTATTCTTTAAGAAGAGGAAGAAGAAGAAAAAGATTAAACATATAAACAACAAAATGCCAATAAATACATATCTATCAACAATTGAATCCAAAAACGAACAAGAAATCTAATGAACAAAATACACTGGTGAATAAAATACAATCAGAGGCATGCAAACATGGAACAGACTGGCGAATTTCAGAGGAAAGGGGATGGGGAGTAGGAAGAGATTAACCAAAGATCTCTTACCTATGGACACAGGGTGGTGAAGGCCTGGGGTGGGGTGGGAACCGGGTGGAGGGAGGCAATGGTAGGAGAAAAGGGGGACATCTGTAATACTTACAACAATAAAGATTTAAAATGAACCCCCACCCCCCACACAAAAGCTCACTGCCATGGTTGTGCCATTCTCATTTCAAATGCTCAAAAGCTGCATATACAGACATTTTACTCATCATAGAACATCCCACAAGCCAGCACTGCACTACAGTCTTACACGGTTAGACAAAAGCAAATTAAAACTGGAGTGTGCTGGTGAGAGTGTGGGGCAACAGGCATTTTCATTCTATTTCTGGTGGGTAAATTAGTGCAACGTATTTAGAGGCCAATTTGATAATTTGGAAAAAAGTTTAGATTGCACAAATTCTTTGGTCCAGGAATTCCTAAGTATTTTCCTACATGTGTAATTTTATTTGTAGGTCAATTACTGCAGGATTCTCTGAGATACTAAATAGTTAGAAATGACTGAAATTCTCATGGTTAGACATCCATGAAATAGTTGTACATATAGAGAATGTGTGCTTCTACACACACTGATATGAAAATCCTTCCATTTGTCACAACATGGATGTATCTTGAAGTCATTACACTATGAAAAGTCCTCCAAGGTGTACCTTGAAGGGGAAAAAGCAAGAGGTATGACACTAGGTATAAAATGCCATGGGAAGAAAAAGATACACTTGGATATGTTGCTAAATACACAGACCATCTCTGGAAAGGTACTCAAGAAGGGATGACTGTGGTTGCCTCCAAGGAGTTGAGCTGGGGGGCTAAAGAGGAGGAGGATATATTCTCTCCTCTACACATTTTGCATTTTATACCAAGGGCATAAAGTATTTATTTTAAAAGCTGTATAATTAAAAACAAATAAACATAAATAAATTAAAACAGAGAAAGGAGAAGAAAAGATGGGTTTTAAAATTTGCTTTTACCCCTGAGAAAAAAGCCTGCATCATTGAAAGAAAAACACCACATGATCTCACTCATTTATGGATAATTAAGACCATTATAAACTGATGAGCAAAAATAGGTACAGAGGCAGAGCAACATCAAACAGACTGTCAAACTACAGCGGGAAGGCCGGGGAGGGTTGGGGGGCAGGAGGGAGGGGGATAAGAGATCAACCGAAGGACTTGTATGCATGCATATAAGCATAACCAATAGGCACAAGACACTGGGGGGTATGGGAGGCTAGGGGAAGGTCAAGGGGAGAAAAAAAAAGGAGACATATATAATACTCTTTGTAATACTTTAAGCAATAAAACAATTTAAAAAAAAAAAGCCTGCAAAAATCCAAGCAAAAAATAGACATTTTACCAAAGAAGAAATACAAATGACCAACACCAGAGAAATGCAAATCAAAACCACAGTGAGCCTGGCAGTGGTTAAGAGTCGATCTACGAGCCAGGAGGTCATGGTTCGATTCCCGGTCAGGGCACATTCCTGGCTTGTGGGCTCCATCCCAGTGGGGGCTGGGTAGGAGGTAGCGGAATGATGATTCTCTATCATTGATGTTTTTATCTCTCTCCCCCTGTCCCTTTCTCCCTGAAATCAATAAAAATGCAATTAAAAAATATAAAATTATTTAAAAAATTATTTTAAAGAACAACCAGAATGAAATAACACCTCACACCTGTCAGATGGTTATCATTAATAAATCAACAAACAACAAGCATTGGCCAGTATGTGGAGCAAAAGGAACCCTCATGCACTGTTGGTGGGAATGTAGATTGGTGCAGCCACCATAGAAAACAGTATGCAGATTCCTCAAAAAAATTAAAAATGGAACTGCCTTATGACCCAGCAATTCCCCTTCGGGGTATTTAGCTGAAGGAAACAAAAACACTAATTTGAAGAGATATATGCAACCCTACATTCATTGCAGCATTATTTATAATAGCCAAGATATGGAAGTAACCTAGGTGTCCATCGACAGAAGAATAAAAAAGCTGTGGTACACACCATGGAATATTCAGTCATAAAAAAGCAGAAAGTCCTGCCATTTGTGACAACATGGATGTATCTTGAAGCCATTATATTAAGTGAAATAAGTCAGACAGAGAAAGAAAAAAACTGTGTGATCCTCTAATATGTGGAATGTTAAAAAATAAAATAAAACCCAAACTCATAGAAAAAGATCAGGTTTTTGGTTACCAGAGAGGGGGATTTGTGGAAAGGTGAGCAAAAAGGTACCAACTTCCAGTTATAAGGTACATTAGTACTAGAAATGTACTGTACAGCATGATGTGATTGTAGTTAACACTGATATATAGGAAAGTTAAGAGAGTAGATCCTAAGAATTCTAATCACAGGGACTGTTTTTATTTTTTTGTATCTATATGAGATGATGGATGCTAACTAAACTTATTTTGGTAATTATTGGTGTATGTCAATATACTATATAATAAAGAGGTAATATGCAAATCGACCCTCACTCCATCACAAGATGGTTGCACCCACAGCAGAGGTAGGGTTCCTGAAAGATAAGATGGCTGCGCCCACAGCAGAGGCGGGGTTCCCATAATGAGCCATAACAAGCAATCATCAGGGACCTGAGGCTGCATGGCACTGGGCCAGGCTGGGGACCTCAGGCTGTGCCCCCTGCCCCGGCGCCGGGCCGGGGACCTGAGACTGCACACCCCCGGGGCTTGATGGGGGTGGGGCTGGCCGGGGCTGGATCTTGTCCAATGGGGGTGGGACCGGCCGGGTCTGGGTCTTGCACAATTTTGAGGTGCACGTGGGTGGGCAGGGACTTAAATCTGGGTCCTATGGCATGCCCCACACTCTGACAGGAGGAAGATTTTCATATACATTTCACTAATTTTCTTTTTAATCTCTGACACTTCTATTATAGAGAAAGGGCAAATAGCAATATTAAAATATTTCCTCTAATTAATTCCTTTTTAATGTGCACAAATTTCGTGCACCAGGCCACTAGTATCTCAATAAAACTGAATAAGAAGGCATATTATAGAAAAGTACTTAAGCAAACTTCACTACAAATCATAACCACAAACCAAAAGCAAAGGAGAGCACTCCTGAGGAAACAAGTGGTCACCTGGTTAAGTGTGGGCACAGCACTTCATTCCCTGCCCATACAGTTGCCCTTGGGCAGCCCTCAGACCCTTGGGTGCCCCCAGAAAATGGTACTTGAACTGAAAGGAAACTACTAGAGTATGAGCATTGTGCAGACTGACAGACCTCCCTGTCCTCCCAAGCCAACACCTGTCACAAACTCTCCTACATCTCTACATATGTTATTGAAGAAAAAGGCCTTTTTTAAAAAAGTTTTGATTTATGTGAAAATGCTGAGCACCAGGGGAAGGTTAGTAGCATTGCTCTCAGTTATTCACAGTGAGAAAAAATTATGATTTTCCCATCCTTCCTTGAAAATGAGCTATGATGTTAACATTCAGTGAGGCTGGCTTTAAGCTTGGTAGGTGGAAAGTTATGATGAAATGGGAAAGATAGGAACTGGAGAAAGGAGCAGAGGACTTGAAGGTTGACAGCTCAAGATAAACTTCCACATTTACCTACGGCCTGTTCCAAAATTCAATCAGTGATTTTCTGTAATATTTTATTAGGTGAAGAAAGCAGAGGAGGAAATAAGTCAATAAAGACCTGGAATTTCATATAAAATTATGCTGACCTTCCTTATATGCATAAGGAATTCTAAACTAGCCCATAATGAACTCTTAGTAAGGAATAACTATTTGTATTGGTCTAAGCAGTGCGGGATGAGTCCTTCCTATAAAAAATTGAGAGGCTGGTGGAAGAGGGGATGGCATAAGGATATGAGCACAAGCAGTTAAAGCTGGTGGCCAATGGATGAGTGGACTATCCTGATGATGGAGGAGGTCACCTTGGGAGGAAACCTCAGGATGCCCTGGACAACCCCAGGAATTTAAAATGATTAAGTGGCACTAATGAAATGAGTGCTGCCCATAGCAGATGCAGAACATGGTACCCAGTGAGCAAGCAGGGATAGGGCAGGCTGTTACCACAGTCCCAACCCTCAGGGACATCATGAAGGAGAACCAGGGCCCATGATTCACCCCTCAGGGGTGAACATCTTCTCTCCTCCTTCCTTCCCCCAATATGAAGTGGTCCCTGGAGAAAAATTGAAAGCTACCCTCTAATAAAAATTTTCTAAATGCCAACCCTTTGCTGTGCCATGTTCCTTCCAAGTGTAGCCCAAATGTCCATCAGTAAATGTGTGGATAAAAAAGTTGTGGTACATTTACACAATGGAATACTACTCGGCTGTAAAAAGGAAGGAAATCTTACCTTTGCGACAGCATGAATGGACCTGGAAAGCATTATGCTAAGTGAAATAAGCCAGTTGGAGAAAGACAAGTACCCTATGATTTCACTCATGTGGAATCTAATAAACACACTGAACTAACAAGCAAAACTGAGACAGACTCATAGAGAGCAGGCTGACAGCTGTGTGTGTGTGGGGAGGGTGCTGAGGGGGGAGGGATTGATCAAAACAGAAAAAAAAGAGAGATAACTCTTGGAGAAGGACAGCAGTGTGGGGACTGCAGGGGTTGTGGGTTAGGGGAATTGGGGAGAGGTGGAGGAGGGTGTCCTATATAATAAAAGCCTAATATGCTAAGTGTCTGGTCAACTGGTTGGCTGTTCAACCAATCAAAGAGTAATATGCTAATGATATGCTAAGGCCACTCAACCGCTCGCTATAACCTGCACTGACCACCAGGGGGCAGACGCTCCAACCAGTAGGTTAGCTTGCTGCTGGGTCTGGCCGATGGGGACTGAGAGGGACTTGTGGGACATGCCCTGGATCCCCCCCCCCACCCCCCCCCCCCGTCGGCCCCATCCCCAATTGGTCCCCAACACCCCAATCGGGGGCAGGGCTGGCCAGCCAACTGCCTGTGGCCCCTTCCCCTGGCGGGCCCTGCACCATGGGCCCCCATGGGGAGGGCTGCGGGACCCCACCATGCTCCAATTCGTGCACTGGGTCTCCAGTAAAGGAGATAAACAGTAATGGACATAGACTTGATTTGGGATGGTAAATACACAATACAGTGTACAGATGACATTTGTAGAATTGTGCACCTGAAACGTGTATAATTTTGTTAACCAATGTCATCCCAATAAATTCAATAAAAAGGAAAAAAATTAAAATGTACTTAAAAAATAAATAGGCTGGAACTGATCAATATTCCTAGTCCTCCCAGAACTATGTTGGAGGTGAGGTGGGGCTCTGAGGGCTGGGCACAGAAGGGGAGCGGGAATGCGGGAATGAGGTTGCAGGATGTGGGGGAGCAGGGAAGTGGGAGAAATGTAGGATGCAGGGTGTGGGTGAGGATGCCTGGGCAGGATTTGGATGTGCGGTGTGGGTGGGAGTGAGGGTGAGGGCAGGATACGGATGTGGGGGTGTAGGGTGTGGGTGGCGATTCAGGCGGGGATGTGGGGTGCGGGTGGCCTCAGGGACTCTCACCTGCAAGGAAGGGCGCCAGGAGGAGGCTGCAGGCCAGGAGCAGGTGTCCAGGAGCGGCGGGGAGCATGCTGTGGGTCGGTTCTCTGTGAAAGACAGGGCCGGTCAGCCATGTCACGGGCCCCCTCCCCACCCGCTGCCTCCCACCTGCGACCCTCCCGGCCTTCAGATCACGTGCGTGGCAAAGATCTCGGCCCCCACGGCATCTGAGCTCGAAGGTGCAGCCTGTGTGCCCCTTCACACAGGCTCTAGTGCGCTGGAAGACCACGTGGTCTGGGCTGGGCTGCGTGGCTAGGCTGTGCACACCTGTACCTGAAAGCGCAACTGACAATATGGTCCAGCCCGGCGAGTCCTGCAGTGGGCCGCAAGCACTGCGCACGCACGAGGCAGGGGCCAGAGCTTCCCTATTGGTCCATCCCCAACGGTCCCGCCTCCTGTTCTGGCCAATGAGATGCCTCAGGCAGGGCTTATGTGACTGCAGAAAGTTTACCTGGCTATTTCTACAGTTCAGAGAATGGAAGCTCAGAGGAGGTGGGGTCCCTGTTTGTGGGGGTTCTCTGATGCTCACCCACCAAACCCCACTGAAGATGTCTTGCTGGGACTGAGCCTCTTCCCTACCTGCCCTCAACATCTCTGAGAAGGCACCTACATGCTGGACTCTGACCAGACCGCCACCGCCTCTGTGAGTGACCCGTGCACCTACTTTGAGTGATTCCTGCATCTGGGGGGAAAATGCTCTAACACCCTCACACCCCTCATCCAGCACCTGGAGAGTCAAGGGCCTGTGCAGTCACCATGCACAGTTATGAATTTTGTGCTGGGAATATAAACGGGCTGTCATCATGTACTGAGTGCAAGGGTCAGAATTCTACCTGTTCTCCCACTGCTGTTTTCAGGCCGGGATATTGCAGCAACTGCAAAAACCCTACTTCTTTTTGGAAGCAACCTAAATATTTATTGAGAGATGAATTGACAATCAAAATGAGAATATATATAATATTTCATATATACACATACATATACATATATGAAATATTATATATCCTTAAAAATAAGTAAATCCTGGCATATGTAACAACATGGATGACCCTTGAGGGCATTATGCTAAGTGAGATTAGTTAGAAAATACAAATACTGCATGATTCCCCATATATGAGGTATTTAACATACTCTAACTCAGAAACAGAAAGTAGAATGGTGGTTCCAGGGGCTGGGGGGAGGGGAAAAGGAGAATTGTTCAATGGTTATACGTTTTAGGGATCAAATGCACCATGATGTGCAGTTACACTGCTATATTGTACACTTAAAATTATTAACATGGGTAATTTTATCTTATGGGTTTTTTTTTATCACAATTTGAAAAACTCTACTCCTTTGACATTTATATATACTGCCGTATTCTACTAAGTTATTTTTGACCATTTAACCCGTGTTTTGACCCTTGGTTCATAACGTTTGTTGATGTCAGAACATACAAAACTATAGAGAAATTTATGAGTTTATTAGAGCCAAATTGAGGACATACCCCAAAGCAAAATCTCAATGGACTGAGAAAATGCTCCAGAGAATTTTAGTTTTGCAGTTGTTATTAAGCACTTTGAATCAAAGGAGGGATGATTACATGAAACCCATTGTTGGTAGATTAAGGAAGTGGGAAAAAAGGCGGGGATATCTCTATGATGGATAGAAGTAAAATGGAAAGATAAATATTTAATATTTACAGTAAATGAGGGTGGAATATAGGCAGCAGGATCATGTGCTCCCTTGAGGGATCTGGAAAAGAGGGTCACTGGCATTTCAAAGGTGTGTTCACCTAGATTCACTAGAACGATGAGCAGGGCTTACTGAAGACAAAGATAAACCTTTTATTATGGAAGTCATAGGCCTGGGGTGTGACAGCCCAGCATGGTCTTCCCAGTCAGGAATTCATAATCACATCACCCGGTGAGGTTACTTTCAGTCACTAAGCTTGTCACATTTACTCCGTACCCCTGTTTTGTACATACCTTGCACTACAACACTGTGCAAAAGAACTTCCTACAATGAAAAAAAAAAGTTCTATACTTATGCTGACACAGCACTGTAGTGTGTTGAATGGTAGCCCCAAAGGTGTGTCCACCTTCTAATCCTTAGAACTTGTGGATATTACCTCATATGGCAAAAGATGTGATTAAGTTCTGGATGGGCCCTAAATGCAGTCACATGTACCTTTGTAAGAGAGAAGCAGGGACGTTTTGAAACAGACACAAAAAGGAAAAGACACAGAGAAGAGGAGGGGCCAAGAGACCATGGAGACAGAGGTTGGAGTGATGCAGCCACAAGCAAAGGAATGTAAGAGGCAATGAAAAGATTCTCCCCCAGGGCTTCTGGAGGGAGCATGGCCCTGCCAATACCTGACTTCAGAATTCTGGCCTCCAGAACATTGAGAGAATTCATTTCTGTTGTTTTGAGTCACTCAGTCTGTGGTAATTGGTTACAGCAGTCCTAGAAAACTAATACAAGCAATCCACTTGGCTCTTTAGGTAACTGGAATGTGGCTAGTTAGACTGGGAAACTGAAATTTTAATCTTATCTAATTTTAATTAATTTAAACTTAATAGCTAAACCCTGGAGCTATCACATTGAGTTACTCTCCTCTGTCCTTTGCCTGCACTCCAGTGCCACACACAGAACAGAATTCCTAACTCTCTACACCTGTCCCTGAATGGGACCTGCCATTTACTCAGGCTTTAACTCCCACTCCTGGTCCCCTCAACATTCTCACTTTGCTCCCAGTGCAGCCCACCCTAGTCCAGGATTTCTCAACTTTTTTTCATTATACAGTAGTCCCTCTAATGAGCCTTTTAGAACTTCTTTCCTTCCTAATTGGCTCCTCCCATATAAAATTTTAATGCATACTGTTTATCTGTGAAGGGCAACACACTATTGTACTACTTAAGATTTCGACCCCCTCAAGCAAAACAAACCAATATAAAAACTTAAAATGTTTAGGACTCTGGTCAACATGGCAGAATAGAGACACTCTGAGATCTCTGCCTCCAATGATCTTATTAAAATTACAACTAAATTACAGAATAACCACCACTGAGAATCATTTGAATACAAGCTGAACAGAAATCCCACAACTAAGAAGATAAAAAAGAAGCCACATCACCTGGTGGGAGCAGTGGAGACTTGGAAGGGCAGGTTGACACCCATGTGTGGCAATTAAAAACTGGAAGGGCCAGCTCAGCTGTGGAGGTATCCCCTGAGGAGTGTGAGGCCCAGCTTGACACCTGGCTCCCCAGACCCAGGCGCTAGTGTCAGGAAGAGGAGTCACCATAACATCTGGCTCTGAAAATCATCAGGGATTACATCCCAGAGAGACAAAAGGTTATGGGAGACTCACACATTTTGCCCCTAAAGGACCAGCACACAGACTCACCTTAAGCATCAGGTCAGGGGCAGCAGCTCAAAAACCACCAGGGACCTATGGGGAGAAACTAACTTCACTAACTTTAGAGTTAGGACAAGACAGGCAGGGGTTGGAGCAACTCTCTCTGGGGACAGAAGCACTGGCAGGCACCATTGTTCCTTTACGGAGCTTTACTTTTAGCCAGTCAGCCTGGCCCAGGTGTGTGTCAAATCTGTGCTCTCTATTAACCTGGATAACACCATTTGCACTGTCCTGGTGATTCTCTGAGGCCCCCTTATTCCCCATCCAACTTGCTCACCCAGCCCCAGTCTCTTCCAGTGGCTCCTCCACAGAATCAGCCTGCATTATCTCACACTGCAGTTTCACTCAAAGGTCTGCAAAGCTCTCACGAGTGCTGTCTGCTGTAGGCTTGCACTGCAGACTTTCTCAAAGGCCCACTAATACCATATAAGTGAAAAATCGACAAACTTCACACAAGTAGTGGCCAGCCTTGGCATACATTGTAGCCCAAGCTCAACATAAGGGGCGACCAGTCTCAACTTGCAGAGTACCTTCTATCAGGTGATCCCAAACCTGGCATAAACAGCAGCCAGAATTGGCCTCTAATGTAGCTCCAACTAGGCAGCCTCAAGCCAAGCACAAATCATGAATGAAGCCAAGTTGCCCATGAAAAGATTCAAAGGCTGGCACTAGTGGCAGCTGACCTTGGCTTGCAGCATAGACGTTCCCAAGCACATCCAAGCTCAGCACAAGCAGTGACCAAACAAAGATCACTTTGTTACTCCTACCAGGCAGCCCCACACCTGGCACAAATGGTGACTAACCTCAATATTCTCAATAAACTTATGGTAAGAATAGAGATGAACTCAGTGAGAACTTTAACAAAGAGATAGAAACCATCAATAAGGAGACAGAACACATGAAAAGGGACCAATCAGAAATGAAGAATACAATAACTACAATGAAGAATACACTAAAAGGAATCAACAGCAGATTAGAAGAAGCAGAGGATTGCATCAGCAATCTAGAAGACAAGGCAATAAAAACAAACTGAAACAGCATAAAGAAAAAAAATAAGAATTTAACAAACCTCTGGGACAACATCAGGTGTAACAACATCTGCATCACAGAGGTACCAGAAGGAGAAGAGAGAGAGAACAAGGGATGGAAAATCAATTTGAAGATTATACTTAAATGTTTGAGCAGTTGATGTACTTTTTTATATTCCATCATAATTATTCCTGACTTTAATGTATTATCTTTTCCCTCCATTTAACATCTGTTAGCTTTTAAGGTTTCAATCTGGATGGCAGATTAGGTGGACAGTGAACTCACCTCCTCCTATGAGCACATCAAAATTACAACTAAATTTTAGAACAAATGAACCTGAGAACCATTGGAGGACTAGCTAAAGAGAAGGCCTTTAACTAAGGATATAAAGAAGAAGCTATGTCGAGCCTGGTAGGAGGGCTGAAATGGACTGGCCCTACATCCACATGATGTGGTTGAGAATTGGGAAAGATATCTCAGCTGCAGGGGGTCCTCCCGAAAAAGCTAGAGATCCCAGCCCCACACTAGACTCCCCAGATCAAAGCACCAGTGACGGGAAGAGTTGCCCCACAACATCTGTCTGTGAAAATTAGAAATTTCATCCATCTGGGTAAGATGGAGTATTGCTGGAAACCCAGATGTCCTCTTAAAGAGCCCATGCACAAACTAACCTAGTCACAGAAACTCAGCCTGGGTTCAGGTAGAAAGACAACAGCATGATAGTGCCAGAGACATACAAGGAGAATCTGAGTTGTATTGCTTGAGGGCAAAGGCTGAAGAGACAACTGCCATTGTCCCTGTGTTGAGCCCTCCTCCCACACAGCCAACATTCAGGCAACATTTTTCCTATATTGAGCCTTCCCCCGACATGACAAAATATAAATCTGCATTCACTTGATGAACATCACTTACCACAGGCTGTTGACTCCCTGAGATCCCACCTAACTCACCCACAATTGGAGGCTCTCTTAATAGCCAGCAGTTAGCCTTCGCCCATGCATTGCTGGAGGCTGTTCCAGTGGTGGAAGCAAACATTACCTGCAATTATTTCCGTGTTGTGCCCTGTTACTCTTGCTTAGTGATCCCAGGCCTTGCACTGAGGCCGTATCTGAATCTACATTAAACTTGTGCTAGCCAGGTGATGCCCTGAGATCCAGTCTCACTCAACTTGCAAAGCACCCAAAACTTATATTTTTAAAATTATTTTTTCTTTTTATTAAATTTATTGGGGTGTCATTGGTTAATAAGATTATATAGGTTTAAGTGTACATTTCTATGGTATATGATCTTCATATTGCATTGTGTGCCCCTCACCAAAGCCAAATCATCTTTGATCACCATATTTGACCTCCATTACCCATTACTACCCCTTTATCTTCCTTTCCTCTGATAATCACCATATTGTTGTCTGTGTCTATGAGTTTTTGTTTCTTTTTCCTGTTTATTTGTTGCTTTCAGTTCTACATCCCACATATGAGTAAAATAATATGGCTCTTCACTTTTACTGTTGACTTATTTCTCTTAGCATGATATTCTCAAGGTTCATCCATGTTGTCACAAATGGTAGCATTTCCTCTTTTCTTTGTATTTCATTGTATATATGTACCACATTTTCTTTGTTCAATCCTCTATTGAAGAGCACATCAGTTGTTTACATGGTGTGGCCACCATAAATGATGCTGCAATGAATGTAGGGGTGCATATAACTTTGTGAATAAATGTTCTCATTTTGGGGGTGGATACCCAAAAGAGGGGTTTCTGGGACATATGGTAACTTTATTCTTTTTTTATTGGGTTTATTGGGGTGACATTGGTTCACAAAATCATACAGATCTCAAGTGTACAACTCAATAGTACATCATCTGCACATTGCATCTTGTGGCCATCACGCCAAGCAAAGTCTCTTTTTGTACCCATTTACCCCCTTGGTTTACCTCCACCCCCAGTTTCCTACAGCTATCACCACCCTGTTGTTTGTTTCTATGTGTTATATAAATATGGGTTTATTTTGCTTAATCCTTTCATCTTCTTTCATCTGGTCCCCCAAATCATCTCCCCTCTGACAGCTGTCGTTCTGTCCCATCTACCCATGCCTGATTTGATTTTGTTCATCAGCTTATTTTCCTTAGATTCCACATATAATTGAAATCATATGGTATTTGTCTTTCTCTGACTGGCTTATTTTACTTAGCATAACAATGTTGAGGTCTATCCATGCTGTCAGAAAAGGAAAGGTTTCCTTTTCTTTTCTTTTTTTTAAGACTGAGTAGTATTTCATTGTGTAAATATACCACAGCTTTAAAAAAATACATATAATTATTTTTGGTAGTATTACAGATGTCTCCCGTTTCATCCAGCCTCCCTTTATCCTCCTCCTCTCAACCCTTACCCGCCCCCCAGGTCTTCACCACCCTATTGCCTGTGTCCATGGGCTATGCATATAAGTTCTTTGGCTTATCTATTTTCGTCTTCTCTCCCCGCCCCCCCCCCCCAACTAAGGTATGTCAGTCTTTTCCATGTCTCCATGCTTTAGGTTTTATTTATTTGATCAATTCATTTTGTTCATTAGATTTAAAAAATAAGTGAGATAGTGTGATATGTGTTTTTCTCAGATTGGCTTATTTTATTAAGCATAATATTGTCCAGGTCCATCCATGCTGTCCCAAAGGGTAAGAGATCCCTCCTTTCAACAGCTGTATAGTATTCCACTGTGTAAATGACCCACAGTTTTTTATCCATTCATCTATTAATGGGCACTTGGGTGGTTTCAAAATCTTAGCTATTGTAAATAACACTGCTATGAACATAGGGGTGCATATGTTCTTTCTGATTGGTAATTCAGGGTTTTTAGGATATATTCCCAGAAGTGGGATCACTGGGTCAAATGGCAGGTCCATTTTTAATTTTTCTGAGGAAACTCTATACTGTTTTCTGTAGTGGCTGCACCAGCCTGCATTTCCATCAGCAGGGAACTAGTGTTCCCTTTCTCCCCATGCTTGCCAGCACTTGATGGTCATTGATTTTTTGATGCTAGCCATTCTGACAGGTGTGAGGTGACATCTCATTGTGGTTTAATGTGCATTTCTCTGATGATTAGAGACATTGAGCATTTTTTTCTGATGTCTCTTGGCCAGCTGTATGTCTTCTTAGGGGTCTGCTCAGGTCCTTTGCCCATTTTTAAATTGGATTGTTTGTCTTCCTTTTGCTGAGTTGTATGAGTTCCTTATATGTTTTGGGTATTACCCCTTATCAGATGTATCATTGGCACATGTGTTCTCCCATTCAGTTGGTTCCTTTTCCATTTTTGTAAAAAATATTTCTATTGATTTCAGAGAGGGAGGGAGAGAGAGAGAGAGAGAGAGAGAGAGAGAGAGAGAGAGAGAGAGAGAGAGAGAGAGAGAGAAATGGAAACATCAACAATGAGACAGAACCACTGATTGGCTGCCTCCTGCATGCCCCACACTGGGGATCGAGCAGTGCATGTGCCCTGACCAGGAATCGAACCGCAACCTCCTGGTTCATAGGTCAACGCTCAACAACTGAGCCCCCACAGGCCAAGCTCCTTTTTCATTTTGATGGTGATTTCTTTTGCTGTGCAGAAGCGTTTATTTTGATATAGTCCCATTTATTTTTTTCTCCTTAGTTTCCTTTGCCTAGGATATGTATCAGCAAAATTCTATGTGAGATGTCTGAGATTTTGCTGCCTAAGGTTTATTCTAGGATTTTTATGGTTTCACAACTTACATTTAAGTCTTTTATCCATTTTGAGTTCAGTCTTGTGTATGGCATAAGTTGGTGGTCTAGTTTCATTTTTTTGCACGTATCTGTCCAATTTTCCAACACCATTTATTGAAGAGACTGTTTTGACTTTACTGTATGTTCTTTGTCAATATTAAGTGGCTTGGGTCGATTTCTGGGGTCTCTGTTTTGTTCCATTGATCTATATGCCTAATCTAGTGCCAGTACCAGGCTGTTTTGATTACAGGGGCTTTGTAGTATAACTTTTTATCTGGTATTGTGATTACTCCAACTTTGTTCTTCTTTCTCAAGATTGTTGTGGCTATTCAAAGCTTTTTTTTGGTTCCATATAAATTTTTGGAGTATTTGTTCTAGATCTGTGAAATATGCTGTTGGTAATTTAATAGGGATTGCATTGAATCTGCAGATTGTCTTGGGTAGTATGGACATTTTATTTATTTTTTATTTTTTTAATATATTTTATTGATATTTTACAGAGAGGAAGGAAGAGGGATAGAGAGTTAGAAGCATCGATGAGAGAGAAACATCAATCAGCTGCCTCCTGCACACCTCCCACTGGGGATGTGCTCACAACCAAGGTACATGCCCTTGACCAGAATTGAACCTGGGACCTTTCAGTCTGTAGGCAGACGCTCTATCCACTGAGCCAAACTGGTTAGGGCTGGACATTTTAATTCTACCAATCCATGAATGTGGTATATTTTTCCACTTGCTTATATCTTCCTCTATCTCTTTTTTCCATGTCCTGTACTTTTCTGAGTACACTAGAGGCCTGGTGCATGAAATTCATGCATGAGGGGTGGGTCCCTTCACCCAGCCTGCACCCACTCCAATCCAGGACCCCTCAGGGGATGTCCGACTGCTGGTTTAGGCCAGGGGATTGGGCCTAAACCAGCAGTCGGATGTCCTTCTCACAATCCAGGACTGCTGGCTCCAAACTGCTCACATGCCTGCCTGCCTGCCTGATCACCTCTACTGGCCCCCCTGACAGCCTGATCACCCCTACCTGCCTCTGCCTGCCTACCTGGTCGCCCCCAACTGCCCCCCCCCACCAGCCTGGTTGCCCCTAACTGCCCCCCCTACAGGCCTGGTCACTCCCAACTGCCCCCCTGCCAGCCTGGTTGCCCCTCACTGCCCCCATCTGCTGGCCTGATCACCCTTAACTGTACCCCCCTGCTGACCTGGCCACTTCCACCCCCCCCCCCGCCCCCCCACCGCCAGCCTGGTAGCTCCTCACTGCCCCTCTCTGCTGGCCTGGTTGCCCCCAAATACCCCCCTCACTGTCCCCTTCTGCCAGCCTGGTCAACCCTCAGTGTCACCCCTGCTGGCCTGGTTGCCACCAACTGCACCCACTGCTGGCCTGGTCGCCTGTTGTTAAGTTGTTTTGTTGACCCTCACTATCCCCCCTGCTGGCCTGATCGCCCCACACAGCCTGTTCAGTCGTCTGTTCAGTAGTCCATTTGGTTGCAATGGCCCCTGGCTCTTTATATATATACTAGAGGCCCGGTGCACAAAAATTTGTGCACTCGGGGGGGGGGGGGTCCCTCAGCCCGGCCTGTGCCCTCTCGTAGTCTGGGACCCCTCAGGAGATAATGACCTGCTGGCTTAGGCCTGCTCTCGGGTGGCAGAGGGCAGGCCCAATCCCTAGGTGCAGCTCCTGGTCAGGCTCAGAGCAGGGCCGATTGGGGAGTTGAGGCACCGGCCCCTGTCATGCACAGAGCAGGGCGGATTGGGAGGTTGCGATGCCACCCTCAGTCACGCTCAGGGTAGGGCCGATTGGGGGGTTGGGGCACCGCCCCCTGTCATACTCAAGGCAGGGTCGATGGGGAGGTTGTGGTGCCACCCCCTGTCACGTACAGAGCAGGGCCCATCAGGGGGTTGGGGAGCTCCCCCCTGTCACGCACAGAGCAGAGCCGATCAGGTGGTTGAGGAGCTCCCCCCTGTCATTCACAGAGTAGGGCCGATAGGGGAGTTGGGGCACTGCCCCCTGTCACACACAGAGCAGGGCCTGTGGGGGGTGGGGGTTGGGGCGCCGCCCTCTCTCACCCACAGAGCAGGGCCGATCAGGGGTTGGGGCGCTGCCACTCTCACACTCAGGGCAGGGCCAATGGGGAGGTTATGGCTCTACCCCGTCACACACAGATCAGGGCCGATCAGGGGGTTGGGGCGCCGCACCCTGTCACACACAGAGCCGCAGGGTGATCAGGGGGTTGGGGAGCTCCCCCCTATCAGGCACAGAGCAGGTCTGATCAGGGGGTTGGGGCGCCGCACCCTGTCATGAACAGAGCAGGGCAGATAGGGAGGTTGTGGCCCCGCCCCCGGTCACACACAGAGCCGCAGGATGATCAGGGGGTTTGGGCACTGCCCCCTGTCACACTGATCCCGGTGCCAGGAGGCCTCGCGGCTCCGCTGATCCCTGTGCTGGGAGGCATATTACCCTTTTACTATATAGGATAGAGGCCTGGTGCACAGGTGGGGGCCGGCTGGTTTGCCCTGAAGGGTGTCCTGGATCAGGGTGGGGGTCCCCACTGGGGTGCCTGGCCAGCCTGGGTGAGGGGTTGATGGCTGTTTGCAGCTGGTCACACAGCCTTCAGGGTGGGGGTCCCCACTGGGGTGCCTGGCCAGTCTGGGTGAGGGGCTGAGGGATGTTTTCAGGTTGGTGGGTGACTGAAGCTCCCAACTGCTCCTTTTTTTCTTTTTTTTTTTAATTCTGGGCCAGCTTTAGCTCTGGCTCCAGCTCTGAGGCCTCTGCTGCTGAAAGCAGGTATCTAGTTTGTTTGGGTTCTATAATCGAAACACTGTATCAACTCCAGCTCTGAGATCCCTGTGGGCTGAAAGCAGGTTTCTGGGGTTTTGTTTAGCTTCTATATTTGTAACAATGTTTCAAACTGCAAGCTCAGAGGCTGGCAAGGCAGGTGGGGAACGTTGGTTTCCTCTGTCACTGAAGCAAGCAAGCCTCATGTTAGCTTCAAGCTGCCTGGCTGCCGGCCGCCATCTTTGCTGGCAGTTAATTTGCATATCTTGCTGATTAGCCAATGGGAAGGGTAGTGGATGTACGCGAATTACCATGTTTCTCTTTTATTAGATAGGATAGATGTCGTTTACCTCCTTGGGTAAGTTTATTCCTAAGTATCTTAAATTTTTTTGTTGCAATGGTAAATTGGATTGTTTGTTAGTTTCACTCTCTGAGAATTTATTATTGGTGTATAAAAATGCCTTTGATTTCTGACTGTTAATTTAGTATCCTGCTACATTGCCAAGTTTGCTTATCAAATCTACTAGTTTTTTGGTGGAGTCTTTAATGTTTTCTATGTACAATGATATGTCATCTGCAAATAATGTGAGTTTTCTTTCCTCCTTTCCAATTTGGATGCCTTTTCTTTCTTATTTTTGTCTGATTGCTGTGGCTAGGACTTCCACTACTATGTTGAATAAGACTGGTGAAAGCAGACATCCCTGTCTTGTTCCTGTTCTTAGGGGAAATGGTTTTAGTTTTTTCCCATTGAGTATGATGTTAGCTATAAGTTTGTCATATATGGCCTTTATTATGTTGATATATGCTCCCTCTATACCCACTTTGCTGAGAGTTTTAATCAAAAATGGTGTTGGATTTTGTCAAATGCTTTTTCTGCATCAATTGATATGATCATGTGATTTTTGTCTTTCATTTTCTTTATGTTATTTGTGTTTTTCGATTTGCAAATATTGTACCAGCTTTGCATCCTCGGAATAAATCCCACTTGGTCATGGTGTATAATCTTTATAATATATTGCTGGATTTGATTTTCTAATATTTTGTTGAAGATTTTAGCATTTGTGTTCAGGGATATTAGCCTGTAATTTTTTTCTTTGTAGTGTCTTTATTTGGTTTTGGAATTAGGATAATGCTGGCTTTGTAAAATGAGCTTTAAAGGGCTTCTTCCTTTTGAATTTTTTGGAATAGTTTGAGGAGTATAGGTGTTAGTTCTACTTTGAATGTTTGGTAAAATTCTCCCATAAATTTATCTGATCCAGGATTTTTGTTTCCTGGTAGTTTTTAATTACTGCTTCAATTTCATCAGTTGTTATTAGCCTAATCAGGTTTTCTGATTCTTTCTGATTAAATTTTTGAAAATTGTATGTTTCTAGAAATTTGTCTATTTCACCCAGGTTGTCCAGTTTGTTGGCAGATAGTTGTTCATACTATTTTCTTACAATCTTTTATATTTATGTGCTGTCCATTATTATATTGTCTCTTTCATTTCTGATTTTATTTATTTGGGTCCTCTCATTGTTTCTTGATGAGCCTGGCTAGGGATTCATCAACTTGTTTATCTTTTCAAAGATCCAACTCTTTGATTCATTGATCTTTTGTACTGGTTTTCCAAAAATCTTTAGTGTTGAAAGTATTGCATATGTCTCCCTTTTCCTCCCCGACCTCAAGCTCCATATTTTCTTGCCGGGGTCTTGCCCCAGCAGGTCCAGGGGTTCCCAAAGGCGTGGACGGAGTCGGTGAAGAAGGAATGACATAGAGGCAGCATTCAGTTCATCAGCGGCCTAGCCAGGATCTCTAGCCAAGTTCTGGTCAGGATCTCCAGCGAAGTTCTGGTTAGGATCTCCAGCCAGGTTCTGTGCCCATGTTCTCTTGCTAGGTTCTCCAGGTTCTCCAGCCAGGTTCTGTAGCCATGTTCCCTCGCTAGGTTCTCCAGCCAGGTTCTGCCCAGGTTCTCCAGCCAGGTTCAGTCACCAGGTTCTAGTCAGGTTCTCTTGCCAATTTCTGTAGTCAGGTTCAGTCCAGGATCTTTTGCCATGTTCTCTCCAGCGAAGTTCTTCTGACTCTAGAGAACGTTCTGTGTAGGTTCTGTGCCTCCTGGTTCTGTCTTCTTCTTAGTTCTGTATTCTAAGTTCTGAGTTCTAAGTTCTGTCTCTCGCTGTCCAAGAGAACATGGACACAGAACCTGGCTGGAGATCTGAAGCAGAACTTCGCTGGAGATCCAGACCAGAACTTGGCTGGAGATCCTGGCTAGAGATCCTGGCTAGGCTGCTGATCAACTGAACACTGTCTCCGTGTCCTTCCTTCTTCACCGACTCCATCCACACCTTTGGGGACCCCTGGACCTGCTGGGGTTGGACCCCGGCATCTGGCGCCCGAACAGGGACCCCTAGGTAAGCCCCACTCTCGGGATGGATAGGACTCCACCGTAGGAAGAGGGTGGATAGTCTTCGCCGACTCCGTCCACACCTTTGGGAACCCCTGGAACAGGATTCCCCTAGGTAAGCCCCCCCCCCCATTAAAAACCCCCACACTCGGGATGGATAGGACTCCACCAGGGTGCTACAGACCCCCCTATAGAGGATAAGTAGGGTAAGAAGGTGGATAGTACAGAACTTAGATCGAGAAGATGTGCCACACTGAGTCCAAAGAAAGAAGACTCTGTATTGATCTTTAGATTAAGAAGATGTGCCATACTGAGTCTAAAGAAATAAGACTCAGTATTGATCTTTTAACACATATGCTTGCTAGCAGAGGAATTAAGGTTACTCCCAGTCAGACAGAACGTTTTATACAAGAAGTATGTCCATGCTTTTCTGAGGAAGGAAAGGTAAATGTAAAGGCATGGGAGGAGGTAGGCCCAAGGAGCCTTATCCTTAACCCCACTGCAGCCTTTCCACCCCGGGAAAGTGCAGGATTGGCAAGCTCTCCCTGGGGTGATAGATCAGGACTCAGGTAATAGCAGAAAGCGCCAATCCTACTCTTAAAATGGATACAAGAGAGCATTTGGGGTTTTTTCTTTTTAATGCCTGCTTTTAAAAAATAAAAAAGGGGGAATTTGCCGGGAGCCGGTCCATGCTTGCTGTTTCAAGGGACCTGGCATATATGGCATACTGTTCTTAATATGTTTGCTCACCTTCTTGGCACTGTGTTTTAACCAAGGTCTCCTCTCTGAGAAAGGTTGTTTCCCCAGGTAGGGATTTTCCCCTGAAGTTAGGGAGGGAATAAAACCTCTTAACTAAGTGCCAGGTGGGTAATTAATCACTTTAACTACGAACAATCATGCTTAAGCTACATAATCTTTACTCCCTGGAATGGAGATAAGAAACGCCCTAACCTTTGAAATAGAGATTGATAGGATTGGAATCAACTGGTATAAATACAGATGTAAGAAGACAGAACACACAGAACTAGAGACAGAAGAACTTCGCTGGAGAGAACATGGCAAAAGATCCTGGACTGAACCTGACTACAGAAATGGGCAAGAGAACCTGACTAGAACCTGGTGACTGAACCTGGCTGGAGAACCTGGACTGAACCTGGCTGGAGAACCTAGCAAGAGAACATGGACACAGAACCTGGCAAGAGGTCCTAACCAGAACCTCTATGGAGATCCTGACCAGAACCTGGCTAGAGATCCTGGCTAGGCTGCTGATCAACTGAACACTGTCTCCGTGTCCTTCCTTCTTCACCGACTCCATCCACACCTTTAGGGACCCCTGGACCTGCTGGGGTTGGACTCCGGCATTTTCTGTGTCCATGGGCTTACTGAACTGGCGTGTCTTTTTCTTTCAGCAGGTTAGGGAGGTTTCCAGTCATTATTTCTTCAAGCAGTTTCTCTATCCCTTCTCACTTTCTTCTCCTTTTGTACTTCTATGATTTGGAATTTGTTTCTTGTCTTCCAAATTGCTGATTCAATCCTCTTCTTCTACCACCCTACTTTTACTTCCTTCCAGTGTATTCTTGATGTCAGATATGGTATTCTTCATTTCTGACTGGTTCTTATTCAGGGCTTCTATGCCCTTTTTCATACAGCTGTAGTTCCCTCTAAGTTCTTTATTGTTCTCATTGAGTTCCTCATGGTTCTCACTAAGTTATTTGAGTGCCCTTTTTACCATTACTTTGAACTCTATGTCTGATAAATTGTTTGCCTTCATTTCATTTGTCTTTTTTCCTGGAGGTTCTTTCTTTTCTTTCATTTAGGGTTTGTTTCTTTGTCTCCCCATTTTAGCTGTCTTTTGTGCTTGTTTCTGTGTATTAGATAGATTTTTATGTGGGGTGGCCTCATGTAGTAAGTGTCCTTTGGTACACAGTGGTGTCGTCTCCTTTTTCTCCTGAGTTAGATGCTCTAGGAATGTCCCTGTGTGGGTTATGTGGGGCCTTCTGTTGTAATTGGGTCTTGATTGCTGTTGGCCCATTCATGGGTGGGATCGACCCTCAGGCTGGCTTGCTGAGGCTCAATCCAATCACCGCGTCCAGGCTGCTTTGCAGGTGCTATTTCAATTTGTCTTGCTAGGTTTAGTGGCACAATCGTCTAGACCACCTGTGCTCCTTGCTCCAGGGATGTTTCCTGTGTGTTAGGTGTACCCCCTGTTGTAGTTGAATCTTGATAAAAGCTGTTGGCCCTTTTGTGGGTGGAGTTAACTGTATTGCTGGGTTTACTATAAAGGTAAACCTCAATGACTGTATACTAGATATTGTGGAGGTGCTGTCCCCAAGGTGGAGTCATTTCGAGCAGGGACTGCTGCCTTCTGGATTATTCCTTTGGGTGTGTCACATGTGTGGCTGGTTAGGTCAAGCTCTGTTGTGGTCTGAAGCCCACCACTAGTTGTGTTGTTTCTGGGTCCTTTTGGGTGTGTTCCAGGTACAGGTTGCTTTAAGACATTGTGTGTAACCAGCTTTGGACTACCTGTCTTGAGCTTTTACACTGTCACTGTATGTGTTTGTGTCTGTGTGCATGGGAGGGGTTAATCTGTGTAGACAGGTTGGCTTCTGTGATCTCTGCACTGGGGGCAGATCAAGAAAAGACTAAGTTCCCTGAGGTCAGCATCCATGTAATAGCTACTTCTCTGCCCCTCCAAGTTGCCTGGACTCTCATGGACTTTCATTAGAGTCTTATGCAGAAAGGCTGTAGAGTGGGTCCAAGCTGGCCATGCCCCACTGACCTTTCCACAAGGCTCAGGCCCAATAGTTTGGGATGACCAGGTTGGACAAGCAGGGTTATTGGGTCTTCTAGTTTGGGATACTGTGATCCAGCATTCAACAGGGAGAATGTGGCCCCTTCTCCAGAGCCATCCATTCAGACTCTGCCAGAGTGTCCAGCTCTATCTCCATCAGGAGGAGCACACTGCAGGTTTAGGTTGGTGTAGCCAGCTGTCCTCACTGAAGGAGCAAGCTCAGCAGGACAGGACAGGTTCACTGGGATTGGGCAAACAAATAGAGAAAACCTTCTTTTTGGGGTGGCACCAACTGTACCATGGGAAGGTGGTGAGCTGCACTCCTCCGTTTAGTGCTGTAGCTCAAGCCCTGGACTGGAGCCTCTGAGGCAGATGCACTCTGAATGTCCGGGCTCTGAGCAGAGCCTACCTTCCCCCTCAAAACTGAGCCAAGTAGGATGGATCCAGCTGAGTTTTTGAAAATAGATCAAGGCAGTCTGGGGCACTGGCCCACATGAGGGGAGAAAGCTGCACACTTTCTTCCCTTAGCTCTGCAGTCAGGCCTTCAGAGACCCCGACTGAACTGCATTCTAAAACTCCTGGCTCCAATCTGTGCTCTCTGCCCCCTTCCTCATGCAGGACTTGGAGGAACAGGGCAAGGAAACCCCCAGCCTGGCGTGTCACCGGCCCTTTGGAGGGGAGAGACCTGGTTGCCTACTTCCAGCTTTGCAGTACACTGCCAGAGACCCTGACCATAGGCTCCAAGGGGGTTGCAATTATTTTGTCCCAGTTCTGAGCCCCTCCTTCCCCCCCCCCCCCCCCCGTCCCCGTGGATATGAGCTTAGCAGATGGGGCCAGCAGGATTTGGGAATGCAAATCAAATCCACCTTTGAATTGGGTGATATGGACTCTAAGCCCTTAGGAGGGGAGCTAGCTACTTGCCTTCTTATAGCTCAGCAGTGCCCCACCTGAGACCCTGATGATAGACTCCAAGGGGGTCGCGCCAAATGTCCCAGTTCTGAGTTGCACTTCCGCCCCCCTGTGGAACTGCATTTGGCAAGCTGGTGCCAGAAAAATTTGGGAATGCAACTCAAGGTAGCACTTTGTTGGGGATGGTGCAGGTCCATAGGAGCGGTGCAAGTACATTCCTCGCCCTAACTCTGCTGCTATCTGCTGCCTGAGACCCTGACAGGGGAGCCTTCCATTGGGGGTGGCACCTGCCTAACCTGTGGGAGGGAGGAGTTTGGCCCTTGTTCCAAAGCCACTTAGTTCAATGATCATCTATAGTTTCTCCAGAAAAAGAGTGCACCTCAGGTCCCTGTTGAGTGCAGCCAATAGTCTTTTATGCCAGCCTCGAGTTTTCAGGGTGGTGTCGCCAGTGTTTGGAGGACGGGGTTAGTGCACTTTTTCCAGCTGGTGCTGTAAGAATGGAAATGCTTGACCCTGATAGATGGCACCTGAGGGCCGGGTGGGATGTTGACTCAGGACCAGGACCTCAGCTGCCTACCTTCCAGATCTCCAGAGCTGTGCCACCCAGATCTTCTCTTTATGGCTTCCAAATGCCCTGAGTCTCCTTCCCTCTACCAGAGCCCCAGATGAGTACCCAAGAGCAAACCCCTGTGTATTAGCCCTTAAAGGAAGCCCCTGGGATTCAAGTTGACTCCCTCCTTTTTCCAGCAGACAAAGTCACTGCTTATTTTTGTTGCCAGATGCTGGGAAGATCTTTTTCTCAGCCCTGGTGCTCTGGTTTGGGAGTCCTGACTTGGAATTGAGACCCCACTTTCCTTGAGGGGACTGTTGCAGCTGTGATATTTCTCTAGCTTTTCAGTCACTGTCTCTGGGTGCAAGGATCAGCCCTCTCTGCCTTTCCAACCTTCTTACCAGTCTCTGTGTAGCTTCCTTTTTCAGTCATTGGATACTAGAGGTCCGGTGCATGAAATTTGTGAACGCAGGGATTGGAGGGTGTCCCTCAGCCCAGCCTGCACCCTCTCTAAACTGGGACCCCTGTGGGATCAAGCCTAAACCGGTAGTCGGACATCCCTCTCGCAATCCGGGACCGCTGACTCCTAACCGCTCATCTGCCTGCCTGCATGATCGCCCCTAACCACTCTGCCTGCCAGCCTGCTCGCCCCCAACTGCCCCCCCACTGGCCTCCTCGCTCCCAACTGCCCCCTCTGCCAGCCTGCTCACCCCCAACTGTCTTCCACTGCCTGCCTGTTTGCCCCCTACTGCCCCCCACTGCTGGCCTGCTCGCCCCCAACTGCTCTCCCCTTCTGGCCTGATCAATCCTAACCGCTTCTGCCTCGACCCCACCACCATGGCTTTGTCCGGAAGGTCTCCTGGTCTAATTAGCATATTACCCTTTGATTAGTATAGATAATACTCCTGTTCAGATGTCCTTCTGTTGTTTATTCAGGTTGATTGTTCTAAATTTTAGCAGTAAATTCTGTTTGACACTGAGAGGAAGTGTGTGTTACTTTCACCTACTCTGCAGCCATCTTGGGCCTCCAGTGATACTATTTTTTTATAAGGAAAAAAGCAATCAGAGAAGCACATTGGATTTTCATCTGACTCTATGTGGCTTCTGATCCTGGACTTTTTGCGGGGAAGGGTGTGTGAGGTTTTTGATGGTTGTTTTAATTTCCTTACTGTTGATCAGTCTATTAGATTTTCCAATTCTTCATGAGTTCCAGGAATTCATGATTTATTCTAGTAAAGTTATATATTTCTAGAAATGTGTTCATTTCCCCTAGGTTATTGAATTTGTTGCTATGTAGTCTTTCATAATATTTTGATATGATCTTTTGTATTTCAGTGATGATTGTGGTAACTTCTCTTTTATTTCTGATTTGTTTATATAAGTCTTTTCTCTCTTTTTTCTTACTGAGTCTAGCTAGGGATTTGACCATTTTATTAATCTTTCAATTTTTTTGGTATAGTCTTTTTGCTGTCTGTGTTATTCAATTCTGCTCAAATTTTTATTTCCTTTTCCTGCTGACTTTGGGTTGCCTTTGTTCTTATTTAGGTCTTTAAGTTGTAATATTAGGTTGCTTCTTTGGGATTTCTCTTGTTTCTTGAGATAGGCCAGTAATGATATAAACTTCTTTTTTATTACTGTTTTCATTGCATCCCAGATGTTTTCATATATTGTATTGTCATTCTCTTTTGTCTTTATATGTCTTTTGATCTCACCTTTTATTTTTTTCTTTTACCCAGTTACTTTAAAATAGTATATTGCTTAATCTCTACATATTTGTGGCTTTCTTTACTTTTTGCAATTTATTTAGAATTACAAAGCATTGCAGTCAGAGAATATGTTTGGTATGATTTCAATCTTTTTGAATTTGTTAAGGTTAGTTTGTGACACAACATATGGTCTATTTTTGAGAATGCTCCATGTGCACTGTAGAAGAATTTGTAATTTCATATTCTGAGATGAAAGGCTCTGTAAATGTCAATTATGTCCATTTGCTCTAATGTGTCATTTAAAGCTGATGTATTTTATTGATTTTCTGTTTTGATGTTCTATCTAGAGCTGTCAATGGAGTATGAAGTTCCCCAACTATGATTATGTTTTTACCTGTTTCTCTTTTTAGTTCTGTTAGTAATTGCCTTATATATTTTGGTTCTTCGTGATTGGGTGCATATATATTGAGAAGTGGTATTTCTTCTTCTTCTTTTTTTTTTTTTAATATATTTTATTGATTTTTCACAGAGAGGAAGGGAGAGAGATAGAGAGTCAGAAACATCGATGAGAGAGAATCATCGATCAGCTGCCTCCTGCACATCTCCTACTGGGGATATGCCCGCAACCCAGGTACATGCCCTTGACCGGAATCGAACCCGGGACCTCTCAGTCCGCAGGCCGACGCTCTATCCACTGAGCCAAACCGGTTTCGGCGGTATTTCTTCTTGATGTAGTGTTATATTTATCATTGCAAAGTGTCTATCTTTGTCTTTTCTTATCTTTGTTGTCTTGAAATGTATTTTGTCAAATAAAAGTATGACTGCACCTGCTTTTCTGTGGATGGTATTTGCTTGAAAAATCATTTCCTACCCTTTCACTTTGAGTCTGTTTTTGTCTTTACAACTTAGATGTGTCAACTATAGGCAGCATATGGTTGGCTTTGTTTTTTGGATCTAACCTACTACTCTGTGCTTCTATTTATTTCTTTTGTTAATCCTCACTTGAGGATATTTTTACATTGATAATCTAGAGAGAGTGTAAGGGAGGGGGAGACATAGAGAAAGACCCATCAATTGGTTGCCTCCCACATATGCCCCGACCAGGGCCAGGGATTGATCCTGGAATCGAACCTGAGACCCTTCAGTCTGTGGGCCAATGCTTTTGCCCTGGCTAGGGTTTTTCTTTATTTCTTTATTGGTGAATTCAGTCCATTTACACTTAGGGTAATTATTGATACATGAGGATTTCCTGTAGCCATATTTTCTTGTGTTTTCTAGTACCTCTGTGCTCAATGTTTTTCCTTAGTTTTTCTGACTCTTGTTTTTGTTTGATGCTATTCCATACTTCTTTCCTCTGTTTTTTTTTTTCTCTCTCTCTCTCTTTTTAAAATATGTTTTTATTGATTTTTTTTAGAGAAAGCAAGGGGGAGGGGTAGAGAGAACATCATCGATGGGCTTCCTCCTGCACACCCCTTATTGGGTATCGAGCCTGCAACCCGGCATGTGCCCCAACTGGGATCAAATCAGCGACCTCTACGTTCTTGGGTTGATGCTCATCTGCTGAGCCACACCAGCGGGGCTGTTTTCTCTTTTTTTAAGTTATGTGTCTCCATTATTTTTTTCTGTGTGCTTACCATTAGGTTATGAAAAATCAAATTTCTTATATACAGTAATCTTTTTTCATTTGAATGCATTGGATCTACATTCTCTTTTATTTCTCTCTTTTATAAATTAAGACATCTATCCCCTCCCCTTTTATGCTTTTGTTGACACAAATTATTCTTGTTTATGCTGTAAATTTGTTGATGACCTTTACTTGTAGTTTTATGACCTTTTACTCATTATTTCAGGTAGAATAACCCCAGTTAATATTTCCTATAATGGAGGTCTTCCAGTGATAGTCTGGAAAAGTCTATTTCTCCTTCATATCTAAAGGATAACTTTACTGGATATATTATTTTTGGCTGGTATTTCTCTCTTTCAGTAGTTTGAATATCTGATTCCATTCTTTTCTAGCTTGTAGAGTTTCTGCTGAGAAGTATGATGATAACCTAATGGGCTTTCTTTTATAAGCAACTTTCTTCTTATCCCTGGCTGCCTTGAAAATTTTTTCTTTGTCATTAATTTTTGACAGTTTTAATACACTGTACTTTGGAGAATGCTTTTAGGATTGAGGTAATTAGGTGTTTTGTTAGATTTTTGGATTTGAAGACCTATCTCTTTCCATGGGTTTGAGTAGTTCTCATCTCTTCTTCTGGTATGTCTATTATTCTTATATTGGTCTTGCTGATGGAATCAGATATTCTCACAGAGTTCTTTCTTTCATTTTAAGCTGAATTTTAAGCCCATTATTCTCCCTTCTTCCCTCTGAACAATTTCTAGATTTCTATCTTTGATATCACTAATTCTTTCCTCCATCTGGTCCACTTTATTTCCTATTCTCACTAGTTTATTCTTGATGTTTTTTATTGAGCTCTTCATCTCCAATTCTTTTTTCAAGTTTCAATTTATGTGATAAAGTATGCATTTTGGAGAGAGTAGAAATGGCAGCAGAGTAAGTGGATACTACATAGACACACTCTCAGGACCAAACTGGAAATACAACTAAAATAAAAAACAAACAAACAAACAAAGAAACAAAACACACACAACATCATCCAGAATAATCACCTGAAGACTAGCTGGAGAGGACCCTGATAATCAAAGATGGAAAGTGGAGACCACATAGAGGAGGGTAGGAAAGGCAGAGGCACAAAAGATTAGAAGAAACTGAGGACCAAATCAGTGAATTACAACACAAGGTAGAAAACGCACCCAGTCAGAGCAGAAATTGAAAAAAAATTAAAACAGGAGGATAGTTTAAAGGAGCTTTTGGACAATATGAAACATAATAACATCTGCATCATAGATGTACCAGAAGGAGAAGAAGAGAGAACCTGTTTGAAGGAATAATGACATAAAACTTCCCTAACATGGTGAAGGAAAAAGTCACACAAATTCAGGAAATACAAAGTGATTTGAGGTTCAATCAAGATGAACCCCAAAGACCCACACCTAGACACATCATAATTAAAATGGCAAATCTACAAGACAAAGAAATAATCTTAAAGGCAGTAAGAGAGACACAGAAAGTCACCTACAAGGAAGCTCCCATTATACTGTCAACTGATTTTTCCATAGAAACACTTCAGGTCAGAAGGGAGTGGTATGAAATATACAATGTAAAGAAAAGCAAGGGGCTGAATCTAAGCAAGGCTATTATTCAAAATTGAAGGTGAAAAAAAGAGGTTCATAGACACACACACACAAAATGCTTAAAAGAGTTTATCACCACCAAACCAGCACTGCAAGAAATGTTAAAGGAACTGCTTCAAAAAGAAGAAAATGAGAAAGACAGGAAGAAGTGTATTTAAAAATGGCAAAAATACATACCTATAAATTATAACCTCAAATATAAATGAACTAAATGTTCCAATCACAAGACACCAGGTAGCTTAAAGGATAAGAAAACTTGACTGTGTATTGCTGGCTACAGGAGACCCACCTCAGAAGAAAAGATTCACACAGACTGAAAGTGAGTGATGGAAAAAAAAATTTCATGCAAATAGGAAAAAGCTGGGGTAGCAATACACATATCTCATAAAAATAGACTTCAAATCAAAGGCCATAAAAGAGATAAAGAGGGTCACTACCTAATACTAAAGGGATCAACACAACAAGAAAATATAATCCTTGTTAACATGTATGCACCCAATATAGGAGCACCTAACTAAAAAAAATACTCTTGATGGACTTTAAGGGAGAGATTTACAGTAGTACAGTCATAGTTGGGAACTTTAATGCCCCACTGACATCACTGGATAGATCTTTCAGACACAAAATCAACAAGGAAACAGCGACCTTAAATGACTAGATGAGTCAAATGGATTTAATTGATATTTACATAACATCTCATCCCAAAGCTGCAAAACATACATTTTTCTCAAGTGCACAAAGAACATTTGCAAAGATAGACCATATGTTAAGACACAAAATAAGCCTTAACAAATTCAAGAAGATGAAATCACAGCAGGCATCTTCTCGGATCAAAATGGCATGAAAATAGAAATCAACTAAAATAAAAACAGTCAAAGGCTAAGTAGGATGTTATTAAACAATGAATTCATTATCAATGAGATCAAGGAAGAAATAAAATACTTCCTGGAAACAAATGAAAACGAACACACAACACAAAAATCTATGGGACACAATGAAAGCAGACTTGAGAGGGAGCTTCATAGCATTATAGGCCTACCTCAAGAAACAAGAAGAAACTCAAATAAACATTCTAACCCTACAACAAAAGAATTAGAAAGAGAATAACAAGAAAAGCCTAGAGTGAGTAGAAGGAAAGAAATAGTAAATATTAGAGTAGAAATGAATGAGATGGAGAATAAGAAAACTAAAGGTCAATGAAACCAATGAGCTGGTTCTTTGAAAATATAAACAAAATAGATGAACCATTAGCCAAACTCATCAAGAAACAAAGAGACAGGACTCAAATAAATAAAATCAGAAATGAAAGAGGGGAAATAACAACTGGCATAAAATTTAAAGGATTGTAAGAAAATACTATGAACAACTATATGCCAACAAGCTGGACAACCTGGACAAAATGGACAAATTCCTAAAAAACAACAACAATCTTACAAAACTGAATCAGGAAGAATCAGAAAACCAGAATAGGCTGATAACAGCTCATGAAAATGAAACAATTAAAAAAACTCCTAGAAAATGAATGTCTTAGTCCACCTGGCTTCACGGGCAAATTCTACCAAGCACTCAAAGAAGAACTAACACCTATCCTCCACAAACTATCCCAAAAAATTCAAGAGGAAGGAATACTTCCAAGCTCTTTTTATGAGACCAGCATTATCTTAATTCCAAAACCAGACAAAGACACTACAAAGAAATAAAATTACAGGCCAATAACCCTGATGAACATAGATGCTAAAGTCCTCAACAAAATATTTGCAAATTGGATTCAGCAATACATTTAAAAATTATAAACCATTACCAAGTGTGATTTATTTTGGGGATGTGAAACTGGTACATTAGAAAATCAATAAATGTGATACATAACATAAACAAAATGAAGCATAAAAATCATGTGATCATATAAATAGCTGTAGAAAGATCATTTGACAAAATTCAGCACCCATGTTTAATAAAATTTCTCAGCCAAGTGGGAATAAAAGTATCATACCTCAACATATTAAAGGCCATATATGACAAACCTACAGCCAACAGCATACTCAATGTGCAAAAATTAAAAGTGTATCTGTTAAGAACAGGTGCAAGACATGCTTTCTCCATTTTTGTTCAGTGTAGGACAGGAAATCATAGCCACAGTGATAAGACAAGAAAAAAAAGGCATACAAATTTGAGAGGAGGAAGTAAAACAGTCATTATTCACAGATGACATTATATTGTACATAGACAAACCTAAAGACTCCACCAAAAATCTCCCAGATTTAATAAATGAATTCAGCAAAGTAGCAAGATACAAAATCAACATCCAGAAATCGATGGCATTTGTATACAACAAAAATGAACTCTCAGAAAGAGAAACTAAATAATAATCTCATTTTCCATTTCAGCAACAAAAAATTAAGATATCTAGGCATAAACTTAACCAAGGAGGTAAAAGACCTGTACCTGGAAAACTACAGGACATTGAAAAAGGAAATAGAAAAGTACAAACAAGTGGAAATATATATCATGTTGATAAATTGGTAGAATTAACATCAATAAAATTTCCATAATATCCAGAACAATCTATAGATTCAACACAATGCCTACTAAAATACCAGTGGCATATTTCACAGATCTAGAACAAATACTCCAAAAATTTATATGGAACCAAAAAAGACCCCAAATAGCTACAACAATGTTGAGAAAGAAGAATAAAGAAGGAGAGTCACAATACTGGATATCAAATTATACTACAAAGCCACTGTAATCAAACCAGCATGGTACTGGCACAAGAACAGGTATATAGATCAATGGAGCAGAACAGAAACCCCAGAAAAGCAAAAGAAGCCATCATCAAAATGAAAAGGTAACTCACTGTATGGGAGAACATATTTGCCAATGATGCATCTGGTAAGGGGTTAATCTCCAAAATATATAAAGAACTCATACAATTCAACAAAAGGAAGACAAACAATCTAAGTAAAAATGGGCAAAGGACCTAAATAGATACTTCTCCAAAGTGGACATACAGATGGCCAAGAGACATCTGAAAAAATGCCCAGTGTCTCTAATCATCAGAGAGATGCACATTAAAATGACAATGAGGTTCACCTCACACCTGTCAGAATGACTACCATCAATAGATCAACAAACATCAAGTGCTGATGAGGCTGTGGAGGAAAATGAATCCTAGTGCACTGCTGGTGGGTATGCAGACTGGTGCAGCCACTATGGAAACCAGTGTGGAGTTTCCTCAAAAAATTTAAAATGGAACTGCCATATGGCCCAGTGATCCCACTTCTAGGAATATATCCTAAGAATTCAAGAACACCAATCAGAAAGAATGTATGCACCCCTATGTTCATAGCAGCATAATTTACAATAGCTAAGATCTGGAAACAGCCCAAGTGCCCATCAATAGATGAGTGAATAAAAAAGCTGTGATACATTTACACAATGGAATACTATGCAGCTGTAAAAAAAGAAGGATCTTTTACCCTTTGAGACAGCATGGAGGGGCCTAGAGATTATTATGCTCAGTTTAGTAAGTCAGTCAGAGAAAAACAAGTATCACATGATCTCACTTATATGTGGAATCTAATGAACAAAATAAACTGACAAACAAAATAGATCCAGAGGCATGGAAGCATGAAACAGGTGAATCTCAGAGGGAAGGGGGGGAGGGTCGGGAAAAGATTAACCAAATAATTTTTATGGATATATGCATTGCTCATGGACACAAACAATATTGCTGTGAAGGCCTGGGGTAGGAGCTGGTGGAGCGGGCAAAGGTGGGGAAATGTAGGACATCTTTAATACTGTCAACAACAACAAAGGGAGCAAAGGGAGACTAGAAATAACACCTCGACGTTCTGAATTTGGAAGTTTGCTACATGATCCCTCTTAATCAATGTTGGGTTTGTTGGAACTACTGCGCAATCCCTTTCATATCTATACTTACATTTATATATGTTCTAAAATGTGTTGAGAGAGATGTGGCGTTTTCTGTTACCCAATATAGTTTTAATGAAATTGGTAAATAGAAATTGAGGGACATCTCTAACAGCCTGGAAGCCTAGTCAATTTCTAAGAATCTTTGAATCACTGTTTTTCTTTTACATCTGTGGGGTTAGAGTGTTCACTAACGAAAACAACAAAACACTAGCCATAGGCAACTGTACGCTCCAAGCATGGAAGGGAAATATCTTAATTGGATGAGCAGTGCTCAGGGGCTCATTACATGAGGCTTCTGGGATTATTGCAAAAACTTTTAATGAGTTAGCTAAATTGAGCACCCACAGAAACTTGTTGAATAGCTTCCCAATTAGCATGAGTTAAAACTGTATCTTTCCCTCTGGAAACTAGTTAATTGGACCCTTAACCTATTATAGGAATTAAGGGAAATTCTCTGGGATCTGTAAAGTTCATTTATTAGCAAACTTAAAGTGTGGTTGCCATGGCAACACTTGGCAGAGAAATGAGTCTGGGCAGTAAAGGGTCCTCTCTCTGAGCTGTAAACCAGAGCAGCTGTAGACAGCCTGTGCTTGGTATACAGTGGCTATCAATTATATCACACGTTTTAACAGTAAAACACTGTTTCCTGCTGTCTGCATGTAAAGGCATGAAGCCCAAATGGGTTAATTCAAACTCACAAATTAAAAAAATAGACTGATTTACTGTTTTTAAGTAAAGTACAAATTTTCACTTCAAAATGTAATTAGTATATCACTCATTGTAATAAATCTTGTGTATATATATATACACATATATAAAGAGACTATGATAAAAAAAACCTTCCTCTTACATATATGCTGATAGAGTGAATTTCATCTCTCATTTTATAATAAGACATTATGTATTCATGAAGAGAGATTTATTTTGGATAATCTTAAAGACTACTAAAGATCCAACGAGATAATTATCCTCAATTTTATAACCTCTTATCCATCTTATAAATAGATACAAGTATATGATTCAAATTTAGAATGACAAAATAAGCAAATGTCTGTTATAGTTGAAGTGTTTCAAATATACTGACGAGAGTGAAACTCTCTTTCTTCCTTAGTCCTCTATAAATGTTAGCTCTTCAGCCAGTTTGATGTTTGCTCCAGTGATCTGAGATGTGTAAGTAAAACATCATTTCTGTCTCGAACTGGCAGTTGTCATCATGAATCAACATTTTAAAGTGGGAGCTGCAGCCTTCCCTCCATCAGCCTCCCAGCACCTATGATGTTCCCAGAGTGGGTCACCTCCTATGCTGAAGGAGAGGCTGTGGAGTGGAGGTCATGAATTCCGTTACTAAAAATCTTTCTGTTTAGTTTTCTCACTAACCCAATAGAGGGGGAAAAATACATGGTTCCATTTTTGGCTAAAATGTATAAAACCACGAAGATTCTTACTATTGCTTGAAATACTATAATCTACACTAATAAAAGAGAAACATTCAAATTAACCATCACTCCATCACTCCGCCACTCTGATACACTCCACTACACCCACCAGCCAATCAGGAGCGAGTATGCAAATTAACCAACTAAGATGGTGGCGGCCACGGAGCTGGAGTGAGTAAGAGCCTTGGGTTGCCCCCAGCGATGGAGGAAGCCAAGCTTCCCGCCTGCCCTGGCCAGCCCTGGACTCTGCTCAAGGCTACAAAATTTCAATTAGAGAAGATAAATAAATCCCAGATACCTGCTTCCAGCCAGACATGGGCTCTGCTCAAGGCTACAAAGTTTCAATAATAGAAGATAAATAAATCCCAGATACCTGCTTCCAAAAAAAAAAAAAAGAGAAAGAAAGAAAGAAAAAAAGGAGAGGCTGGGAGCTTGGGTCACTGGGGGGCATGGCCAGCCTGAAAACAGCCATCAGCCTCTCATCCAGGCTGGCCAGGCACCCCAGCGGGGACCTCCCCCACCCGAAGGGGCTGTGGGCAGCCTGAAAACGGCCCTCAGCCCCTCACCCAGGCTGGCCACACCCCCATGGGGTGAGGATCCCTGCTGGGGGCTTGGCCAGACTGCCAACAGCCCTCAGCCCCTCACCCAGGCTGGCCAGACACCCCAGCGGGACCCCCACCCTGAACCAGGATACCCTTCAGGGCAAACCAGTCAACCCCCACCCATGCACCAGGCCTCTATCCTATATAATAAAAAGGTAATACGCAAATTGACCCTAACAGCAGAACGACTGGGAATGACTGGTCACTATGACACACACTGACCACCAGGGGGCAGACGCTCAATGCAGGAGCTGCCCCCTGGTGGTCAGTGGGCTCCCACAGGGGGAGCTCTGCTCAGCCACAAGCCAGGCTGATGGCTGCCAGTATAGCGGTGGTGGTGGGAGCCTCTCCTGCCTCCTCAGCAGCACTAAGGATGCCCAACTGCAGCTTAGGTCTGCTCCCTGCTGGCAAGTGGACATCCCCCGAGGGCTGCTGGGCTGCCAGAGGGATGTCTGACTGCCAGATTAGGCCCAATCCCCTGGGGAGCAGGCCTAAACCAGCAGGTGGTCATCCCCCAAGGAGTCCCAGACTGCGAGAGGGCACAGGCCGGGCTGAGGGACCCCACTGAGTGCACAAATTTTTGTACACTGGGCCTCTAGTATTTTAATAAATGACATATCGTGCTTTTTATTACTAAGCCTGTACTTATATACAACAATTTTAATGTAGTCATATTTTGAGAGATGTAGCTGTGCATTATTCATATCTTTATTTTAATTTATCTTTATTGTTGAAAGTATTGCCCCATTGACCTCCTCCACCCTGCATCCGTCCCTTCCAGGCCTTCACCACACTATTGTCTCTGTCCATGGGCTATGCATATAAGTTCCCCACCTACCTCCCCACCCTCACCTTCCCTCTGAGATTCGTCAGTCTGTTCCATGCTTCTATGTCTTTGGATCTATTTTGTTCATCAGTTTATTTTGTTCATTAGATTCTACATATGAGTGAGATCATGTGATACTTGTCTTCCTCTGACTGGCTTATTTCGCTTAGCATGATACTCTCCAGGTCCCTCCATGCTGTCTCAAAGGGTAAGAGATCCTTCTTTTTTACAGCTGCATAATTTTGAAATTTTATTTTATAAATTTCTACCAAAATGTGTGTTTATCAATTCTTATGTTAATAAAATGTTGGGTTGTTTCCTCAAACGATACTTAAATATATTGTGTGATGCATTCTGATGCATGTATCTTGGTCTCCATGTGTTATAATAAAATACATATCCACTGTTATCATTGAAATAAAACATATTTAAATACATATTTTTAAACTGTCTGTTAATAAATTGATAAATAAGGATTCTAAGGTATAAAGTAATATTGATCTTAATTTCAGGATGTTATTGTCACATTAAAAAAATTTCTGATAGATTTTATTGCATTTGCTATGTAAGTAATCATATGTTTTATAAATAACAGATTTAAAAAAAAATTTCCAAATATTGTACATCATATTTGTTTTTGTTTGTCTTATTACATTGCTCAGTGCCTCATTACAATGTAAACATTTTTTAAAAAATTAAATAATTGTCTTGACCCTGATTTAACTGGTATTTGGAATTAATTGAAGATTATTAAAACCTCAAAATTGCATATGTTTATATTACATATCATACACGTGCATGTTATATGTATATACATACATATATGTGTTTATTTTAAAATGTTTACTTTTATTCTTACTTTGCTAAGAGGACTTTTACATTTTTGGCATTATAAAAGTGGAATTAACTTTTGGCAAACACATTTTTCTACCCTGTGTGCTTCTTTCAGATAATCTGTAAGTATAATGCATTATATTAAAAGGGACTCTGAAGCTCCAACTCAATGCCATAAAAAAAGGTGGTTATAATAAAAATAAGTAAACCTTGAACCTAAACAAATTACATATTCAAAAATTATTTCAAAATGGACTATATATCTAAATATAGGTGTTAAAAAGGCTCTCTAAAAGGTAAATCACAAAATTGAGATAGAAGATTTTCTAGACAGAACACCAAAAATCTAATCACAAAATAAAAAAATAAGAAACATAATTTATAAAAATTTAAATTTAAAAAGACCCCATAAAATAAATAGACAATTCATAGACTAAGGAAAGAGTATTCACAGTACATATATCTGACAAAATACCCATCTAAATTGTACAAAGAATTTTTATAACCAACAGTAAAAATATAAAAAACTCAAAGAATGGGCAGAGGTTTCAGCATTACAAAAGGAAGACATGTATGTGGATGACCAGAAAGTAAATAAAAATATGTTCAAGAACATTAATCATTGGGAAGTGCATACTACTCTTCCCCAAGCGATAGAATATTTCATTTTAAAAAATACTAATGACTTTAAATACTTACAAGACTGTTGCACGTGGGAGACTCATATGTGGTTGAGGCAACCTTTTTATGATGCACCAATTTTATTTGTAGGTATTTACCCAAGACAAATGTGAACATTTGTGCACAAAATATTTGTACAAGGATGTTCATAATCAACTTGATTCATAATCATCTTAATTAAAATGTCCATAACATATATATATATATATATATATATATACATACACATACACACACATCCTATCTAATAAAGAGGGAATATGCTAATTGACCCTCATGCCATTGCAAAGATGGCGGTGCCCACAGCCAATAAGGGGGGAATATGCTAATTGACTGTCCCACCCTCAAAGATGGCGGCACCCACCGCCACAAGATGGCTGGCAGGGGAGGGCAGTTGTGGGTGATCAGGCCTGCAGGGGAGGGTAGTTGCGGGGAACCAGGCCTGCAGGGGAGGGCAGTTGGGGGTGATCAGGCCAGCAGGGGAGCAGTTAGGTGTCAATCAGGCTGGCAGGGGAGTGGTTAGGGGGTGATCAGGCAGGCAGGCAGAAGCGGTTAGGGACAATCATGTAGGCAGGCGAGCGGTTGGGAGCCAGCAGTCCCAGATTGTGAGAGGAATGTCTGATCCCAAGGATCAGGCCTAAACTGGCAGTCGGACATCCCCCAAGGGGTCCCAGATTAGACAGGGTGCAGGCTGGGCTGAGGGACATCCCCCCCCCAGTGCACAAATTTCGTGCACCCGGCCTCTAGTATATTAATAATGTATTATACATATTGATATTATTTATATTATATAACATAGAAGTTAATTATTCATATAATATAAAATAATGACATTTATATAATAATATAAACTATTATCATAGAAAATATGCATATTAATTTATCAGAAGAAAAGTGGGTGAATGAATAGGAATGGGATTAGAGAATGCTGTGGGGCAATGAGAATATGTGGTTGTTCTTATGGTGGTAATTATACAGGTGTATACAATTGTAGAAATTGAAGCAACAGTTAAGATTTGTGAAATAAACATTTTTTAAAAGAAATTCCAACACTAAAACCACTTGCTATAAACCTTAATTTACTATGACAGATTTTTTAAAAAAAATATCATATGGCTGAATAATATTTATTATTTTATGGAGTTTTGCTTATATGTTACTAATATCTGGTTGTAATATTTTTATAGTGTTATTGCATAATTGTGTATTACATTTATTATAGATATAATAAATAAATTGGGTAGTATTCTCTATATTTTCTTTCTACCCTTCAAACACCACAAACTTACCTAGAAAATATTTGTTTCTTCTATTTTTCCTAAGAACAGATTGTAAGCCATCTAGGTCTCATGTCTGCGAACATGACATATTTTGAATTATCTCCTCAATTTTTTTAAAAAAGTGATTTGTTTGGGGATATTAGCAAACTGGAAGACTAGGAAGTTCCAGGCTCTTGATCTCTGAGGGAGGTCTGAAAACCACTCAAAGGTGTACAGGAAGCAAGCACACATCCAATCCAGAAAAGCCATATTTAAAACTAGAGGCCCAGTGCACAAAAATTTGTGCACTCGGGGGGGTCCCTCAGCCCGGCCTGTGCCTTCTTGCAGTCTGGGACCCCTTGGGGGATGACCATCTGCTGGCCTAGGCCTGCTCCCCGGGGGATTGGGCCTAATCTGGCAATCAGACATCCCTCTGGCAGCCCAGCAGCCCTCGGGGGATGTCCACTTGCCAGCGGGGAGCAGACCTAAGCTGCAGTCAGACATCCTTAGTGCTGCTGAGGAAGCAGGAGAGGCTCCCACCACCACCGCTGTGCTGGCAGCCATCAGCCTGGCTTGTGGCTGAGCAGAGCTCCCCCCTGTGGGAGCTCACTGACCACCAGGGGGCAGCTCCTGCATTGAGCGTCTGCCCCCTGGTGGTCAGTGTGTGTCATAGTGACCAGTCATTCCCAGTCTTTCTGCTGCTAGGGTCAGTTTGCATATTACCCTTTTACTATATAGTATAGAGCAGGGGTGGGCAAACTTTTTGACTCGAGGGCCACAATGGGTTCTTAAACTGGACCAGAGAGCCAGAACAAAAGCATGGATGGAGTGTTTGTGTGAACTAATATAAATTCAAAGTAAACATCATTACATAAAAGGGTACGGTCTTTTTTTTTTTAGTTTTATTCATTTCAAACTGGCCGGATCCGGCCTGCAGGCGGTAGTTTGCCCACGGCTGGTATAGAGGCTGGGTGCACAGGTGGGGGCCAGCTGGTTTGCCCTGAAGGGTGTCCCAGATCAGGGTGGGGGTCCTCCTTGGGTGCCTGGCTAGCTTGGGTGAGGGGCTGATGGCTGTTTGCAGCTGGTCACACCCGCTTTAGGGGGGGTCCCCACTGGGGTGCCAGTCTGGGTGAGGGGCTGAGGGCCGTTTTCAGGCTGGTTGGCAACTGAAGCCCCCAGCCTCTCCTTTTTTTTTTTTTTTTTTTTAATTCTGGGATTTATTTACCTTCTATAATTGAAACTTCATTGCCGTCACTGGTGCTCCCAGCTCTGAGGCTGCGGCTGGCTGAAAGCAGGTATCTGGGGTTTGTTTGGCTTCTATAATTGAAACTTTGTTGCTTTTGGAGCTGTTGCTTTCAGAGCTTAGAGCAGGTCATGGCAGGCGGGGAACCTTGGCTTCTTCCATCACTGGAGCAAGCAAGCCTCCTGCTTGCTTCAGCTGCATGACTGCCGGCCGCCATCTTTGTTGGCAGTTAATTTGCTTATCTTGCTGATTAGCCAATGGGAAGCATAGCAGAGGTATGGTTAATTACCCTTTTTGTCTTTTATTAGGTAGGATGGCAGGAAATTCTATGACACTTTGTTTACCTTTGTCCACACCCTCCCCTGAGTGGCATAGCCTTGGTGCAGAGGAGGTGTCAACCCAGTTCCCCATCCATCTAACAAATCAGAAGCAGTAAACAGACCTATTTCAACATTGTAGCCTGTGTGGGAGCTGCCTGAAAGACTGGTCTTTGGTTTACCTACTCAGATCTCAGGCAAGAAGTAATAGCCGGTGCCCATGAAAGCTGAAGGGAGAACAGCTTCCAGACACCTTGGGCAAAATATGACGCGAGACAACATACAATAGACCATCAGAGGCAGAAGCTCAGTTCTAACAACTAACAAACACAATGAGACAGACTCATAGATAGAGAGCAAGCTGGCAGCTGGCAGAAGTGGGGGTGGGCAAGTGGGTGGAGGGATTATGTTGTAATCTATTGTGAGCAAAAAGGAAAGAAAAGAGAGAAAACTCCTGGACCCGGGCAGCAGTGTGGTGGAGGGGAAAATGGTGATGGACAGAGACTTGACTTGAGGTGGTCAACACACAGTACAGTGTACAGATGATGTGTTGTAGAATTGTGCACCTGAAACATGTTAACCAGTGCCACCCCAATAAATTCAAAGAAAGTTAAAAAAGAATCAATATTTAAAATTGGAGGATATAAGAAAAATATGTTGGTGAGTCTCCAGCATCAACAGAAAAGCAAGTTATTTAAACAAAATTATACCACTTTACAAAACAAAAACAAAGACAGATTGCCTCTTTTGTTCTGGAGGAAGTGGAGCAGGCATTACAATGTCATAAACCAGTGATTTTCAACTGATTTTCTGTGGCACCACTGTGCTGTGAGAGGCACACCAGTGTGCCACAACAATTTTTAAAACAGGCAAAACCTGATTATTTAGTTAGGGGAACTTACCTCTTCTCCCTTAGGTTGTCAAATCCAAAATGACAACAGCCAATGCAACAGTAGACAATTTTCATGTCATAGTGGCAAAAATACATATATTTGTGTGTGCTGCAGAATTTTAGTCATTAGTTTATGTGTGCCTTGAGATGAAAAAGGTTGAAAATTGCTGTTCAGAACTCCCTGTCAGAGGATCCCTGAAGAACTGGTCTGTTTTCTCTAACTGTGATATCAGGTAGTTAAGAGCAACTAGTATACTAAAAGAAGAGGAAGAAGAAGAAGAAGAAGAAGAAGAAGAAGAAGAAGAAGAAGAAGAAGAAGAAGAAGGAGGAGGAGGAGGAGGAGGAGGAGGAGGAGGAGGAGGAGGAGGAGGAGGAGAAGAAAAAAGCAAGGAGATTGAACCAAATATGTCTGAATTAAGAGATTATGGCTGAAGATGTACAATAGATTATCAAATGCAAAAAAATAGAGAAATCTTTGGGAAATTAAGACATTTAAATTAAGTTGTGTTTATGGGGAAATCTAAAAAGCCAGGTGAGTACTAAAACTTTTGGGACTATGAAAAATCAGCCTACAGCTGTTAGCTCAAGGCAAAGGAAATGACAAAGAACTTTTGTGAAGTTCTATTTTTTTTTTTGGCTTTAAGATGATTTTATTTTTATTTATTTATTTATTTATTTATTTATTTATTTATTTATTTATTTCAATTAAATCTTTATTGTTCAGATTATTACATTAGTTACTCTTTTTTCCCACCATAACTCCCCTCCACCCAGTTCCCACACCACCCTCCGCCCTCACTCCCCACCCACTGTCATCCATAGGTGCACGATTATTGTCCAATCTCTTCCCTCACCCCCACACGCCTTTCCCCCCCAAGAATAGTCAGTCCATTCCCTTTCTATGTCCCTGATTCTATTACAATCACCAGTTCATACTGTTCATCAGATTATTTATTCACTTGATTTTTAGATTCACTTGTTGATAGATGTGTATTTGTTGTTCATAATTTGTATCTTTACCTTTTTCTTCTTCTTCCTCTTCTTAAAGGATACCTTTCAGCATTTCATATAATACTGGTTTGGTGGTGATGAACTCCTTTAGCTTTTTCTTATCTGTGAAGCTCTTTATCTGGCCTTCAGTTCTGAATGATAGCTTTGCTGGATAAAGTAGTCTTGGTTGTAGGTTCTTGGTATTCATCACTTTGAATATTTCTTGCCACTCCCTTCTGGCCTGCAAAGTTTCTGTTGAGAAATCAGCTGACAGTCGTATGGGTACTCCCTTGTAGGTAACTGATTTTCTTTCTCTTGCTGCTTTTAGGATTCTCTCTTTTTCTTTTGCTCTTGGCATTTTAATTATGATGTGTCTTGGTGTGGTCCTCTTTGGATTCCTTTTGTTTGGGGTTCTCTGTGCTTCCTGGACTTGGAAGTCTATTTCTTTCACCAGGTATGGGAAGTTTTCTGTCATTATTTCTTCAAATAGGTTTTCAATATCTTGCTCTCTCTCATCTTCTGGCACCCCTATAATTCTGATGTTGGTGTGCTTGAAGCTGTCCCAGAGGCTCCTTACCCTATCTTCGTATTTTCGGATTCTTTTTTCATTTTGCTTTTCCAGTTGGGTGTTTTTTGCTTCTTTGTATTTCAAATCTTTGACTTGATTCTTGCGACCCTCTGGTCTGTTGTTGGGAGTCTGTATAATATTCTTTATTTCAGTCAGTGTATGCTTAATTTCTAGTTGGTTCTTTATCACAACATCGAGGGTCTCATTAGATTTCTTGAGGATCTCACTACATTTATCGGCGGTCTCACCAGTCTTTTCGAGGGCCTTATTAAATTTATCGGCGGCTTCTAGACAGTTCTTTAAAGACCTTAAAAGTGTGGTTTTGAACTCTATATCCAACAGTTTGCTTTCCTCCAATTCTGTTGTTTGTGTCCTATTGCTTTGTCTCGGCATTTTTTATGCTTCGCTGTGTCGATAGAGTGCCTTTCTGTGCTAAGTGTCCCAATTACCTGAGGTAGACACTCTTGGTGCACCCCTTTGTGGGCTTTGTGAACAGTCTTGTTGTAATTAAGCCTTGATTGTTGTAGTTATCACTGTGAGGAATTGACCTCCAGGCCAATTGGCTGTGAGAATCAGCTGTGTCTGCAGTGGGAGAACTTCTGTGCTGGAGACACCCCTCTGGGGCTAGACTTGCTTCGATGGGGCTTTGGTGCTCACTGAGTCTGCCCCCTGAGTGTGTCTTTTATGGTTCCACGGAGCTGCAAACTGGATGGTCCCACTCTGACCTCTGGGCTTCCTGGCTGCTGGATCTCTAGGGAGGTGCTAATCTAGCCTTTGCCTGAGGCTATCCAGCAAAAGTCTCCCTGCAGGGCTTGGGCGGGGCGGGTCCCACAGGATCAACACGGCGGGGTTAGCAATTATGGCTGCTCTCAGTCTTGCCCTCAGAGGCTCTGCTTCTCAGTGTCCCAGTAATCGCTGCAAGCCCCACGGAGAGAAAGCTACCCTAAGGTTCTGAGCGATGCCAGACAGTCCCGCTTCTCCCGTATGAGTCTGGGTCCCTAGAGACTCGCCTGGAGCTGGAGCTCAGAGCCTGAGACTCCCTCCCGATTGAAAACGACAACTGCGCCCTCAGCCACCAGCCCGCTCCACATGTACTCCGCTCCTTAGTATTTACTTCAGCACTGTGCCTCCTCTGAGTCTCGGTATGTTTTTCTCTTTCCTCCTAGTTGTAGAACTTCCACTCAGCCAGCCTTCCTGTGGTTCTGGATGATGTCCGTTCCGTCTTTTAGTTGTATTTTTGAAATGGTTGTTCGAGGCAGTAAACTCTGGTGTTTACCTATGCTGCCATCTTGGTTTCTCTGAAGTTCTATTGATCTCCTTATCCATGTGAGAGAACTGGAGATTTTATGTCAGTTAGAGCTATGTGGGAGGACAGGGGACTTGATGCCTCAGGGCTCTGCTTGATTTAAACTAGAGGTCAGTAATGATAAATTAGCTTTGTCTTCTGTCACAAAACAGTTGGGTCTTATAAGCAAAAATAAAAGCAATCTCTGAAGGTTTCATTTTATTTTTTCTATCTATACTTTTAAAGATCATCTTACTTATATAAGCTTACTATGTTTATCTTACTACTTTCTTCTAGAAATCATGAAAAATATTTTTAACTAGTAGCCCGGTGCACGAAATTCGTGCACATTAAAAGGGAATTAGCCCTGACCGGTTGGCTCAGTGGATAGAGCATTGGCCTGCGGACTGAAGGGTCCCAGGTTCGATTCCGATCAAGGGCATGTACCTTGGTTGCGGGCACATCCCCAGTAGGGGGTGTGCAGAAGGCAGCTGATCGATGTTTCTCTCTCATAAATGTTTCTAACTCTATCCCTCTCCCTTCCTCTCTGTAAAAAATCAATAAAATATATATATATTTTTTTAAAAAGGGAATTAATTAGCAGAAATATTTTAATATTGCTATTTGCCCTTTCTCTATAATAGAAGTGTGAGAGATGAAAGGAAATTAGTGAAATGTATATGAAAATAATAATTAAATTTATTAATAAATAAACAGTAACAAAAGGCTATAACAACAGAGGCATGATATAAAAATGACAAAAACATAATATGAAAACAACAAAAAAATATAAAAACAACAAAAACATGATATAAAAACAACAGTGATGCAAACAACGACTGATAAAGCGACTAAACTTATTCTAATATCTCTCTGTACACCACATTAAGAGTGAAAACACTTTCAGAGTGCTTGACTAATTTCCCTTGTGCTGAAGTATTTAGAACTTTAATGTCACATGCTCTTCGAACTCAAGAGAAAGCAACATATAACTGACCATGTGCAAAAATGGGTTCAGGTAGGAATATGCCTACTCTGTCTAGAGTTTGTCCTTGTGATTTATTAATAATCATCATAAATGCTGGCATCACGGGAAACTGTCATTGAATCAATTTAATTGGGAGGCCAGTGTCAGATGGGGACAAATCAGTTCTTGGAATCAGAACAGCCTCTCCCTCTGCAGATCCTGTTAATACTTCAGCTTCGGTAATGTTAGGTTATAATCTTTTGATAATAAATCTGGTACCATTATAAAGACCCCATTTACTATTAAGATTTCTCAATAGCATGATGATTGCACCCACTTTCAATTTTAATTTATGACACGGCGTTCCCAAAGGAATAATACTATTAAGAAATTCGATGGGAAAATTTTCCTTTTCAGCATCATCTGTGGAATCAATGGAATCATCACTCAAATATGTGTGAAAATCTCCATCGAGTATATCCAAAATTTCTTCATTTAATTTTTGAACATGCTCATTTTTTGGACAAAGAATTGCATGTTTAAATATATTTTTAATATTATCTATAGATATAGTATTTCCAAAGGTAGCTTCAATAATAGATCCATTACAAATCATTTCACAGGGGATTTCAATAATATCCATTCCTAAATGAAAACTGCTATCAAGTTTGCCATCTCTAAGTTTTACTAACCATTCACTATAAGCAGAATCCTCTGATCTCATATTTGTTGTAAGAGACAACTTTCTGAAACATCCCAAAATATTGCAGTACTTTAAATTCATTTGTACTATGGCTGATCGCATAGCATGTGTAAGAATACCGAGACATTGTCAAAAATCCCCTCCAAGAAGGAGAACTTTCCCACCAAATACAACATTCAAATTCATAATTTCTCTTAGTAATCTGTCTATGGCGTTTATAGCATGACTGGATGCCACGGTGCGTTCGTCAATAATGAGAAGTTGGGCCTTTTTAATAGTTTTAGCAACTTCACTGTTTATATCGAGTCTAGAAATTGAAGTTTCATTTAATGGAATCGATAATTTATATTGGGAATGAAAGGTGCTTCCACTGAGAAGTAAATTTGCAGCAATTCCTGTAGATGCTGTGGGTAAAACAGTACCACCACGACCTCTAATATAATGTATTAAAACTTTATACAGATATGCAGGTGAATAGGATTCCTAGCTGGCAGGCCCCTGACAGCAAGCTGGCCACCTGTCAATTCTGTGAGGAATGGGGCTCTCTCTTCCCTCCTATCAGGGTCCAGGATGCAGGTGAATGGGGTTCCTGGCTGGCAGGCCACTGACAGCAAGCTATCCAACAGCAGATTCTGTGAGGAATGGGGCTGCCTCCTCCCTCCTGTCAGGGTCTGGTTTGAAGGCTGGCCACACCCTCTGTTGGGCCAGACCCAGTGTTCTACCTGGGCCTCCGCCTCAGCAACCCAGGACTGACTGCTGCTGGGAGCTCCTGGCGCTCCGAGGGTGGGTTCTTCCCTCAGGCCTCGTGGGAAACAGCTCCGGGGGGGGTGGGGGTGGCACAGCCCTTGGCAAGGCAACCCAGGACTCAGTTCTTTCATGCTCAGAGGGCAGGTTCCTGCCTGAAACCTCACACTGAGGGCGGGTTCCTGCCTGAAACCTCGTCCTCTGGGAAACAGCTGGGGGAGGGCGCAGCCGTTTCCAAGATGACCCTTACAGAACTGACTTCCTTCTGTTTGGTTGAGCTTCGGACGTGATGTTACACCCAGGGTTTTTATATAAATATTAATGTGATAAGAAGTAATGAAGACTTTTAATGGAGAAAGTACAAAAATAATTTGGATTATAAATAAACAGAAATTATTTATTGGTATAGGAAGTATTTTTTTCCACTTGATCTAAAAAGAGAGTATACATTTTTAAACCATTTTTTAAATCCAAGATAGTGAGATTTTGATAGGCCCAAAAGGATTGGATGTCTTACAACTAATAAAATAGATCACTTGTTTCTCTTATACTAGTAAGTGGGGAAGAGAACAGTCTATGTGGTACCAAAAACGGGGGTGGGGCGGGGGAACCACAACAAAACGAAGGTTAAAAGGGTGAGAAAAATACTTCTTACAATCTACTTATATTTGACACTATAAAAAAGTTTAAATCTATTATAGTTCTAAATTAAGTAACTTTATGTTGTTTAAATTTGAATAAGATTCTTTTGCATTGCTTCTTCTTAAAATATGGATGCCATAGACTTTGATCAAGGAGAGCATTTCTGTTAAAGAGGTCTGAACACTGTCACTTTATTCCCCCAAATCTTTACATCATTTAATCTTCAAGACTCTTATTTCATAATTTCTAAAAAGAATTCTCAAGGAGCTATGAGGATTAGTTGAAATAACATAAAAACTTCATTTTTATCTGGAAAACTCTTAACACATTAAAATTGTAGGTAATCTAGTTCTAAATATCATTGGCTAAAACCTCAACAGGTTTAGGCATGCTATGTATGTGCACTCAAACACCTGGATTTTAAGCGCACCTGTAAGAAAGACATGGCTAAGAGATTCCTTTTTAGAGATAAAACACTGAGTTAAAAAGAGGTTAAAAACCTTTCCCAAGGCCATTCATCTCTTTAATGGCACATCAAAATGTGAAGCAAGATATGTCTGACTCTGAAGTCTCTTCTTCTCCTTTTTGAAAATATCACATATCCAAACCTGTGGTGCGTCAGGACATTTTGAATAATTGTATTTTTAGGGAGGGGGGGGATGTAAAAATAATGAGCTAAGTATCCAACTTAAAAGAATTTCCAAAAATAGTATGGGCTAAATCAAGAAAGATAAAAGGAGATAAATAATGAAGATATGAACAGAAATCAATTCCATAAAAAGGATACTATGAGAGGATCAACAAAAGCAAATCACATTTATTCATTAACAACATTATTAAAGTGTATAAAATCCTGGTAATCGTGATCAAGAAAAAAAGGTATATCTAAGTATTATTTAATATTCTTTGCGATTTTTATTCCTATTTTAGTTAGCAAGAGGGTAACATTCACTGAGAGGTTGATCTTTTTAAAAAATATATTTTTATTGATTTCATAAGGGAGAGAGAGAGATAGAAACATCAATGATGAAAGAGAATCATGGATCCACTGCCTCCTGCACGCCCCCTACTGGGGATCGAGCCGTGACCTCCTGGTTCATAGGTTGACACTCAGCCACTGAGGCACACCAGCCAAGCGAAAGGTTGATCTTTAATCCCAACTTCTGGATCTGTTTAGGGTAAACTAGGAAAGAATTAATGAGGAATGATAATTAATTAATAATAATTCATGAGAATCAGCTTCTGATGATTCAAGAATTTTTATTCTTCACATGAAATTTTTGAGGGGGGATATCAAATTAATTTATTGAAAGGAATGATACAAATACAAGAAAATACAACTAGATGAGCTGGTATAATTTATGAAATGGAAAAGGTAAACCAACATGCATTTGCTGCTTTGGCAAGTCATCCCAATGGCAATGGGAAAACTAGTTGAGGCTGAACTCCTGTTCTCCCCATCTCCCCATGTGTACCGTCAAAGAGCTGCCCATGCCGTATTCCAAGGCCTCATCTTGTGTACAATGATTACACAGCCACTCAATTCTGTGACAGGTTTTACCTGTCCTTTCACATAATAAGTCTCAAGGAAGTCACATAACTGACATCACTTTTTCAGTGACCTGATTTTATGGTTCCACATTCTCCCAAGTGTCATACACCCTTCACTGCATTCAGCTCATTCTCCCAATTTTCGTGTTCTGGTTTTGTTTTGTTTTTGATATCCTGATGTAATATTGGCCATCTCATTGTGCTGGGACTTTATGAATTTCTCAGTATGTTCTCTCTCTTCATAACATTGTAAAGCTGCATTACTATAGTCTAAGTAATAAGACACGAAAAAGTAGGCATGGGAAGCGTAGGGCTCCGGGTTGATCTGGCAGTTGATGGTGGCCTCGAGTTCTGTGTTAGTTCTGGTTCATTAGTTTTGTGTGTGCCAGATATGAACAATGGTTCACATTTCAACTGGATCAGAAATACTTCTGAGAGAACACTGCAAAAATCAAAGCACAGTATTGGACTTCATGAAGTAAGATTTTTGTTCAATAACATGCACAATTTTGCTTACGAGGTTACATAAGGTGGTTAAGATGGCTTTTGAAGTTGTTAGCAAATCTCTATTCTAATTATTGTATACATTTAAGTCAATATGCATAAAATGGACTGTGGTGATGCACTTGTTCTCTCGACTTCACTGTGTACATCTGTGCAAAAGAAAATAATCTCTGTGGCAAATTTTAGTTCTAAGTGACTGAGTGTCATAATATTCAACATTTTTAACATTTTAATATCAAAATGAAAAGTGTAAAAAAATTGATGAACTCACTGAAGTATCATTTTTAGCTTGATGTTTTACCACATCAAATCCATTACCAACATAATTATAATGTCCCTTATAGTCTTCTACAAAAGGGACATTTTAAGAATAGCACAGACAGATATTTTATATGACAATAAAATAGAGCTTTTCTCATCATAAGTTCTTTGCATGTAACAAAGAATGCAAATGGCCTCAGAAGATAAGCCTCAGTAGTCACAGCTGCTCGCCAGGTAATGTCTAAAAATTAAAACACTGTTTTCTTAATTCATTAATGCCTCTCTCTCTTTCTCTGTGGATTTCATTCTTCTGTGCAGTAGCTATAGTCATTTATTTCCACCATAAAATTTAGAGAGTCATGATATTAAAAAGAAAAGAAAAACTGAAAATACAGCAATAAAAATGATTTATGATTTATAATCAATACATGATAGGTTAAAATTAGTAACACTTTTTTACAACATCTTAACTGTTATATTGTTTCTTATTGCCTTTTGGAGGTTTAAAGTTCCAGTTCATAAATGAAGAAGGATATTTAAAAAGATTAATTTTATGATATAACTCTGGCTAGACAAATGTCTTTAATTTTTCTTTGTAAGGAAATTTCCTAGCAGGAATTTCTAATGTTTTTCTTCCTTTTCTGAAGTTTGCATGATTGTGTTAGGAAAACACCGTATCAATGTAAATGTAGTACATGTCAAATAGTGATTCAAATAAAATGTGTGATTCAAATAAAATTCAAATAAAATAAACTGTGATGTGTGAAGTGGGTCAAAAGGCACAAACAAGACACGGGGCTGTAATGTACAGCGTGGAACTATAATTAGTAATATGCATGAGGATTTGAAAGTGCTGAGAGAGAAAATCTCAAAAGTTCTCATCAGAAGAAAAAAATTTTTTTGGTGATATGTATTGTCAGGGTTCTTGTTCCAGCATCTAGAAGGGTTCAGCAATCTGGAGAAGGGCTGTGTGTAACTTAATAAAGAGCCCAGAGACGAAATATAATTTTGAAAGGCATTATAGGGAGTCAGAGGAGCTTAGCTAAAAGGAACTAAGTTCTCCTCGTCTCAGGATCTCTTGCTTTTTATTAACACAATTTGTCCTAAGGCGAGGTAAAGATATACACTTGAAAGGGTAGGGTTAGGTACAGAATCCATTGTTATATTGGAAAAATTTGCCTATGGCTGCTCAGGTGTTTGGCCAGTAGGAGGCAATCACATGTAGGTTAAGATGCCCTGAGCTGTCTGGCAGTCAAGCAATCATCCCTTTACAGGCCATTCCCAATAGGTGACATCATATGTGACTCAGCCCTTGTTGAGCCCCCAAGTTCCATCAACCTTTTGATGAAACTCTTGCAATGATGACATGCTGGAATTGGCTTCCGGCAATGTATGGTGATGGATGTTAACTACAGTAATTGTGGAGATTATTCACAATGTAGACAAAAATCAATCATTAGGTTGTATACCTGAAATTAATATAATGTTTTATGTGAATTATACCTCAAAAATAAAAATAAAAAGGAGAAGGACATACAGAAGGCCAAGAGACATACGAAAACATGCTCAAAGTCACTAATCATCTGAGAGATGCAAATCAAAACCACAATGAGGTACCATCTCACATCTGTCAGAATGGCTATCATCAACAAATCAACAAATGACAAGCGCTGGTGAGGATGCAAAGAAAAAGGAACCCTCTTTCACTGCTGGTGGGAATGCAGACTGGTGCAGCCACTGTGGAGAACAGTATGGCATTTCCTCAAAAAACCAAAAATGGAACTCCGATTTGACCCAGTAATCCCACTTCTAGGAATATAGCCCAAGAAACTAGAAACACCAATCAGAAAGGACATATGCACCCCTATGTTCATAGCAGCACAATTTACAATAGCTAAGATTTGGAAATAGCCTAAGTGCCCATCAGCAGATGAGTGAATTAAAAAGCCGTGGTATATTTACACAATGGAATACTATGCAGCTGTAAAAAGGAAGGAATGCCTACCATTTGCAACAGCATGGATGGAGCTAGAGAGTATTATGCTAAGCGAAATAAGTCAGTCAGAGAAAGATAAATATCATATGATCTCACTCATTTGTGGATTATAATGAACAACATAAACTGATGAACAAAAACAGATCCAGAGACAGAGAAGCTCAAACCTCAGAGGGAAGGTAGGGGAGGGTGTGGGTAAGGGGGAGAGCTCAAGCAAAGGACTTATATGCATGCATATACTAGTAAGCATAACTAATGGCCACAGACACCAAGGGGTGAGGGCATGAACGGGAGTGGGGTGGGGGAGGGGCAATGGGGGGGATACAGACACATATGTAATACCTTAATCAATAAAGAAAAAAATCTATATGTATTCATTTGGATTTTATATCTCCATGCATTTCCCTTAGACTTCTAAGTAAAGACACTTCTCTCCATTAAATAAGAAAATTCATTTTTAACATTTATTTTAATAGACCTGCTTTTCAGAGCAGTTTTAATTTCCCAGCAAAACTGAGAGGAAGGTGGAGAGATTTACTCTATACCCCCTGCCCAACACATGCATAGCCTCCCCCACTGTCAACTCCCTGCACCAGAGTGGAACATTTGTTACAGCTAATGAAGCTACACTGACATATCTTTATCACCCAGAGTTTATAGTTTACACTAGGGTTCACTCTTGGAGTTGTACACTCTATGGGTTTTTACAAATTTGTAGTGACATGTATCCATCATTACAATATCAGATAGAGTAGTTTTACTACATTAAAAATCTGTGTTAGGCCTACTTATCTCTCCCTTCCCCATGGCACCACTGATATTTTTAGTTTTTGTCATTTTGCCTTCTCTCAAATGTCAGATAGTTGGAATTATACATTATATATAGCCTCAGACTGGCTTCTTCCACTTAGTAATATGCATTTAAAGTTCATCCATATCTTTTCATGGACTGATAGCTCTTCCTATTTTTTTTCTCCAGCAACAAATAATATCCCATTGTCAAAGTTTGTTTATCCAGTAGCCTACTGAATGCTGTCTTGGTTACTTCCAAGTTTTGTCAATTATGAATAAAGCCCCTATAAGCACCCATGTGCAAGTTTTGGCGCGATGCTCTCATATGCCATCTCTAGGTGACTGAATTATGCACGCTCTGCTTTCTGTCTTATTGCTGGGTGAGAGCCAGGAGCAGTACAGCGGAGATTCCATCTCTCAAAAATTCTGCCCACCCTGGAACTTTTCCTTTCCAATATTCTGTTCTCCTATCAAGAAATGTTCGATTTCAAGATCTGTCCTACTTTTTAAATCTTTACCACATTGGCCATCAGCTAAACCACGCATTATTGATTTGTAAACAGTCATTTTACAATAACAAGGGCTATTGGCTTGCTACAAAAAGGCAAATTTGATGTGGCAACTTTTGTCCCATAATTTAGTGGAATGCTGTTTTCAGAGAAAGAGTATTTTGGGTTTCCTTGACCCGCCTGGGAGTGAGTAGAATTAGGTGACCTCTGACCCACTGTACCTTCCCCCCACTCCTCAGTACTCATCTATGAAATGTGTGTCTTTCACACCTCAGATTGAATTCATTGATCTAATACCTCATTGAGGGAAGACTGACAGGGCAATGCTGAGAAGAGTATAAATAACGTGAGAGTTATTGTGCAAAATAGGTTAGGCCCTTTGAGAGTGTCATGATTGAGTTTTTTTGCATTGGGTTTTCTGCAGAATTCAAGGTCATTGTGAAGCATTCCAGCTTTATGAAATAAGAAAACTGTTGTGACATGCATGAAAACTGTTACAAAGATACACATAAAAGTTGGCTAGTGGACTTTCCATTCCATCTTAAATCTTCACCAGTGACGTGGATTGATGATTCATTACGACGCCCTGAGCATCAGTATTTTTCTGAATTTCTGGTGTTCTCTTCAGATTGTGTTTTTGTTTGTTTGTTTTCCTTTTTAACATACCTTGTAATTTGTTAAAGCTGGAACTGGTGTGTTGGGTAAAAGGAACTGAGGTAAACAAGCCTTTACTGTGTTTGAGGTTTTGTGTTTATCTGGCTAGGAGTTAGACCATTTTTACTGTTTGCTGTAACTGCAGAGGTCAGAGGCTAAAAGGTCCTCTTGATTTAGTCTCCCCTGTCATGGGGCTTCCCTAGAGACGTAAACAGTGTCTATTTGGTCCGTACCCCCTCTGTTACCACGGTGGTACCATGCGGAGGAAGGAGGAATCCACCGGCTCTGGGGTTAGGGCTCAGCCTTCCAGGAAGCCTGTCCTCCTGGGTGTGAACTTCACAAGGGCTCCTCCTTAGGTGAGATGCAGGCCTGCGGAGGCTGGAGTTGGGTCGTTCCCTTTCCTCATATTGGTGAGTTCCGGCGAAACCAAGATGGTTAGGCTCCGGTGAAATAGTCTTTAAGGGGAAGCATTTGCTACGGAGGACAGAACACTCCCGCGGTTTTTCAAAGCGGCTGTTTCCGCCCTGTCCCTGCTGGGGACAGGGGACCTTACTCTACTCTTCACCCTGACAACCGGATGAGGCTCTTGAAGATAAAAAGGCACGAGATTGTGAGGGACTCAGTAAAACTGGGTTCCCACGAGTGTTTCTCTCTCAAATCAGTCTCCATCCAGTCTCTGCCCATCAGCGAGGTGTCCTTGAAGCGCTCCTACCAGTTGCTGGGTGCGGCCGCAGCTTCTGCTCCCAGTAGGCTAAGATTTTCAGCACTCACCTGTCTCTCTGGGGTGCAGGGTCGTGCTTTGTGTGTGAACTCAATTCTTAGATACTTCTAAGCGTAGTTATTGATTTTCAGTTTATTTGACATTTTTATGTGGTGAGGATAGGGATGACGACGTCCAATCTCTTGGTGCATTGAACTGGAAACCATCTTTAGTGTTTTTAATTACAAAATAAAATTCTCTAAGGCTTATTTTAGGTCAGATACTGTATGTTTTGAATTTTTTGAGTATTAAAATGATTTTTTAACATTTGATATTAAAACAACTGAATGTTAAATGTTCTTTACATTACCCAAATCAGGGCTCAGTTATACCACTGTGGTGCCATTTTCCAGAGCTATGTTTTAAAACTACAAACACTTGCCCCTAAATTGCGATGTCTCATTAAAAGGTTGTTCCAAGGATAGCACAAATTAATGCTGTTTTTATTCACATTTATTTAATTGTGTATGCTAAGTGTTTTATTTGAATTGGCTCTATTAATCTTTATAAAAGTTCTATGAAGTTATCTATTAGTTAATTTTTAAAAATTGTATGTAGCCCATATAAAGGCCCTTGCAGGAGAGAGAACAAAGAAAATAAAACATTCCTCTCATTAATTCTTTAACCATGCTTCTCTTACTCTCACAGCATGCACACTTGTCCTTTTTAGAGCTATCTTCCCACTTTATTTAGAGAGCTCTTGCTGTGGATACAATCAAATCCCGCATGTGGTTGCAGAAGCAATATGCAGCAGCACATATTTTTCCCATAAATGTTTGAGAGGCATTATATAAGCTGAAGGAAAAGAAATGCACCCAAATATAACAAAAGAATGACTTTCACATTATGATACATAAAAACATGTTGCTGGAACTAAGCTAAATGAAATAAATACCATAATTATCTGTCTTCTGCCAATATGTTTAGAAATGAAATTTTATCTTTGTTCTCATCTTGCAAAATTTCCAAAAACCCATCATAGTTTTGTATAATATTAATATGTATTTTGTATCAGTATATGGTAGTGTTGGGTTGAAAAGGTTTTCACAAATTTCTGATCCATTTCAAAAATAGTGTAACTAAAATATAGGTGAGTGACAAAATCAGAATTGGAGATTGTGAACATTTTGTCCATTATAGATCCTGTTTTCAATCAAGATTTAAGATATTGTTTCATATAATTCCTAATCAGGAAAGGAGGATTTAAAAGCACAATGACTGAAACAAATAAAGAGCCAAGGAAAGACAAAGGCAGAAATAGCCATGTTTATGAGAAGTGACTGGATTCGGGGAGAGTCCGTCCATCCCACTATCTTGGGCACCACTCTAGTCTGGTACTTTCCCCGCACGGGAGAGCTGGGAGAAACACCAGGCTTCCAGCTGATCCAACTAGCTTGCACACAAGGATCTCTGTCCAGCCCAGAGCAGAGTAATATTCTGGGCCACTTGCAGAGGAGTAGCCCTGGGACAGGGAAACACACCAAACACATTTCCTGAAACCTCAACAGCACCTCCCCCACCTAAAGCCCTTTCAGAAACAGACTTTTGAGTGATTAAGATTGACAGCTGGCTGGCAGACAAAGGCAGGCAGAGGTGGAACCCGAAGAACCAGGGGAAGTTTGCTGACCCAGCCCTGGGCCCATGCTGCTAACAGACCTGCTTTAGAGGGCAGATTGTCCCCTCCCGCTCACAGTGAAGTCCTGTGGAGACACACAAATGGTGGGTCAGTGGGTCGCTTGGAGCTTCAAACAGGTTGCTGAAAGCCAAAGGACAGTGCCTGACAGTGGTTCCTAATACCTCACAGGAAGCCCAGAATTGGCAGGCAGAACAGAAGAGTGGGATCCAAAGCAAGCTCCCATGCGACACTAAACTTGGCTGAAAAGAATACCACTTCACTTTTTTTTCTTGTTCTCTTTTCTTTTCCTTTTTAAAATTTTTTCTCTTTCTCTTTTTTTCTTTTTTAATTACCATCTTTATCTGTCTGCTTTATTGATTTATTATTATTCTAGTCTCTATTGTTTCATTCATATATCTAATTTTCCGTTTCCCTTTTCATAGACAATCTTTTTTTCTTTTCTTTATCTCTTTTCCTTTTCCTTTCTTTTTTTTAAATTAAATCTTTATTGTTCAGGTTATTACATTTGTTCCTCTTTTTTCCCCCCATAACTCCCCTCCTCCCAGTTCCTGCCCCACTCTCCGCCCTCACTCCCCACCCACTGTCATCATCCATAGGTGCACGATTTTTGTCCAGTCTCTTCCCGCATCTCCCACACCCCTTTCCCCCCCCGAAGAATAGTCAGTCCATTCCCTTTCTATGTCCCTGATTCTATTATGATCACCAGATTATTTGTTCACTTGATTCTTAGATTCACTTGTTGATGGATGCATGTTTGTTGTTCATAATTTGTATCTTTACCTTTTTCTTCCTCTTCCTCTTCTTAAAGGATACCTTTCAGCATTTCATATAATACTGGTTTGGTGGTGATGAACTCCTTTAGCTTTTCCTTATCTGTGAAGCTCTTTATCTGACCTTCAGTTCTGAATGATAGCTTTGCTGGATAAAGTAATCTTGGTTGTAGGTTCTTGGTATTCATCACTTTGAATATTTCTTGCCACTCCCTCCTGGCCTGCAAAGTTTCTGTTGAGAAATCAGCTGACAGTCGTATGGGTATTCCCTTGTAGGTAACTGGGTTTCTTTCTCTTGCTGCTTTTAGGATTCTCTCTTTGTCTTTTGCTCTTGGCATTTTAATTATGATGTGTCTTGGTGTGGTCCTCTTTGGATTCCTTTTGTTTGGGGTTCTCTGTGCTTCCTGGACTTGGAAGTCTATTTCTTTCACCAGATAGGGGAAGTTTTCTGTCATTATTTCTTCAAATAGGTTTTCAATATCTTGCTCTCTCTCATCTTCTGGCACCCCTATAATTCTGATGTTGGTACATTTGAAGCTGTCCCAGAGGCTCCTTACACTATCTTTGTAAGTTCGGATTCTTTTTTCATTTTGCTTTTCCAGTTGGGTGTTTTTTGCTTCTTCGCGTTTCGAATCTTTGACTTGATTCTTGCGCTCCTCTGGTCTGCTGTTGGGTGTCTGTATAATATTCTTTATTTCAGTCAGTGTATGCTTAATTTCTAGTTGGTTCTTTATCACAACATCGAGGGTCTCATTAGATTTCTTGAGGATCTCACTACATTTATCGGCGGTCTCACCAGTCTTTTCGAGGGCCTTACTAAGTTTATTGGCAGCTTCTAGACAGTTCTTGAGAGACCTTAAAAGTGTGGTTTTGAGCTCTATATCTTTCATTTCTGACATTTGCATCCTGTTTCTTTGTCTCCGCATTTTTTATGCTTTCTTGGTGCACCCCCTAGTGGTCTTTGTGCGCAGTCTTGTTGTAGTTAAGCCTTGATTGTCGGAAATACCAGGGGTGATTTGACCTCCAGGCTAACTGGCTATGAGAGTCAGCTGTGTCTGCAGTGGGAGAGCTTCTGTGCTGGATCTCTAGGGCGGTGCTAATCTAGCCTTTGCCTGAGGCTATCCGGCAAATGGCTCTGCACAGGGCTTGGGCGGGGCGGGTCCCCGGGGATCTACAGGGCAGGCGGAGCAAGCAGTTATGGCTGCTCTCAGTTCCGTCCCTAGGGGCTCTCAGAGTCCCAGCAACCACTGCAAACCTCGGAGAGAAAGCTGCCTTTGAGTTCCGACTGAAGCCAGACAGTCCCGCTTCTCCCGTTTGAGTCTGGGTCCCCAGAGACTCGCCGGGATCTGGAGCTCAGAGTCTGAAACTCCCTCCCGATTGAAAACAACAACCGCGCCCTCGCCGCCAGCCTGCTCCGCGCGCACACTCTGCACCTGAGTCTTTCACTTCAGCACTGCGCCTCCTCTGAGTCTGGGTATGATATTCTCTTTCCTCCTAGTTGTAGAATTTCCACTCAGCCAGCCTTCCTGTGGTTCTGGATGATGTCCGTTCTGTCCTTTAGTTATATTTCTGAAGTGGTTGTTCGAGGCAGCAATCTCCGGCGTTAACCTATGCCGCCGTCTTGGTTTTTTTCCCTTTTCCTTTCTTATCTCATTTTATTTCCTTTTCTTATTTTGGGTCTATCTGCTTTCACCTCTATTTTCCTTTTCAATTTTTTTTTTTTACTTTTCTTCCTCTTTTATTTTAAACTGTTTTCTTTCCCTTAATTATTTATTCTTATTATCTTTATTTCAGCTCTGCACCTATATATTCCTTTTTCTCCTCACCCTTCTTTTTGGAGTCTTTTTTGTTTGTGTGGAGTTTTTTGTTTGGTTGGTTGTTTTGTTATTTTTCTCCTCATATTTTTTCTTTCTTTCTTTTCTTCTATCATTCTTGCTCTCTTTTCTCTTTCCTAATTCTCTCCTTTCTGGTGGTTGCTCTTATTGTTGCTGTAGGGGTCTTATATATGTTTTAGTTTTGTTCTTTTTGTTTTGCATTTTGTTATGTTGTATTCTGTCCTGTTCTGTCAGCATCCCCACAACAGCTTCCTTGGTGTGGTCAGGGGTGAACCACAAAGCCAGCCAGCCTGAGAGAAGATTCTATCCATGAACAGGAAAATAACATTCAAGACACAATTATAACAGGAGAAGCAAAATAACTCAAGCAAGAGACTTTTTTAGAGCACCCAGCTCAGGAGACCTAAGAAACTGCACCACTGGGTCCCACAAAACACCTACTACATAAGGCCACCCCACAAAGTCTGGGAGGCATAGCAGTTTGATCTAATACATAGGAACACATATAAAGAGACAACAGAGATGGGGAGACAAAGAAATAACCTCCAAGTGAGAGAAAAGGAGGAATCAGCAGGAAAGGAACTAAATGAAATGAAGGCAAGCAATTTGTCAGATAAAGAATTCAGAGTAATGGGAATAAGAATGCTCAAACAATTCAGTGAGAACTACATGCAACTTCATGAGGATTATTAGGAAATTAATGAGAATATTAGGGGACATAGTGAGAGCTATACCAACATGAAAAGAGTGAAACAATAAATAAGAATCAATTGGAAATGAGGAATTATGTAGCTGAAATAAAGAACACTCTGGAAAGATTCAAGAGTAGACTAAAGGAAGCTGAGGACCAAATCAGCGAATTAGAAGACAAGGTCGGAAAAAAATACCCATTCAAAGCAGCAAATGGAAAAAACAAAATTTAAAAAGCAAGAGAGTTTAAGAGAACTTTGGGACAATATGAAATGTAACAATATTTGCATCATAGTGGTACCAGAAAGAAAAGTATCCAAGCAAGGAATAGAGAACCTGTTTGGAGAAATAATGGCAGAAAATTTCCCTAACCTAGTGAAGGAAAAAGTCACTCAAGTTCAGGAAATACTGAGAGTACAATCAAGATGAACACCAAAAGACACATACCTAGTCACATATTAATTAAAATGGCAAACATTAAAGACAATGAAAGAATCTTAAAGACTACAAAAGAGTGACAGTGAGTTACCTACAAGGGAGCTCCCATTAGACTGTCAACTAATTTCTCAATAGAAACACTCCAGGCCAGAAGGGGGTGGCATGAAGTATACAAAGTAATGAAAACCAAGGGACTGAATACAAGACTAGTCTATCCCGCAAGACTATCATTCAAAATTGAAGGTGAAATAAAGAGCATCGCAGACAAAATAAAAGGCTAAAAGAATGTATTACCACCAAACCAGCACTACAAGAAATGCTAAAGGGACTAAGAAAAAGAAATAGAAAGAGAAGAACATAGGCATAAAGAATAAGAATGGCAACAAATAAGTACTTATCAATAATAACCTTAAATGTAAATGACTTAAATGTTCCAATCATTTAAGTACTGAATGGATAAGAAAACATGACCCATATATATGCTGTCTATAAGACACACCTCAAAACAAAAGACACAGACAGAAAGAAAGTGAAGAGATAGAAAAAAATTTCCAGGAAAATGGAAAAAAAAAAGAGCTGGGTTAGTAATATTCATCTATACTAATAAAAGCCTAGGTGGCCCTCATGCCCTCACACCCTCGTGCGACACCCTCACAGCATCACAAGATGGCCACCTCCACGTCGTCACAAGATGGCTCCTACAAGATGGCTGCCCCCACGTCATCACAAGATGGCTGCCCCCATATTATCACAAGATGGCCACCCCATGTTGTCACAAGATGGCCACCACAAGATGGCCACCAGGGGAGGGCAGTTGTGGACGATCAGGCCAGCAGGGGAGGGCAGTTGGGGGTGATCAGGCCAGCAGAGGAGGGCAGTTGGGGGTGATTGGGCCATCAGGGAAGGGAAGTTGGGGGCAATTGGGCCAGCAGGAGAGCAGTTAGGCATCAATTAGGACAGCAGGGGAACAGTTAGGGGGTGATCAGGCAGGCAGGCAGGTGAGTGGTTAGGAGCCAGCAGTCCTGGATTGTTTAGGCCACAGAGATTGGGTCTAAACTGGCAGTCAGACATCCCCTGAGGGGTCCCAGATTGGAGACGGTGCAGGCTGGGCTGAGGGATACCCCAGTGCACAAATTTCATGCACTGGGCCTCTAGTATCTGATAAAATACCAGTAGACTTCAAAGTGAAGACTATAACAAGAAATGATGAAGGTCACTTTATAATACTAAAGGGATGGGTATAGTAAAAGGATATAAATCTGGTAACATATATGCACCCAGTACATTAGCATCCAAATATATTATTTTAAAATCTGAAGGATTTTAAAGGAGAGATGGACAGCAATTCAGTAATAGTAGGGGACTTCAACACCTCACTTCACTGGATAGGTCTTCTAGACAAAAGAAGTCAACAAGGGAAAAGCGATCCTAAATGACACAGTAGATCAAATAGAATTAATTGAGATCTTCAGAACATTTCACCCCAAGGCTGTGGAATATACATTCTTCTCAAGTGCACATGGGACATTTTCAAAGATAGACCACATATTAGGACACAAAACAAGTCTCTACAAGTTTAAGAAGATTGAAATCATATCCAGCATCTGCACAGATCACAATGGTAGGAAACTAGAAATCAACTACAGAAAAACCACTCAGAAACATTCAAACACATGGAGGCTAAATAGCATGTTATTAAACAACTAGAGGCCTGGTACACAAAATTCGTGCATGGGTGGGTCCCTAGGCCTGGCTGGTGATCAGGGCCTATCAGGGTCATCTCACCCAAGACCTGTCACCTGCTGCCCAGACCTGTCACCTGCTGCCTGCTGGCCGGGGTCTGCCACCTGCTGACCACTGGCCAGGAGAACAGATGGAGGAAGGGACCTTGGGAGGTTTGCTGGCCAGGGTTAAGGAGGATGGGGGGGGGGGTGTTGGCTGACTGTGGGAGGTTGGCTGTGGGAGTGCACTGACCACCAGGGGGCAGCTCCTGCATTGAGCATCGGCCCCCTGGTGGTCAGTGCGCATCATAGTGACCATTCTGGTCATTTCAGTCATTCTGGTTGTTCTGGTTGCTTAGGCTTTTATATATACTAGAGGCCCAGTGCACAAAAATTTGTGCACTCGGGGGGAAGGGTGGGTCCCTCAGCCTGGCCTGTGCCCTCTCGCAGTCTGGGACCCCTCGGAAGATAACGCCCTGCTGGCTTAGGCCTGCTTCCGGGTGGCAGAGGGCAGGCCCAATTCCTAGGTGCAGCCCCTGGTCGGGCTCAGAGCAGGGCCAATTGGGGTGTTGGGGCACCACCCCCATCATGCACAGAGCATGGCAGATCGGGAGGTTGCAATGCGACCCCCAGTCACGCTCAGGGTAGGGCCGATTGGGGGGTTGGGGCACCGCCCCCTGTCACACTCAAGGCAGGGTCGATGGGGAGGTTGCGGCACCACCCCCTGTCACACACAGAGCAGGGCCCATCAGGGGGGTTGGGGCTCCTTACCCTGTCACGCACGGAGCAGGGTCGATCAGGGGGTTGGGGAGCTCCCCCCTGTCATGCACAGAGCAGGGCCCATCAGGGGGTTGAGGAGCTCCCCCCTGTCACTCAGAGAGTAGGGCTGATAGGGGAGTTGGGGCGCCGCCCCTGTCACACACAGAGCAGGGCGGATCAGGGGGTTGGGATGCCGCCACTGTCACACTCAGGTCAGGGCCGATGGGGAGGTTATGGCTCTACCCCATCACACACAGAGCAGGGCCCGTGAGGGGGGGGGGTTGTGGCACCACCCTCTATCACCCACAGAGCAGGGCCAATCAGGGGGTTGGGGCGCCGCCACTCTCACACTCAGGGCAGGGCCGATGGGGAGGTTATGGCTCTACCCTGTCACACACAGAGCAGGGCCCGTGGGGGGGGGGGGGCGCGGGTTGGGGCACCACACCCTGTCACACACAGAGCCGCAGGGCGATCAGAGGTTGGGGAGCTCCCCCGTATCAGGCACAGAGCAGGGCTGATCAGGAGGTTGGGGCTCCTTCCCCTGTCATGAACAGAGCAGGGCGGATAGGGAGGTTGTGGCCCCGCCCCCTGTCACACACAGAGCCGAGGGCGATCAGGGGGTTTGGGCGCTGCCCCCTGTCACGCTGATCCCGGTGCTGGGAGGCCTCTCGGCTCCACTGATCCCGGTGCTGGGAGGCATATTACCCTTTTACTATATAGGGTAGAGGCCTGGTGCATGGGTGGAGCTGGCTGGTTTGCCCTGAAGGGTGTCCTGGATCAGGGTGGCGGTCCCCACTGGGGTGCCTGGCCAGCCTGGGTGAGGGGATGATGGCTGTTTGCAGCTGGTCACACACCATTCATGGTGGGGGTCCCCACTGGGGTGCTTGGCCAGCCTGGGTGAGGGGATGATGGCTGTTTGCAGCTGGTCACACACCCTTCAGGGTGGGGGTCCCCACTGGGGTGCCTGGCCAGTCTGGGTGAGGGGCTGAGGGCTGTTTTCAGGCTGGCGGGTGATGGAAGCTCCCAACCGCTCCTTTTTTTCTTTTTTCTTTTTTAATTCTGGGCCAGCTTTAGCTCTGAGGCTCCAGCTCTTAGGCCTCCACTGCTGAAAGTAGGTATCTGGTTTGTTTCGGTTCGAAACAATGTATAACTCCAGCTCTGACTCCAGCTCTGAGATCCCAGCTCGCTGAAAGCTGGTTTCTGGGTTTTTTTTTAGCTTCTATATTTGTTTTTTGTTTTTTTTGTTTTTTTAAATATATTTTATTGATTTTTTACAGAGAGGAAGGGAGAGAGATAGAGAGTTAGAAACATCGATGAGAGAGAAACATCGATCAGCTGCCTCCTGCACATCTCCTACTAGGGATGTGCCCACAACCAAGGTACATGCCCTTGACCGGAATCGAACCTGGGACCTTTCAGTCCGCAGGCCGACGCTCTATCCATTGAGCCAAACCGGTTTCGGCAGCTTCTATATTTGTTAAAATGTTTCAAACTGCAGGCTCAGAGGCCTGCAAGGCAGGCGGGGAAGGTTGGTTTTCTCCGTCACTGAAGCAAGCAAGCCTCTTGTTAGTTTCAACCTGCCTGGCTGCTGGCCGCCATCTTGGCTGACAGTTAATTTGCATATCGCCCTGATTAGCCAATGGGAAGGGTAGCGGTCGTACGCCAATTACCATGTTTCTCTTTTATTAGATAGGATATATATATATATATATATATATATATATATATATATATAAATATATATATATAAGTAAATAAATGGGTTGCCTAAGAGATCAAGAAAGAAATCAAAAACTTCCTGGAAACAAATGAAAATGAACACACAACAACCCAAAATCTATGGGAAACAGTAAAAGCAGTCCTGAGAGGAAAGTTCATAGCACTAGAGGCCTACTTCAAAAAAAGAAGAAAAGCTTCTAATAAACAATCTAACCCTACAACTTAAAGAATTAGAAAGAGAATTAGAAAAGCCCAGAGTAAGTTGAAGGAAGAAAATAAAGATCAGAATGGAAATAAATGACATAGAGACTTACCAAAACAATACAAAAGTTCAACAAAACCAAGAACTGGTTCTTTGAAAAGAAACAAAATTAATGAACCGTTAGCCAAACTGATCAAAAAACAAAGAGAGAGGACCCAATTAAACAAAATCAGAAAAGAAAGAGGCAAAGTAACAACTAATCCCACCAAAATACAAAGGATTATAAAAAAGTATTCCAACAAGCTGGACAATCTGGACAAAATAGACATATTCCTAAAAAAATACAGTCTTCTAAAACTCAATTGGGAAGAATCAGAAAACTTGTATAGGCCCATAACTACTGAAGAAGTAGTAATAATAATAAAAAAAAAACTCCCAGCAAACAAAAGCCCTGGTCCAGATGGCTTCACAGGGGAGTTTAACCAAATATTCAAAGAAGAACTAACACTTATCCTCCTCAAGTTATTCCAAAAAATCCAAGCTCCTTTTTCAAGACTAGCATTAGCCTAATTCAAAATCCAGATAAAGACACTACAAAGAAAACAATTACAGGCCAATATCCCTGATGAACATAGATGCTAAAATCCTCAACAAAATATTAGCAAATCCAATCCAGCAATACATTAAAAAGATTATACACCATGACCAAGTGGGATTTATTGTGAGATGCAAGGTTGGTAAAATATTTGCATATCAATAAATGTGACACAGCACAAAAACAAATTGGAAGACGAAAATCACATGATCATATCAATTGATGCAGAAAAACCATTCGATAAATCCAACACTCTTTTTTGAAAAAACTCTCAGAAAAATGGGAATAGAGGAATCATACCTCAACATTATAAAGACTATATGTGACAAAACTACAGTCAACATCATACTCAATGGGCAAAAACTAAAACCATTTCCCCTAAGAACAGGAACAAGACAGGATGTCCACTTTCCCCAGTCTTATTCAACATAGTACTGGAAGTCCTGCCCACAGCGATCAGAGAAGAAGAAGAAATAAAAGGCATCCAAATTGGAAAAGAAGAAGTAAAATACTCATTATTCACAGATAACATGATAGTGTACATAAAAAACACTAAAGACTCCACCAAAAAAACTACTAGATTTAATAAATGAATTTGGCAATGTAGCAGGATACAAAATTAACACCCAGAAATCAATGGCATTTTTATACCCAATAATGAACTCTCAGACAGAGAAACTAAACAAACAATTCCACTTACCACTGAATCAAAAAATTAAGATACTTAGGAATAAACTTAACTGAGGAGGTAAAAGACCTGTACTTGGAAAACTACAGGATGTTGAAAAAAGAGAGAGATGAAGATATAAACAAGAGGAAGAAAGTACTGTGTTCATAGATTTGTTAATTCAATATCATTAAAATGTCCATACTACCCAAAGCAATCTATAGATTCAATGCAATCCCTATTAAAATACCAACGGCATACTCAGATCTGGAACAGACACTCCAAAAATTTATATGGAACCAAAAAAGACCCTGAATAGCTGCAGCAATCTTAGGAAAGAAGAACAAAGTTGGAGGAATCACAATACCAGATATCAAGTTATACTACAAAGCCGCTATATTCGAAACAGCCTGGTACTGACACAAGAACAGGCATACAGATCAATGGAACAGAACAGAGACCCCAGAAATTGACCCAAGCCATTATGCTCAATTAATATTTGGCAAAGGAGACAAGAACATACAATGGAGTCAAGACAGTCTCTTCAATAAATAGTGTTGGGAAAATTGAACAGATACATGCAAAAAAATAAAACGACCACCAACTTACACCATATACAAGAATAAACTCAAAATGGATAAAAGAACTAAATGTAAGTCGTGAAACCATAAAAATCCTAGAAGAAACCATAGGCAGCAAAATCTCAGACATCTCTCGTAGCAATATGTTTATGGATACATCTCCTAGGGCAAAGGAAACTAAGGAGAAAATAAACAAATGGGATTATGTCCAAATGAAAAGCTTCTGAACAGCAAAAGAAACCATCAACAAAGTGAAAAGGGAGCCCACTGCATGAGAGAACATATTTACCAATGATACATCTGATAAGGGGTTACTTTCCAATACATTTAAAGAACTCATACAACTTAACAAAAGGAAGACAAATAATCCAATTAAAAAATGGGCAAAGGACCTAAATAGACACCTCTCCAAAGTGGACATAACAGAAGGCCAAGAGACATGAAAAAATGCTGAAACTCACTGATCATCAGAGAGATGCAAGTTAAAACAACAATGAGGTATCACCTTCTACTGTCAGAATGTCTACCATCAACAAATCAACAAGCGACAAGTGCTGGTGAGGATGTAGTGAAAAGGGAACCCTAGTACACTGCTGGTGGGAATGCAGACTGCTCTAGTCAATGTACAAAACAGTATGAAGTTTCCTCAAAAAATTAAAAATGGAACTTCCATTTGACCCAGTGATCCCATTTCTAGGAATATATCTTAAGAAGTCAGAAACACCAATCAGAAAGAATATATGCAACCCTATGTTCATAGCAGCATAATTTACAATAGCTAAGATTTGGAAACAGTCTAAGTTCCCATCAGTAGATGAATGGATTAGAAAGCTGTGGTACATTTACACAATGGAATACTATGCCACAGTAAAAAAAAAAAAAAAAAAAGAAGGAACTCTTATCATTTGCAACAGCATGGATAGACCTAGAGAGAATTATGCTAAGCAAAATAAGCCAGTCAGAGAAAGATAAGTATCACATGATCTCATTCATATGTGGAATCTAAGGAACAAAATAAACTGATGAACAAAATAGATCCAGAGACATAGAACCATGAACAGACTGATGAATTTTCAGAGGGAAGATTTAGGTTGGGGGTAGAGGTGGGGTTGGGGGAAGAGATTAACCAGGGAGATTAACCTATATGCATATATGCATAGCCCATGGACACAGGCAACAGTGTCGGGGGAGGAGAGGATCAATAGGGAAAAACAACAGCAACTAGAAAACAAAGTGGACATCTGTAATACTTTCAACATTAAGATAAATTTAAATCAATCAATATTTTTTTAAACATGGATCATATCGTAATATAAACTCAATATGGCAGACAGGGAGAAATCTAGCAAGGCCTGTTTGTTGGACTTCCCTCTGTTTCAGGGGGACGAGACTTTGTTAGGCAGGTTTGCTCTTTCTCATCTACTTGTGAATTACCTGCTTTCCCTTTGAAATCCCAGAATGCTGCCCCCCTTCTCCTTTGTGCAGAATGGCATACAAGCCCTCAACTGCCTAATGTTTTTATGGCACCCCAGAGGTACATTTGTAATAAACTTTGGGCATTTCTCCTCTTAAAAAAAACAAAGGAAAATACTCTAGTATTAATGCAAAAACCTAAATCAAGGGCTGGAAAATGTTCTATAAAGATAAAATGTCAAATAGTAAACATTTGGGGCTTTACAGGCCACTGCTATCTCTATTGCAATTAACTATGTTACAGATAGAAGCAGCCATAGACAATATATGGACAAATGGGTATTGCCGGGGTTCTTGTCCCAGCATCAAGAAGGGTTCAGGAAACTGGAGAAGGCTGTGCACAGATTCAATAGGAATCCAGAGACTAATAAAGAGTCCGGAGACAAAATATAATTTTGAAAGGCATTGGGGGTCAGAGGAGCTTAGCTAAAGGAGCTAAGTTCTAAGATCTTAAGTCTAAGGCCTTAGGTTCTCTCTGTCTCCAGGACCCCATGGTTTTTATTAACACAACTTGTCCTGAGTCGAGGCAGAGATATACACTTCAAAGGGTCAGGGTTTGGTACAGAGTCCATTGTCAGAATGGGGGAATTAGCCTATGGCTGTTCAGGTGTTTGGCCAGTAGGAGGCAATAACATGTAGATTAAGATGCCCTTTAACTGACTGGCAGCCACAATCAATTTAATGTATCCTATTCAGGTTTGGGGAAATGCCTTCAGCCATTCCCAAAAGGTGACTACATGTGTGACTCAACCCTGTTTGGTCCCCAAGTCTCATCAACCTTTTGATGAAACTCTTGAAATTATGACATGCTGGAATTGGTTCCCAGCAGGGTATGGCTGTGTTCAATAACACTTTATTTACAAAAACTTTCAATGGTCGAATTTGACCTGAGAGCCATTTCCTAACTGACCCCTGAACTAAATCTACATGGTTTAGGATACTTCATATATCATGGCTGGATTACAATCCCATCCATTCTTTCTTTCCAGCAGCCAGAAGTAGAAAAAAAGTGTCATAGCAATATGGTCATGAATATGAGTTATGGAACTCTTATTGGTGAGGGTGAAATTATCTGCAAAGAACAGAAAAGATTTCTATCTGCATTGGATCTGTGACCTCTTTTGTAGGTCAGTATATGAATACTACAGGCCTAGTGCAAGAAATTCATGCACGGGGGGTGGGGGGACGGGGGGCAGGGGCGGGTCCCCAGCCCGGTCTGCACCCTCTCGCAATCCGGGACCACTGGCTCCTAACTGCTCGCCTGCCTGCCTGATTGCCCCTAACCACTCACCTGCCTGCCTGATCACCCTAACCACTCGCCTGCCTACCTGATCACCCCTAACCACTCTGCCTTGGCCCCCGCCACCACAGCTTCGTCAGGAAGGATGTCCAGAATGATGTCTGGAAGGCCATTTGGCTGTCCGGTCTAATTAGCATGTTACTCTTTTATTATTATAGATTATAAACAAGATGAAATAAAGAGATATATAGTGCTACGAGAGGATCATTTCATAGTTTCATTCAGAGGTAAAAACATCGGTTCATGTGTCTTTGCAATAAATTTTAAAAGGGAGTTTAATATTAAAGCTTGAACAATTCAGAAATAACTGTCATGAAGTTACACGCTTTGCATTGCAGTTCTCCTTCAGTGATTTCCTACACACTTTTATAGAGAGTTGATTCTATGGCAGTATAGTTCCAAGAACCAGTTCCATTTGCCATGAATTTAGTGGTTACAAGTAAATCATGGTGAACCCTATGCAGTCCAAAATTTTGAGGAAGCATAATTGTTAAAAACAAGCTTTCTGTAGTTCTACCTTGTCATGGTCCCTTCAGAAACAACTTTGAGGTTAAGGAATGAAAGATTCTAGTTAGATTCAGGTGATTTCAGACATTCACATGGTGAAAACAGATGCCCCTCATGAGTGATCCAGAACAAAAGCAAGAAAACTGAAGAGTATGGAATGTGCAGAACACTTGTGGCATTTCCTCATCCCTTGTAACTGTGAATAGATATGTGCAGCAACATTGAACTGAGAAAAGTATTACTATTAAGGGTTCAAATCCATAAGGATCAAGGCTTGGGTCATATCTCCGGAAAAATCACCAAATCTGCTGATGGGATCGCTGAAGGTGAAGGTTATTTAGAGTGGACAGTGGAGGAGGGAGAGGATAAGTACCAGTTGAGGTCCGCAATGAATAATAGTGACAGAGGCTGAGCTTTATCCCACTATTTTCCTTTTCTGAGTTTGCCTTTAGGGCAGTGATGGCGAACCTTTTGAGCTCGGCGTGTCAGCATTTTGAAAAACCCTAACTTAACTCTGGTGCCGTGTCACATATAGAAATTTTTTGATATTTGCAACCATAGTAAAACAAAGACTTATATATTTGATATTTATTTTCTATATTTAAATGCCATTTAACAAAGAAAAATCAACCAAAAGAATGAATTCGCGTGTCACCTCTGACACGCGTGTCATAGGTTCCCCATCACTGCTTTAGGAAGAAGAATCCATGAGAATCAGGGAGGAGATATCTTCAGACCTAGATGAAGTAAATCTACATGACACAAAGGGCCGATTTAGAGGGCCTGAGGCTATTTTCTGGGAGCACAGGCTCAGGCAAAATCAACTTTGCTCTGTGTTAGACCCAGTGAGGTGACTCTTACGCAATTGTACAGCAACTACCTTTATTATGACCCATGAGGCATAGGTTGTCAGAGGCATTAAAGAGAAGAGGCCCAAAACGGACTCGCTTATGCTTAACCCTCATCAGCAAACCACGACGTAGTTACAGTTTTAAAATGAAATGTTAGACCAGGCAACCAGAAATCGCCTAATCAGCACAAGTGGGATAAATCTCAGCCTCGGTCACTATTATTCTGTTTTGCCCCTGCTTTACCTGAAAGGAAAGCAACCTTGCATTAACCAACTCCCTTTGCCTCATATGACTTCCTTGTTCCTGCCCCCTCTGCCTAGAAAAGCCTTTCATTTTGTACAGCGTTAAACAAGCACTTAGCTTCCATTGCCAAAAGGCTTTTCTGAAAGAAAGCGTTCATAGAGCCACGTGATGGCCAGGAAAGGACCAGGTTTTGGATCATGACACCTTGTTAGAAATAAGGCGAGCCCCCCAATTCAGGGGTCCTGGTAGAACACAAAACATACTTGGAAGCCAGGCAACAAGGCAAATAACTTTTTAAAAAATATATTTTATTGATTTTTTACAGAGAGGAAGGGAGAGGGACAGAGAATTAGAAACATCGATCAGCTGCCTCCTGCACACTCCCTACTGGGGATGTGCCTGCAACCAAGGTACATGCCCTTGACCGGACTCGAACCTGGGACCCTTCAGTCCCCAGGCCAACGCTCTATCCAGTGAGCCAAATTGGCTAGGGCTTTCCTGGTTTAATTTTGAGACCCAACAGGCACCCTAAAAGGGTCCAGGAAAACTTTTTCCTTCTCTATACTCTGGTCTGTGTTACGCAAGGAATGGGAGCAAACCATGCTCTTTAGCTCCAAAGGGACTGTGATACTAATCTCTAAATGAGTAAGGATTTTGCTCTTTGAAAATTCATGTAACAATGGAAACAGCAGGAGTTGGGAGTCAGACAGAACCTGCAGCATATCTCTGGTTTGGTTCTAATTGAGCAAATGATTAAACCTTAAAGCTTCATGAATGGCATGGGTAAAAATGAATAATGAAAATTATGTTGACCTCCAACAAATGCAGAGAAGATTTGATAAATTAAGAGCATCTGCCTCATAGCAGGAACTTAATAAATATTAAGTCCTTCTCACTAATAAAATAAATATATACCTGAGAAATAACCATGTTCTAATATTTAAATGATCCACCTATCATGTTATAGATTACCTTCTTGGTTTACCCAGAATCTTACGCTAGACTTTGGGGGCAAATGGTAGAAAAGAATCTTGATTCTGTGAAGGACGTTGGATGTGAATTGGGAAGCAGAGAACACCCAGCTTGCTGAATTCCCACATTTGATGGCTGTCAGTTAAGAAAGTAATCAAACGGCGATTGTTTTCACTAAAATACACAGAAAGTTGCTGAACAATTAACATAAAAACAACAACAAAAGCACAACTGGTTAAGAAAGGCAGTTTCCTACTTGGAAGGCTGGTAGAAGCTGTGGAAACTCATCTTTATAACTATTAATTTCATGTAGAGGGATTTTTGGAATGATATGTGTTGTGCTGTTACGCATTACAACATATAATGTTGGAATGGATACAGCTTATGGAAGTCCAGGAAAAGGCATACACTTTGGGAAGTACAGGTCCAGACCAGGTCTAACTGAATGGTCCCAAATGCCATCCCTGGCTTCTGAAGGAGTTGACGGCCAGGCGGAGATACCCACCTCTCCTATTCACCCTTACTCCTTTTCCACCTCTCTATCACCTAGCAGCAGCCTCCTCAGTGCCCCCTTCACCTCTCTGTTTCGGAGGGTGTAGATCAGGGGGTTCAGGAGCGGGGTGACAATGTTGTAGAGGAGGGTGAGGAACTTGCCCTGGTTCTGGGAAGAGTTGTGCCCCGGCTGCATGTACATATAGATGATGTTTCCATAGAACAGTGAGACCACTGTGAGATGGGAGCCGCAGGTGTTAAAGGCCTTTTTCCTCCCAGATGCTGACCTTATTTGTAACACAGCCCTTACGATATAGCCATAGGAGACCAGGATAAACACCAGGGGTGACAGCACAATGCCCACTGCCAGAACAAAGACAGTGCCCTCAATCGCAGCTGTATTGACACAGGCCATCCGGATCAGAGCAGGCATCTCACACAAGAAGTGGTCCACGCTGCGGTGCCCACAGCGTGGTAAGTGCAGGGTGACTGGGGACATGGCCAGGGAGTTGGCCACACCACAGCCCCAGGCCAGCGACACTAAGCCCATGCAGAGGCGAGGTTTCATAATTGCCATGTAGTGCAGGGGATTGCAGACTGCAACAAACCGGTCATACGCCATGACGGCCAGGAGCAAACACTCTACGCCACCCAGACCCAGGAAGAGAAATAGCTGGATGGCACAGCCTATGTAGCTGATGGTCTTGTCATGCCCACTGAGATTATAGAGTAGCTGGGGGATGGAGCTGGTGGTGAAACTGAGGTCCAGGAAGGAGAGGTGGGTGAGGAAGAAGTACATGGGGGTGTGGAGGTGGGAGTCCAGCCGGGACACCAGAATAATGGTGGTGTTGCCCACAATGGTCAGGAGATATGCAATCAAGATGACCACAAAGAGGATCTTCTCCAAATGGGGGTGGTCAGAAAATCCCAAAAGGATGAAATTTCCCTGGGCACTATCATTGGTCCCATCCATCTCTACTGCACCTGAAGAAGAATAGCAATACTAGTAGTGGTCACAGACAATATAAGGCAGCACTTACTATGAACCAGGGATCCTCTATGCTTTTATACAGTTATTTGCGGGAAGCCACAGCTTGCCAATACTGTCAGTGCACCAAGGAACATGGAAGGCTGATGGACCTTGGGCATTAGCAGGGCTGATGCTAAGCACTGATTGTTCCTGTTGAGATAGGGGTGGCTCAAGGCAATTCCCTAGCCTGATAATCCTTTTACTGTTTACCAAACTTTACCTTTGATCTGCCTGTATGCATTGCTAAAGGCAAATGTGTATTCAAGTAAATAAAAAGCAGACTGGCCAGAGGTCAGTGTGCTCTTCATGAAAGAGACACCACCTGGCCCCCACCCCTTAATAATTCATATTTCTTGTCTAGTGTTTTCATTTGTGCGTCAGCCCCTCCTTCAGATCCTGAACCCAACCATTCAGGTCGCATCACTTATTTACTCATTTAACTCCAACAACAGTGATATGGAGTTGACAGTCTTATTATCCCACATTTACAGAAAAGGAAACTGAGGCAGATGTATTTTAAGCAAATGATCATATTCTAGAAAAGGCAGCGCTTATCTGAACCAAGGAAATTGGGCTCAGAGTCTTCGTCCTGCGCTGCTGGCACCGCTTGTCATTTTAATGACAGAAGCTAGTCCTGTCATGGCCCAGCCACTGATTTTTCTTGAAACACAATTTCCTGAGCTCCCACTAAAACCTCAAAAGCCCACAATGGAATCCCAGAATAATGAATTAATAGTATGTAGAAAATATCCATTAAATGAAGAATATTTTATTTGTTCTTTAACTCAAGGACACACCTCATTCATTTGACCATTATTCTTGGGGTAATTTTAAAGTACCCAAATAAATAAATAATATATGAGATAACTGAATATTACTAAAGCAACATACACATAAATTAACATCTCTCTCTCAATTTGGTCTGATTTTTAAGAAATCGAGTATATATATTTTTTCTTCCAAAGCACTATATACTGCTTGAGAAAAATAAGACCACAACAAGTAAGGCAACTTTAATGCAATAATGTACATACATGTGCAGAAACCTCCATCATATTGCAAAGCTAAGAGTTTATCACATGCAAACAAAGCATGTTTGAAGACTTAGAGCACCAGTCTTATAGACAACACAACACAGAGGAGTCAATTTAACACATCTTGTGCTGCATCCCCAACCCCACAGCTATAGTCCCTTAGCCAACAAGATCACAGAAAGCTCTTTACCTTTTATAGTTTTCTCATCTAAGATGGTAATCATCAAGCTACCTTATTTATTTTATAGATACTTTGATATTTTTTAATTTAATAGGTGGTGTTGCATAAAGCTTATGTGTCATATACACAGGAAATGGGAGACTAAGCCCATGTGACTAGGCAGAGAAACTCTGTATTTAACAAATATTCAAACAAACCGTGGTAAATGGGGCATTTGGGGTTGGGGAGTGTGACTCACTCATTCACTGCTTTCACCAAAACAAATAACAAATCAAATATTTAAACATTAGATATAACTATTATAATAAAGCACAAAAGTTGTTTCCTGATCATCTTGAATTTAGATAAGTCTCACTAGGCAAATTGCAATTCTCAAAAGCAATAAAGCAAAATATAACTAAATTTGCATATTTTTAATAATGCTACAAGAAACACCACTAAAAATATAAAAAATAATAAAAATACTAGAGTATTCAACATGACAATTGAAAGGCTACCTTTTTAATAATATTTTCAAAAAATTGTCAAGAAAATAAACATTTTTTTAATATTGAAGACTGAAGAATTTAAACTCCCAAAATATGTGGCTATGATGATAGATGGCAGGAAACAGGACCATGTTTTTCAGAGCAGGCCCATGTTTTGCATCTTTCTAGCTAAGAGTGACACCTCTCCATCACACCCACAGCTGATAATAAACCTTTTCAATGCTCTTCCTTTTTTTTTAAAAAAAAATGAAACACATCTCAGGTCTCATTTCCTCACACGCACTTGACAAACCTCAGTCTTTCTTAACAAAACAAACTCTAGTCCCAACATAAAAAAATAATAACTTTTATTTTGTGTTCTTTTATACTTTGTCTCTTCAGCACTTTTATATCTCACCTTTTAAAAAAATTTTGCACTAGTAAATTTGATCTGTTTTAATTAAGTAACATACATTGTGATGGTATGTGTTTGTCTATAGATTTGTGTCTAAGGTATATGTCATAATCCATACATTTTCCAATAGCAAAGGGTGTCGTTCCTCATTTTCTATTCCTTTGAGACATTCTATATGGCTTTTTAAATTGTTGACAGTATTACAGATGCTCCCCAGTTTTCCTCCCCGTCCGCCCCCCTCCTCCCAGCACCCGCCCCACTCCAGGCTTTCACCACAGTATTGTTTGTGCCCATTGCTTAAATTCTTTGGTAAATCTCTTCCCATCCCCCTCGCCCACCGAGGATTGTTCCATGTATCCTCTGGATCTATTTTGTTGGTCAGTTTATTATGTTCATTAGATTCCACAAATAAGTGAGATCATGTGATATTTGTCTTTCTCTGGCTGGCTTATTTCACTCAGCATGATATTCCCCAGGTCCATCCATGCTGTTGTAAAGGGTAAAAAATCCTTCTTTTTTTACAGTTGATAGTTTATCTATATGGCTTTTTAATTTAACCAACCAATAGAGAAGTGCAGTTTATAAACTGAGTTCCTCAATCCAGAAATCTACTCACAGTATTTACTTCTGTGCTACCAGGTTCCATTAAAAATCAGAAGTCGGAAGGTGCAGATCTAGCTGGGGGACCTCCATGCACGGGATGTCTTCTCCTCTCCTGGGTTCAGGCAGTTGCTCTACCAGGTGTAACTGCACATGTGGAGAAAAAAAAGGCACCTCTCCCGGCTGTAGCCCACGGCTCTGTAAATGCAATGGACCATGATGTTTGTGCAGGTGTATGGCAATGAGCCCCAGTGATGCTGTTTTCCTGAAAAAAGAATGGAGAGAGACCCTGACGGTGATCTGGGGTCATCCACAGCCCCACGCTCCAGGGAAACTTCTGGACCCATAGGGCTCATTAGTACATACACTGAGGTGTGCCATGGGCATGCACACAACAAATCCCATAGGCTCCAGGCAGAAAACGAGGACCGTGAGAATTTGTCCCTTGATATATTAAGGATTTATTACTTCATGAGAGCAAAGTTGGGACTCACGCCACTGCTGGGCCATTTGTTCCCTTGCCCTGCTCCCAAGAATTATGATATGTTTAAAAATCAATTGAGGCCTAGTTGGTCCCATCCTACTGGAACAGGATCATAGTTTGTGTTCTTTTCCTCTTTAGATCTACTGAAAATAAGAAGTGTTTGACATTTTTTTACTAAGAGTTTTATGCATAAAAAATGAATAACCCATTGTCCTAGATAGTGGAAAAAATTTTATGGGCACATTGATTAATATTATTTCTAATTTAAGGAACCAACAGGGTGAGCTATTTTATTTAATTTACTTATTTAGCTTTATTTGGGGATTTGAAAGGAAGATGTCATCATATGTCAGTTCAAACTTTTTTATTTCTATTTACTTTATTTCTTTTTATAATAAATTTACTAGGTGAAATTGGTTAATAAAATTATATAGGTTTCAGGTGTACAATTCTATAATGCATCATCTCTATATTGTATTGTGTGTTCACCACCCCAAGTCAAGTCTCCTTCCTTCACCATTTATCCCCCTTTCACCCTTTCTATCTCCCCCCATCCCTTTCCCCTCTGGTAATTCCCCTCTGCTGTCGTTTGTGTCTATGAGGGTTTGTTTTGTTTTGCTTAATCCCTCCAGTTTCAAAAACTGACTAGGGAGAAGTGGAGAAAATATCATAAACCCATGATTTATTATATTGTGTACATATGACTGTGGGTTTTTTTAAATAAATATTTTTTATTGATTTCAGAGAGGAAGGGAGAGGGAGAGAGAGATAGAAACATCAATGATGAGAGAGAATCATTGATCGGCTGCCTCCTGCATGCCCCACACTGGGGATTGAGCTCGCAACCCGTGCACATGCCTTTGACCGGAATCAAACCCAGGACCTTTCAGTCTGTAGGCCAATGCTCTATCCACCGAGCCAAACTGGCCAGGGCTATGACCGTGTTTTAATGCTCTTACAGAGGCAACTATGATATCACAAGGCTGAAAATTTAAATAATAATAAAGTAAATAAATGAATAATAATTGAGTCCTTGCAGTCAGCTAGGCAACATCAGAGCAAAATCATACTTTTTTGAGTCAACTAAGGAATATGTAAAAATAACTATTTGGGTGCTTTTGCATAGATACAGGCACAAACTCAGGATGTGAAGAGAATGCACCATGCAGGAGAGTGTGTAGAACTGTAGATGTGTAGCATGTGCAGCCCTCCTCCATCCTGCCCTCTTCCTCGTACAATGGAAGAGCTGCTCCCCAGAAACGTGAACGTAGGGCCAGTGCTAGGAGAACAGATGGGTTTAATAAATCCCAGTGTCCCCATTTCTCTGCCCTTGGGGACTGAAGAGTTTAAATTATTACTCTAAATTTGCTCAGTTCCTTCTACTGGCGAGTAAAGCTATTTTACTTCCTGCTCCCACCAGCTCCACATATCACCACTCTCCCAGTTCTCGTCATTTAGGGCCTTCCCACATGCTAGAACAATTAGCAATTTAGTTACATCACTTGACCAAACAGTCAGCCCATTGTGGGGTGAAGGTGGGTAAATGATCAAAGTAGCTATTTAAATAAATCATCCAGCTTCTGATAAACTGTAGACATAGAAACTAGAATCTAATGTTAGGGGGTGACTTTTTAATCATTCTTTATTAATTTAGATATTCTTTATAATAATGTGGGCTAGAAAAAAGGCCAGTGTATAATAACAGAGAGATGCACAATAGTAGGAAGTGAAGACAAGGAGAGCAGGCCCAGGGCGCCCTGTGGGGAGAGGAGTTGGCCCTATTGTGCAGCTCAGATGAAGAGGGACACATGGAACATAACTCAATTTTTTTAAAAAAAGGTTTTAGTCCATAGAATTTTATAAAATGTTATCCATATTTCTAGCAAGTATAAGAGAGGTGTCATGTGTCATGTGTACGAGACAAAGCGGGATTTCAAGGTGTCATTGTGTTGTCACAGAAATTAAAGCTATAGGAGGCTCCGTAGGACAATGCCTATCACTAGATTCCATCACCTCTGCAAACTCAGTCTTCTGTTCAAATTTCCTCTACACATAAAAATTGATTTTACTCATTTAGCACTTGACATTAAACTTTATTGGCCAGTGATTGGTTATAAATAATAGTAATATCACTTTAGAATACTACATTTCCCACAAAACACTGTCAGCTCCATCATTTATTTCTGCAATCCCAGCAAGACAATCATTTATTTGTTCAGTAAGTGTGCAGTGAATGACACCAAGGACAAACCAGTGTTTGAGATGCTTAGGCGATATCGAACATATTGCTATCAACAGACAAAGACCCCTCCCACAGAGTGCTTACATTCTACCAAAAAAAAAACAAACACAAAAAACGACAAAGCAACAGAACAAAAATGAACTAATAAATACGACAGCAATGTAACACATTGGAAGTTGATAAATAACATATTGGAAAATATATTATTTTCCAATATATTATTGGAATATATTCCAATATATTATTGGTGAAGGGCACTGGGAGGGTGGGCCCAGAGTCGATAAGGGCTGTATAGTCCTCACTGAGAATCTGAGTTTGAGCAGGATTTAAGGTTTAAATGGAATAAGTAAAGGAGACATCAGGGAAAATGGAATTGCAGGTAGAAGACACAGCTGGGAGAAAGGCCTGATGGTGGAATGTGGCCAGCAAGGGAGGCCAGATTCTATGTAGCAGGATGAAAAGGGGATGTAAGAGGGGGGAGACAGAATCAGAGAAGATACTGCATTCACATCCTATGGGGCCTGAGGGTTCACTGTAAATATGTTAGCTTTCCTTCTGAGTTGAATGAGGGGACATTGTGATTGTACTTCTATCTTGGGCACTAAAAGGATGAGCCAAGCTGCAGCATTAAGAATAGATGTGAGAATGGCCAGAATACAGCCAGGATTATAATGTTAGGAAACTGATGCAGCAAACCCAAGGGAGAGGAGGGAGTTCAGGCCATGGATGCAGAAGGCAGAGATAGGGCTGGCAGAGCTCTGGTGATGCTGTGAAGGGAAAGCTGACAAACTGACGAACTGACGAAAGCTGACGAACTGAACGTGGGCCAGTGAAATCAAGAGTGGCATCCCCAGATTTTTACCTGGGCATTTGAGAGAATGTAGAATGTAGTTGTCACCCACTCAGATGTAGAAGCCTGTGTGTGTGTGTGTGTTCACTAGGCAAAGAGTTGGGGTAAAACTTTAGGGTAAAGTTTTAGGTATGTTGACTTTAACGTGTATTTTGATGACAAGTGGAGAGTTGAGTAGAGAAGTCTGCATTCAGGAGAAAAGATGGAGGAGAAAGTAGAAGGATAATCAGGAAATGGATGTGATTTAGAACATTTTACTGGTAATGAATCAGAATTACAGAAAAAACATTAGAGACCTTTCAGGAATTGGGAAGGGAAGAAGGACAGTCATACCAGGAGATGCACAAAGTTTTTGTTGTTGTTTTTTTTCATAGGTATTTCTTTTTTTAATTTTTATTAAATTTTATTAGGGTGACATTGGTTAATAAAATTATATAGTATACAATTCTATAATTTATTAGATATACATTGTATTGTGGGTTCAGGGATTTCTGATGTTAGGAAATCATATGTAAGATTATATTTAGCAATTAGGGTAACTCAGATCATGGTAATTGGCATATGTATAGTTACAATTTGCATTCCATCTACTTACTAGTAAACTTAGATATCCTTGATCAGGTTGAACATACCGTGAGTAGAAGATCTCTTTTTCCAAGAAATAAGATGGAGAGAGTCTTTAGAGAATGGCCTCATTGAACTGGTAACTTAGTTCCTCTGGATTTTGGTGATTTCCCCAGTTCTTCCGTAATTCCTCAGTGCTCTGGCCATTTTCTGGTAAGTCATGGTCTTTTCTTTTGCCCCAAAGTTGGGCAATTTTTTTTAAAATACAAACTGAAAGATGCCTTTGGTTTTATCTATCCACTGAATACAGGATATCATCTCGGGATTACAGAGATTCATGAAGGTATTCAAATAGTAAGAGCTTCTTCCTGCCTTTTCCTCCCTTTTGCTGGAGAACAGGAGGTTGTACCAGCTGGTTTTCAGGGATGTTCTGCAGAGATTGATGAATATTCCCTTCAAGACAGAGGTCCACAGGATGGTTTATTACTGTTTTCCAGTTATAGACAGGTTGCTCTGGAGGCAGCGCACCATAGTAGCTGGGATTTCCTCGGACATGAGAACAGTGGTTGATGAAATGCATGCACTCTTAGCGATCTGGTGGGTACTGAAGATCTCCAGTTGAATGTTGCCTCAGTACGTCAAAAGCATCTTCAAATGCTTGGCCCAGCCTATCTTGTTCGACACAAGCCCTACTTCTTATTAACTTGGCAATTCTGTAAACTGCTTGAAGTTGCTGCATTTGCCGAGGGCATCCATTTTCTTCTTTGGCTTGAAGGTTTCTTTGCGATAGTTTCCAGTAGCTCTGATAGAAACTATGGGTGCTCCGTTCACCTACGAATGTTTCATTCTCAGCCCATCCACCTTACCTGTTCTTCAGAATCCAATCTAGCATCCACAGGTACCAGGTGGAAATCACCTGCTCCTCTGAAACACGAGCCTGCATCACCCTCTGCACAAAGTTTTGTGGTTCTTGGAATGCAAGGGATGAAGAAAGGCTTAAGTTGGTTTAATGAATAAAATAAATCATAAAATGCACAATGAGATGACAAGATTTAAGGGCGACAGTGGAGACCAGACTCTGGCTGTGAGGCTGAGGTGGAATTTCTGGGACTCCCTTTGAATTGGCAGTAGGTCTATGCTGGTGATCTCCTTCCAACCCATTAGGCTTCCTTGCCTGATGGGTAGAGCACCCAAGAATGTGGGCTTTCAGACCAATGATTCTGCACTGCCCCATCCCCATGAAGGTGCTGTGCGGCTGAATGTATGTTCTCTATCATGACTCCTGTCTCCCAGTACTGGCTTTCCCATGACTCAAGCATTCAGGTGATGACCCCAGATGATGGGGAGGTGTGGGCTGAGACCCAGAGCATGTGGCTCTTCCCCATGCAGATTATGTGTGGACAGACCTAGCGCGTGCAGGGTCTTTAAATTGCAACAAGACAGAAGTAAGGGTATATTATTGTCAGCTCTGTGTGAATTATGTTTTGTTGTTAATCCTCACCCAAGAATATATTTCCATTTATCTGTTTTTAGAGAGAGTGGAAGAGAGAGGGAAATACAGAGAGAAACGTCAATGTGAGAGAAACACATTTATTGGTTGCCTCTTGCATGTGCCCTGACCAGCACCTGGGCCAGGGAGGAGCCTGCAACTGAGGTACGTGCCCTTGACTGGAATTGAACCCAGGACTTTGGTCTACAGGCCGATGCTCTATTCACTGAGCCAATCGGCTAGGACTGTTTGCAAATGAGAGCTGGAGAGTAAAAATGTTTGCTAAATCTAGCAAATGTGAATGTAGAAATCTAAGGTTAATCAAGGATTCATCAATAAGTAAAGTAAATCAATCTGAAAATAGAGTTTGAAAATAAGCTTGCTCCATTTCTGAAGTTCCTCCAAATGCAAAAAGTCTAGAAAATAATGTTTCAAAGCCTAAAAAGAAAACTGTTAATAATGTTATTGGAAAGTAAGTGAAAGATTTTAGTTTTAAAAAATCTCCCGGAAGACATAAACACCGTAAAATCCCAGGTCCCAGAGTTAAAGAGGAGGATTGAAGTTTTGGCAAAATTATTAACATAATGTTAAGAAAATTTGAATTAATAATTTTAGCATCTAAACATTTAGCATTTAACAATTGGTTAGCAATTATTTATTAGATACAGACACATAAAAACATAGTGGCAAAGTTAGCCTTCAATGACAAACATTTTTTTTGGAACATACAGAATATACTTCAAAAATAAGCCAATTATTTTTATTTCTTCATCATCATCATCATCAACATCATCTTTACATTGAATTTAAGTATCAAAGTTGAATTTTAACTAATCATATCAATCATGATCTTAAATACTTACCATAACATTGTGAAGTCAATATCATTGTTCCACGTATAGAAACTGTGTTAAGTAACTGATACTGAATGGTTAAATGTTTGAGCTCTTATGACTAGTAAAGGACAAGGTCAAAGAACTAGTTGAATCAAAATTCTGAGAAATTCCTACTCTAAAATATATTCCAACAATGAAGGAAAAAATTGCAATCCCAGAGGATATGGTGTGGGTTCTGTGATATTAGATTCGGAGGAAAGAATTTCATAATCTTCAAAAACCAGTCCCAGATTGTAAATCTTGAAAGTAATTAGTCATGGCAATTGTAAATACACACACACACACACACATACACACACACACACACACACACACACACTGAGTGGCCAGATTACTATGACCACCCCATCAGTACTTTGTTGGGCCACCATTTGCCTTCAATACTGCGGCGATTCTTCTTGGCATTGACTCCACGAGATGTTGAAAGCTGATGTGAGGAATCTGACACCGTGCCTGATGAATAGCACTATCCAGTTCTGTGAGATTTGATGGTTGTGGAACCAGCTGCTTGATGACTCTTTTAACTTTGTCCCACAAATGCTCAATTGGATTGAGATCTGGTGATTGTGGGGGCCACCTAAGCAAGGTAAAGTCTCCCTCATGTTCTTGAAACCACTTCTTGCAAAATACGAGCACTGTGGCATGGCACATTGTCTTGTTGGAAGAAGCCATCTCCATTGGGATATGCCATCAACATGATAGGATGAAGTTGATCAGCAACGATACTTAGGTATGTTGTGCTATTTAGATGTTTATAATGATCTGGCCCTCTAGCAACTTCAGCAGGAAATTATAGCTAATTTGCCTACAAACATCAGGTGGTCATAATAATCTGGCCACTCAGTGTGTGTGTGTGTGTGTGTATTAGAGGCCCAGTGCACGAAATTCATGCATGAGGAGGGGGGTGGTCCCTCAGCCCAGCCTGCACCCTCTCCAATCTGGGACCCCTCAGGGGATGTCTGACTGTCTCTTGCAATCCCAGACCACTGGCTCCTAACTGCTCACCTGCCTTCCTGCCTTATTGCCCCTAACCTCTCTGCCTGCCTGCCTGATCACCCCTAACTGCTCCCCTACCGGCTTGATCGCCCCTAACTGCTCCCCTGATGGCCTGGTAGCCTCTAACCGCCTCTGCCTTGCCCTGCACCCAGGACCCAGGATTCCCTCTTCTGGCCAGCTGCAGGCACCCAGGACCCGGGTCAGCTTCGCCTGGGCCAGCTGCAGCCACAGGGGACCGTGGGTGGGTGACTTCACCTGGGCTGCAGCCACAGGTGCCCGGGACCATGGGGGGGGGTGTGGCTTGTCCCTCTCCCAGGCTGCAGCCCCATACGCTGGTGCCTGGGACTGTGGGGCATGTGGCTTTTCCCTCTCCTGGGCCACAGGCACAGGCGCAGCCACTGACGTCTGGGACCATAGGGCAGGTGGCTTGTCCATCTCCTGGGCTGCAGGTGCAGGCACAGGTGCTGGCGTCTGGGACCATGGGGCGGGTGGCTTGTCCCTCTCCCAGGCTGCAGCCTGGCTGAACCCCATTCCTCTCTCGCGAGCTCATTTGTGCCTGGCTGGTCGCCATTCCTCTCTTGCAAGCTCATTTGTTCCTGGCTGTTTCCCATTCCTCTCTTGTGAGCTCATTTGGGCCTGGCTGGTCCCCATTCCTCTCTCCCCAGTGTTGAGTGTCTGAGCCATTCAGGCGTGACGGCCTGAGGGCGTGATGACCATTAGCATATTAACTCTTTATTATATAGGATATATACATATATATATATATATATATATATATATATATATATATATATATATATGGAAGAATATGGGAGATGAAATAATAATAGGTATCATGCAAAAAAAGAAGAAAGAGGAAGAGAGGGAGAGAAATAGAGTGAAAGATACAGAGACAAAGCAAGAAAAAAGAGAGAGGAAATGAGAGAGGAGAAGAAAAATGAAGAGAAGAAAGACAATTATGAATCTGATGCTATAATGATATTGGACAGTTCTCAATCAATTTAAGAACTGCCATTTCTACTTCTAGTCAAGATGGCAGCATAGGTAAACGAGGTACTTGAATCCTCACACAACCACATCAAAATTACAACTACAGAACAACCATCATTCAGAACTGCCTGAAATCTAGCTAAATGAAAGTCCTACAATCAGGGATTTAAGGAAGAAGCCATACCAAGATTGGTAGAAGGGGTGGAGATGTAGAACAGGCTGGTCCTACATCCATGTGTGATGCTTTAAGGTTGGGAGACATATCTTGGCTATGGAAGTCCCTCTGGAGGAGCAAGGGGTCCCAGTCCCACACCACACCTTCCAGCCTAGGGATCCAGGGCCAGGAAGAGAAATTACCCATAACTTCTGGCTGTAAAAACCAGCAGAGATTGTGGCTGAATGAAATGGAGAGCTGCTGAAGTCCAGGCAGTTCCTCTGAAAGGGCCCATGCACAGACTTACTTGGACTCACTCCCTCTGAGATCCAGTGGAGCAGCAGTTTGAAAGGAACCAGGAACATACAGGGAGGAACTGAATTGTTCAGCATCAGGGTGAGAGCTGGGGAAGGCAACTTTCTGCTAGAAAAAAGGCTGGCAGAGGCCAATGTTCCTTTTCTGAGCCCTCCCCCCACAGACCCAGCAGGTGTGTGCCATATCTAAGTCTCCATCAACCTGGCTCACACTGTTCACCCCATCATACTGATTCCCTGAGACACCCTCCACCCCCAAATTGTGGGCCCACCCATTTCTATATGAATAGCCTCTTTTGCCTCATGCTTAGGACTTTCCCAAAATCTCTCAAACAAGTAGAATCTGGCCTCTGCATACCTTGTACCTCTTCCCAAGAGGCTCCACACCTGGCACTAATGGCAGTCAGGCTTGGTTTGCAGATTGGCTTCTCCTGGGCACCTCTAGGCCCAGTACAAGTAGAAACCATTTGCAGATCACTCTGTGGCTTGTGCTAGGTGACCCCAGGCAAGGTACCCAGTCCCACACCACACCTTCCAGCCCAGGGATCCAGGGCCAGGAAGAGAAGTTCCCCAGTACTGACCTAGTACCTCTCAGGAGGCCCCAGAGCCAGTGGACAGCTTCAGACCATGCTAGATTAAAACCCTACCACCTCCATGAGCTATACACTAAAGGAGAAGACTTGGTGAGCTCCAAAGCTCCACCGAAGCAAGTTCTATGCCATACAGTTGAATCCTGCACAGCAACTCCTCTGCTGTAGTCACAGTTGGTCCTCACAGTCAATATCACCACCATGAAATGTTAAAGGGTCTTCTTTAAGAAGAACAAGAAAGAAAGAAAGAAAAAGATAAAATATATGAATAATAAAATGCCAATAAATACATATCTATTAACAATGTAATCTAAAAAAATAAATAAATAAGCAAGCAGAACAGAAACAGACTCGTAGATATAGAGAACATTTTGACAGTTGCCAGATGGAAGGGGGTTAAAGGGATGGTTGAAAAAGGTGAGGGGATGGAAAAGTACAAATTCATTGTTATAGAATAGTCATGGGGACGTAAGGAACAGCATGGAGAATATAGTCAATAATATTCTAATAACTACTTATGGTTTCAGATGGGTATGAGATTTATCAGGATGACTGTTCAGTAAGTTATAGAATGTCTAATCACTAGGGTATACACCTGAAATTAATATATCTTATGTCAATGGTAATTGAAAAAATAAATTGTTGAAAAAGAACTGCCATTTCTAATTGTTAATACATGGAAGACATGAGTTGAAAGGAATGAGGGAATGAGAAATTATAATGAATATGTAAATATATTTAATACAAAATTCATTTTAAAAGATTCCTCAAGAAAGCATGTGGAGCCATCTTGATGAAAAGTGATGGGAATATTCCATTTCTAATATTATTATATTTCAATTTCACAATGCTCTTCCAAATGCAAATAATTCATACGTTGTCTTTTGTCCCTGTGGGAAATTTTCTATAGCAGCAATGACTAAAGTGCTGTCCTAAATGGGGACATTTGTTTAGGCCTCGCATTTGTATTTCCTCCACTCTGCTCCAGGAAACTGCTACACTTGGAGTGTATCTCCAGACAGAATATTAGGAATGGTCATCTCTAATGTTGGAAGCAGGATTAGGATGACTGCTGGATACACTATTTCCTGACTCTGCTTCTGTCATAGGTGGCAGGACAAGAGGATTTGTGTCACAGATGAAAAAGTAAGGTCGGAGAACACCATTGAACAGTTGGCTGAATGTGTAGATGTAAGACCCATTTGTGATGTCATAAAAGGAGATTTCACCTGCTTCATAGTCCAAGAAAATCCCAATGCGACGAGGCCGCTCTAGGTGGAGGAGAGGCACGGATGGGGAGGCAAGGACCATGTACTCATTCTCTTTCAGCAGCCACATGGCCCACACTCCGTTCTCGGGAGATGGTGTAGTTTCCCCCTTTCTTGGCACTGTGTCTTGAGAGACTCCTAAACCCCACTCTGCCCTTTCTCCCACCATGACTTCCCAGTAATGCCTTCCTGATGAGAAGTTCTGCAGACCCAGGATGCAGGGCCACGTGTCAAATCGCTCGGGGTTGTTGGGGACGTCCCTCCACAGTTCTCCGTCCTGCACACTGCGCAGGTCAGCAGTCAAGAGGAGGCTAGGATGTGCTGTGGCCGGGTCCAGCTTTACATCAACTGTGGAAAAAATTTTGTGGGAGATGGAAAAGGCTGGTAAACACATAGGAATCCATTATACCAAAGAGAATAATCACATCATTCCTCATTCTCTAACAACTGCTAGAGAAAGCACAGTATTTCATCTTGCAGGTCACTGAGAATATTCTTCATTACATTTGAGTGTATTCCACTGCTACTCTGAATCCAGGGCTCATTATTGCCCCCACTGAAAACAACCACTGATGCTATAACAAAATAAGTGCATAACCACTTAGCATCCTTTTCTCTACACCCAAAGCACTTGGGTGCTCTTCGGAATATCTTTGTGAATTTAAAATAAAATTTAAAAACTACTTGGAATATATAAAATTTCTTCTAAGAAACTATACGAAAGTTTAATATAAAAATCATCACTTTCAAAGCTATGTTAGGTGGAATTCTGAGGTAGAACCCACGACCTCCATACTCTGGTGATACTCAAGAGGGAGATTATCTGGGTGGGCCCAATATAACCACATCAACCTCTTAAAAAATCAGAGCGGCTGCTCTGGATATTGGGCTCCTGCCAGAAAAAGGCAGAGATATTTGCATCTGATCTGGCTTTGCTGGCTTTGAAGATGGAGGGGCACCCCATGAGGAGAAAGGCAGTTGACCTCCAACTGGCAGTCAGCAAGGAAATGGGGATCTCAGCCCTATAACTGCCCCGAAATGCATTATGCTAAGGCCCTAAGGAAGGCTGGAAGATATTCTTCCCAGATCTTTCACAGAAGCCTCACCTGGCCAACAACTTGATTTTGATCTTGTGAAACCCTAAGCAGAGAAGCCAGCTCACCCCATCTGGAAGTCTTATCTGCAGAACGTTGAGCTAATAAATGCATGTGGCTTTGAGTAACTAAGTCTGGGGCAGCAATAGGACACAAATACTGACACTGGGAAGTTCCAATGAGATTGATGTGAAATTTTACTTGTACACACAATAAGCAAATCTACATATGAAATCTCGGTGAAGAAATAAGCATGTAAAATATTCAGTGTTTTCTCTTTATAAATAATTAAAAAAGTGAATTTCATTAATACAGTTTTATTTTTAATATCACAATTAACAAATATTACGACTGTGATTGCTATTCTTTGTCTCTAAGTCACTAATAGTGATTTTTTAAAATACTCACACCTGAGTGTGTCACACAGGGAGCATACCATCTAGTTGACCCATGAAACCACTCCAGGTGGCCATTATCATCCCCACATTACGATGACAAGACTCAGTCAAAGACTTCATGTGATTATTTTCTCAAACTCTAGAAACTATAAATAGCAGGGCTTGAAAGTGGGTCTCCGTGGATTGTTAAGCCTATTTAACATGTTATGTCTTTCACATCATTCCTGCTCCAGCAGCCTCCTCTGTTCCATTGATAAGGAAAGATATCTGTGCGGTGGTTTTTAATACAGTCAGGCTTCCTCTTTTTACCCTTTCCATCTTAAACTCAATCACTCACAATGATAGAACTGTACCCTAACTCAGTGGTTCTCAACCTTCCTAACGCCGCAACCCTTTAACACAGCTCCTCATGTTGTGGTGGCCCCCAATTTCATTGTTACAAATTGAACATAATTAAAGCATAGTGACTAATCGCAAAAATAATATGTAATTATATATGTGTTTTCTGATGGTCTTAGGCGACCCCTGTGAAAGGGTCATTCGACCCCCAAAGGGGTCGCGACCCACAGGTTGAGAACCGCTGCCTTAACTGCTCATGTCCATCTTCCCAGTGACCTCTAAAACGGTGAATATATGGAGATCTTAAATGCCCTTTCTATAGCACTCAACACTGTTGAGAAAACATTTGTACAAGAAAACCTGCATTCTCTTTACCAAAAGGCAGTCATCATGCTTTCCCTCCCTCTCTACTCCCAACCCCTTCACAGTAACCACCATTGGAAAAGCCAATGATCCAGGACTGGGACTTCTCTCTTTCTCATCTCACTTCCATGTGGTTTTGGCCTGGCTGGCTCAGTCCTTTAATTAAATTGCAATCATATGCTTGCTAATTCTAAATGTATAGCTCCAGCCTAGACCCTTCTCCTGACACTCCATATCTGTAAATTCATCTGATGGCCTGACATCCATATTTGGATACTTAACATTCTTCACACATTGATATGTCCAAAACCCAACTCCTCCCTACAAATCTGCAATTGTACCATCAATGGAAATGGCAAGTTCACTGTCAATGAAGAATTAAATCTGGAAACCACTCATAAGTCTTCTTTTTCTCTGACATCTCATGTCTAATTGAGCAGCATATCTTCCAAGCTCTATCTTCAAAATATGCCAAAATCATGTCCATTTCTCAGCACCCCCAGTACCAGTCCATAATCAACTCTGATTGAAGTATTGCAAAGATTCTAACTGCTTTTCCCACTTCAAGACTTTCCCCTCTCTAAGTGATTCTCAGTAAAGCATACTATTCCTCTGCTTACAATTGTTCACTGATTCCCTAGTTCACTTAGAGGTAAAGCATCTGGATCAGTGGTCTAATTACTGTCCTTCTGACTCTGCCACTGTGGTACAGGCCTCCTCACAGGTCCTAAAAGACATCATCTATCATACTTCCTTCTCTGGAAGGCTCGCCTCTAGATCAGATGTTAGCTGAGTTATTTCCTACTGGGTCAGGCCTTCCTCCATCACAAAATTCAAAAGTAGATGCCCTACCCCCAGAACTTCTGGTCACCCTTACTTTTCTCCTTGTTTTCAATATTCTGTATCATCTTCTAACATTTCCTGTATATTGAAAAATTTAAGTAAATATTAGCAACATGAAGCTGGGATTTGTAGCATTTTTGTTGTTCACTGACATATTTCAATGCTTAGGAAAGTAGCTGGCATATCTGTTGAACTAATTAATTGATTACTTCAGTCTGTAAATAGCATTGGGAATATGAGGACATGAATTCTGAGAGTGTAATGATTGTAAGAATTTATGCAATTGATATATATAAATCTGCCTATCAAAACACAGGTTAAATCATTGAATGTCACTGCTAAAGAGGGGGCTGGGGTTTTGGGGGGGGCGGTTGGAGCATAACATAGCTTTATTTTTTATAATAAAAATTTCAAATAATATTAAAAATATAAAGAATAAAGTAAAAATCACAATAAATCCCATCTCTCATAGATAAGCATTATTATACTTCTGTGTATATGTATTTTGCATAAATGGAATTCATTTTATATAATTTTATATTTTTATAGCTTTCTTCCTTCATTCAATATGTTCTATTTTCTATGATCCAGGAATATCTATGTCTTTTTTTCCCTCTTTATTGAATACATTGGGTGACACTGGTTAACAAAATTATACAGGCTTCAGGTGCACAATTCTACAACACATTATCTGTACACTATATTGTGTGTTCACCACCCCAAGTCAAATCTCAGTCCATCACTATTTATCTTCCCTATACCCTCCTCTAGCTCTCCCTCCCCCATCTCCTCCCCAGCAATCACTATGGGACAAGGCTGTTTCCAATTAAGTAGTGAAACCACTATCTAGTCATAATGTATTTTCATTATTGGTATAAGTTGTATTTAAAAAGAATTTTAAAAATTAAATCTGGCCTGGCCAGTTTTCTCAGTGGTTAGGGTGGCAGCCCTCAGACCAGCATGTCTCGGGTTCAAGGGCACATACCTCAGTTACAGGGTTGCAGGTTCAATCCCCAACCCCAGTCAGGGTGCAAGCAGGAGGCAACCAATCGATGTGTCTCTTTCATATCGATGTTTTTTTTTTTCTCTCTCTCTCTCCCTCCCGCTCTCTCCCACGCTCTAAAAATCAATGAAAAAAAATATCCTCATTTGGGTGAGGATTTTTTAAAAAATAAAAATTGAATCTGTATTGTAAAGAATAACATAATCAGGCCAAACCAACTAATTTATGACACTATGGTTTTCCTACCTAAAAATAATTGACTAAATATTTTTTACTTTATTAATTCTCTAACTTAAGCAACTCATCAAATTGACGGATAATAAAATAAGCCAAACTTATTATTCGAACCTCTGCAATGCTTTTATATTGATTTTTTTCTGTCTTTAAATATGTTTCATCTAGTCCTTCAAATTTTACTGTTTTAGTATTTTATAAATAAGAAAATGCAGATTTATTGGAACAAATGTTACTCCCATCACAGCTACTGAGCCACTATTTTAACCAAATGCAGCGTATATATTGGCATCAAGACTGTTCACCACATTCCCGTCTTCTTCCCTCTGGGCACGGTGCTGTCTCCCATCCCCTTACAGCCTGGCATTGCCATGGGACACATTTTCATGAATAACATCGTTGGGGAAGCCACGTGCACTACCTCAGCATGTGTACCTTCAGGAGCAGTGCCTGGTTCACCATAACCTCGCCCTCTACATGGCTACCAGCAATACAAAGGAGGTGGGCTCTGTCTGCAAGGGCCCCAGAATGAGATGATGTGAAACCAAACCCTCGATAATCCTATATAATAAAAGCCTAATATGCAAATAGACCGAATGGTGGAACGACCGGTCTCTATGACGTGCACTGACCACCAGGGAGCAAACACTCAACGCAGGAGCTGCCCCCAGCCCACAGGCCCCAGGCCAGCCAAAGCAGGTGCCAGTGGGGGTCCCCTGATTGCTCCGCAGAGGGAGGCAACCAGCAGTGGCAGGGGACGGGGCCAGCAAGCAGGCAGCGCCAGGCCAGCCAAGGCAGTGCCAGCAGGGGCCCCCGATCACCCTGCCGGTCACCCACAGGGCGGCCCTGATCACCAGCCAAGCCTAGGGACCCTACCTGTGCACAAATTTTATGCACCGGGCCTCTAGTCCAGTAATAAACCAATAGCATGACCTCAAAATAAAACTGTGCTGACTTTAGTCACGAAACTTTGGGTTTTGCTTGTTACTGTACCTGACTGCTCCAGTAAGCAGCCAGACTCCAAACACCCTGTCCTCCAAACTCTAAGGTGCAACCCACCTTGGAACTTCCTCAACATTTCTCTCATCCCAGGGATTCGACACATGGTCTTCAGCTCCAGGGGGATGGTCTCCGGTTCCAGCTGTGTGACACTCTTACTTCTGAGAAGAGCACAGAACCCACAGTTTTTAACATCCACCAACCTCCTTGGCCTCTCCCAACCATGCTCTGCTTCAGAAAGTAAACATACCGGCTCAAGGTTCCTCTCACCCCCTGGAAATAAAAGAGAAATACAAGCAGGTGTGAGTTTGATATCAGAACTGCTTTTGACAAAATGGGGACAAACCATGAACATCTCTTTAGGAACTATTGGAAATCACTAACTATTATAAAGTATAGAAGACATGGATCTCTCTTAATAAAAAACATATATAAGCTATTATTGAATTTTCTCATGAATTTCAAATAATATAATCAGTTTCCCTCTATAAGAATAGAATATACAAAAGTTTAAGTTAATTCCTATGATATCTACCAATTTAACTATTTTCCAAATTGATAATTCTGACATTTGCATATTTTAATAAAGAGCTACGTTCTGCCACAAATGTATGTGGGGGGGAAGGGGAAGGGGAACGTCTGCAATAAAGTCAACATTAAAATTGTCAATAAAAAATATCTTAGATATCTACAGAATGTGTTTGAGAAAGTGAAAGGTATAGACAAAACGTTACTCTCAATGTCTCTGAAAGAAACCCCAATTCCTCATTCTCTGGACTCTTATGTGAACAGGTTCCCTAAGTGGATAAAGACAGAAGTCACCTAGCATCATTTTATTGCCAAACAGATTATTAAGTAAATCAACTGCACACATTTCTCCTCTCCCTCTAAAAACATTCACCTATCAGATTAATTTTTGTAAGTAGGAAATGACAGAGTTTACATTTATGGCAGACCTTGTTCTTGGCCATTGGATATAAAATGTAGTTTACTGATACGGGGGGGAAAGGGAAAGGTGAGGATGAAAATAAAAAGAAATTATTTGAATACATTCTCCTAAGATTTGCATTATAAATCATTTTAACATTTATTTGGTGCTAATGAATACTTATTTTATTTTTATTTTTTTAAAATATATTTTATTGATTTTTTACAGAGAGGAAGGGAGAGGGATAGAGAGTTAGAAACATCCAGGAGAGAGAAACATCCATCAGCTGCCTCCTGCACACCCCCTACTGGGGATGTGCCCACAACCAAGGTACATGCCCTTGGCTGGAATCGAACCTGGGACTCTTCAGTCCACAGGCCAACGCTCTAGCCACTGAGCCAAACTGTTCAGGGCATGAATGCTCATTTTCAATAGCTTGTATTTTGAGATATGATAAGACAATGAATGTTATTAAAAATGCTACAGTTCTGCTCTGGCTGGTGTGGCTCAGTTGGTTGAGTGTTGTCCTGTACACCGAAAGGTGGCAGGTTCAATTCCCAGTCAGGGCACCTATGCGGGTTTGATCCCTGCTGGGGCTGTAGGGGAAGCAACTCTCTCACATCAATGTCTCTCTCTCTCTCTCTCTCTCTCTCTCTCTCTCTCTCTCTCTCTCTCTCTCTCACACACACACACACACACACACACACACACATCAATAAAAAAAATCCTCAGGTGAGGATTTTTAAAAAATGCTGAAGTTCTTGTGTTTACCTACCGTTTAAAATTTAAATTAAAAAATCCTTTCTGACCTTCAGTGTGCTCACAAGGAAATAGGTATAGCAACAATAACAATAATAATTTTTATATAGAGATATTTTGAATACAAAATGGGTAAAATTAAATATAAATGTTTTGTAAATTCTTCATTTAATGGCCTCCACTGTGCTAAGTCACCATCCTTGTATGAGGATATGAATCACTTAGTTTAGAAATCTCTGAGTAAGTCAATGGGACGGAGATAGAATTCAGTCTGCCTGGGAACTTTCTATTACAGTGGTTCAGTCAGATGACAAGCATGCATCAAGGACGGCATTTCTGATGAACCAGGATTAATGCCTTCATGGGAGATAAAATGAACATCTCCTTCTCCCTGTTATTTGTCTATTCTATAATACCACACAGAATATGAGCAAACTGCACCAAGCTCTGTACTTGCACTGTGCCTGGAATAGGCATGCGATGTGGCTGTTTGCCTTAAGTTTTAATGTGAAAATCCCAATCTGGACAACTTAAAATTTATTTATGTGCTTGACTATTGCCCAAGACAGGTTACCAAAGACTTTCTGAATTGGCCATTACTGAATACAGTAATATTGCCATTGACAGATTGTAAGGTTTTAAAAAGTGTTTTTGCCCAACATAGTGTAGGCTGTCCTTCTGTTTAATGTTACACAAATGACAAAGTTAATTTTAAAAAAATATTTAGGTTTTTCTCTTCAATGTGAACTATTTTATAAGATTCTGGAGGATCCCCTGATTCTCCTGCGCTTCTGGTGAGCTCGAGGGTGTCCTCTCCGCGGGGTTGTGAGCGCTGCAGCCCCCTGAGACCTCACCTCCAGCAGATCCAAGGCCGGGAGCCGGCAGCGGTCCTCCAGCTCCTGCGCCAGCTCCCGCAGGGCCCGGCCGCGCTGCGCCAGCTGCCGCTGGCCTTCGCGCAGTCTCTGCAGCGTGGCGCGCTCCTCCTGCTCCAGCCGCCGCAGCTGCAGCTGCTCCTCCAGGGCCAGGAAGCCGCGGTACTTCTCGAACTCCAGCCTGAAGCGTTGTCTCTGAGTTTCCACTTTCTCCTGCAGGAAGAGGTGACTTCCATCACCAGGGCGGGCCCAGCGCCTGCTGCTGCCTTCCTGAGGCAGTGAGGCTAGAAAGGCCACGTCCTATGTGAGCGCAGCTCCCCCACTATGGGCACGCACTGGCTAATTTTAAAACACGCTGACACCTGGCTTGACGGAGCTTTCAAGCTGAGAGTTTAAGAAAGGCATGGATTTGGTCTTGGGGACAATGCACTTTTATATTCCAGTTTCAGCAATGCATACAAAATGTGGGGAAAGGAGTAAGGATATTAGAATTAAATGGCTATTATATATATTTTTAAAATATATTTTATTGATTTTTTACAGAGAGGAAGGGAGAGAGATAGAGAGTTAGAAACATCGATGAGAGAGAATCATCGATCAGCTGCCTCCTGCACATCTCCTACTGGGGATGTGCCCGCAACCCAGGTACATGCCCTTGACCGGAATCGAACCTGGGACCTCTCAGTCCGCAGGCCGACGCTCTATCCACTGAGCCAAACCGGTTTCGGCAGCTATTATATTATTGAGGAAACTCACTAACGTACCAGTTGAAATGTACTATTAGGGATCACTAGGAGGAGCCATGCGCAGAAACAGCAGGATCATTAAAAGAGATCAGAGACCTGGGTTTATAGATGTGAACGAGGAAAGGCTTGGAGATTAGAGAACCTGGATGTATCTTCTCAGTTCCACACCTGGAAGCCTGGGGCCAGCGCGCTCTGCAGGGTCCGGAAAGAGCTAAGCACTGACTGCAGACTCAACCTCAGGGATTTTGATTTCTACTCAAATCTCACTGCCATGATTTTTTAATATACCTAAGAAACATATTTTTTAAAAAAACATATTTTATTGATTTTTTACAGAGAAGAAGGGAGAGGGATAGAGAGTTAGAAAATCGATTAGAGAGAAACATTGATTCAGCTGCCTCCTGCACACCCCCCACTGGGGATGTGCCCGCAACCAAGGTACATGCCCTTGACCGGAATCAAACCTGGGACCCTTCAGTCCGCAGGCCGACGCTCTATCCACTGAGCCAAACCGGTCAGGGCATGAGAAACATATTTGATACAGCAGTATTATATCTAAACTGAGTGCAACAGGCAAATTTTTCTCCCACAGTCTCTCCACATTTTACATTCTCTGGCCCAGATTTAAACATGATCACATCTTGGTTTGCTTAAGGAGCATAAAATATCACCTTTAAGAAATTAATAATAGTTTTCCTCAAATCCCATAGAACTCAATTCCTCTCTCCAATTTCCCATCTCTACTTCCATCTACCTCTTTGTAAATGACTAGATTCATATAATACCTATTTAAATGAACCAACTCTGAATTTGATAATCTGATCTGTAACTCAGGTAATTCCTCCAGATGCTGGAGGCTATGAGGAGTGGAGCATGAGGGATGGTGTGGTGAGAGGGGGTTTGGCTGCAATGCATCTTTCCCTCATATTATCATTTTCAGTACCACAATTATATCTACATATATAAGAAGGAAAAGGGTTTTGTAGAATTTACAGTTCATCTTATCAAACCTGTGCTTGTCGCATTTGGCTCATAGGGATATATTCTCAATAATAAAGATCATGCAAATTTATTTGGCTTAGAACAGGAATCTTAGCATCATCTTTACTTTAGAATAACCAGTGTAGATCTTTTTAAAATGCAAGACCAAGATCTTGATATGGAGTTTCTAATTTTGTAAGTCTGCAGTTAGTTCAGGATTGAAAATATAAAATCATCAGATATCAAGTTATACTATTAAGCTACTCTACTCAAAATAGCCTGGTACTGGCACAAGAACAGGCATATAGATCAATGGAACAGAACAGAGATCCCAGAAAGCAACCCAAGCCATTACGCTCAGTTAATATTTGACAAAGAAGGCAAGACATACAATGGAGTCAAGAGAGTCTTTTCAATAAATGGCGCTGGGAAAATTAGACAGGTACATGCAAAGAAATGAAACTTGACAACCATCTTACATCATACACAAAAATAAACTCAAAATGAATAAAAGACTTAAATGTAAGTCATGAAACCATAAAAATCCAAAAAAGAAACCATAGGCAGCAAAATCTCAAACATCTCTCATAGCAATGTTTATGAATATATCTGCTAGGGCAAAGAAACTAAGGAGAAAACAAACAAATGGGACTACATCAAAATAAAAAGCTTCTGAACAGCAAAAGAAACCATCAACAAAATGAAAAGGGAGCCCACTATATGGGAGAAAATATTTGGCAATGATACATCTGATAAAGGGTTAATCTCCAAAATATATGGGGAAGTCATACAACTTAACAAAAGGAAGACAAACAATCCAATCCAATTAAAAAATGGGCAAAGGACCTAAATAGACTGCTGAGGCTAAAGCAAACAGTAGTTAGCATATTAATGCAAAAAGACCTGTTGGAAGGCCAATGGACTTTGATATTCAGCAGGGCTGAAAATCAGCATAATACTGCCCTGCTGTGGGCTCAATGGCTCATGGCAATTTCCTACCCTATACTCCTTATGCTGTTTACCAAACTTTACCTTTGATCTGCCTGTATGCATTGCTAAAGGATAAATGTGTATTCAAGTAAATAAAAAGCTGACTGGCCAGAAGTCAGGGTGCCTCTTCAAGAGAGAGGTCTCCACCTCCCCCCCCTCCCCGCCTTCTAAATTCATATTTCTTGTATAGCATTTTCATTTGTGCATCAGCCCCTCCTTCAGATCCTGAACCCCGCTGGGAAGGTTGTGGCAATAGACACTTCTCCAAAGCAGACATAAAGATGGCCAAGAGACATATGAAAAAATGCTCAAAGTCACTGATCATCAGAGATATGTAAATTAAAATGACAATGAGGTATCACTTCACAGCTGTCAGAATGTCTACCAACAACAAACCAACAAATGACAAGTGCTGGCAAGGATATGGAAAAAAGGGAACCCTAGTACACTGCTGGTGGGAATGCAGACTGGTTCAGGCACATGAAAAACAGTATGGAATTTCCTCAAAAAATTAAATATGGAACTGCCATTTACCCAGTGATCCCATTTCTAGGAATATACCCTAAGAAATATGAAACACCAATCAGAAAGAATGTATGCACCCCTATGTTCATAGCAGCACAATTTACAATAGCTAAGATATGGAAACAGCCTAAGTACTCATCAGTAGATGAATGGATAAAAAAGCTGTGGTACATTTATACCATGGAATACTATGCAGCAGTAAAATAAAATAAAAAAGGATATCTTACCCTTTGAGACAGCATGGAGGGACTTGGAAAGTATTATGCTAAGTGAAATAAGCCAGTCAGAGAAAGACAAGTATCACATGATTTCATTCATATGTGGAATCTAATTAACAAAATGAACTAATGAATGGAGTAGATCCAGAGACATGGAAGCATGGAACAGAGTGCAGAATCTCAGAGGGAAGGTGGGAAAGGGTGGGTGGATGGGAAAAGATCAATAGGGTGTGCAAGGCCTGTGGCAGGGGGACAGGAGGCTAGAAGGGATCTGTTGGGGAACAAAGGGGACATATGTAATACTTTTAAAAACAAAGATTTAAATTTTTTTAAAGACCCAAATGCAACAGTGTGGCCCATATAACTAACACAAAGGACATTCCAAGAGCACCCAGGTCAGAAGATCAAGGAGATTACTACACTGTGTCCGGCAAGAAGGCCATTCAACCAAGACAGGGTGGTACAGCAGTCTTATCCAATACAAAAAACACACACAATAAGTAGGGAAACAAAGTCACTGGCCACAAATGAAAGAAGAGGAGGAATCTCCAGAAAAAGGGCTAAGTGAAATGGAGGCAAGCAATTTATCAGATATAGAGTTCAAAGTAATGGTTATAAGGATGTTCAAACAACTTAGTGAGAACTACAGGAACTTAGTGGGAACAACATCAGCATGAAAAATGACATAGAAACTATGAATAGGAAAGAGTCAGAAATGAAGAATGACATAGCTCAAATAATGAATAGCCTGGAAGGAATTAACAGTAGGTTAGAAGAACCTGAGGATCAAATTAGTGAATTAGAAATCAAGGTAGAAAAAAAATCACTCAATTAGAGCAGCAAAAAGAAAAAATACTTAAAAAGCAAGAGGACAGTTTAGCAGGGGTGGGCAAACTTTTTGACTCGAGGGCCACAATGGGTTTTTAAACTGGACCGGAGGGCTGGAACAAAAGCATGGATGGAGTGTTTGTGTGAACTAATATAAATTCAAAGTAAACATCATTACATAAAAGAGTACGGTCTTTTTTTTTTTTAGTTTTATTCATTTCAAATGGGCCGGATCCGGCCCGCGGGCCATAGTTTGCCTATGGCTGGTTTAAGGGAACCGAGGGACAACACAAAATGCAGCAAAATCCACATCATAGGGGTACTAGGGAAAGAAGAAAGTGAGCAAGGGCTAGAGAACCTGTTTGATAAAATACTGACAGAAAATTTCCCTAACCTGGAAAAGGAAAAAGTCCCATAAGGTCAGGAAGCACAATGAGACCAATAAAAATGAACACAGAGAGACCCACAGCAAGACACATCATAATTAAAATAGCAAACTTTAAAGACAATGAATTTTATGGGCAACAAAATAGAGGCAGTTACCTACTAGATAGCTATATCTGATTTCTCAACTGAAACACTACCAGCTAGAAGGGAATGGCATGAAGTAGTTAAAGTAATGAAGAGCAAGAATCTAAAACCAAGAGTACTCTATCCAGCAAAGCTATCATTCACAATAGAAGGTGAAACAAAGAGCTTCCCAGACAAAAAAAAAAGAGTGTAAAGGAGTACATTACCACCAAACCAGCATTGCAAGAAATGCTAAAGGGACTATTGTAAAAAGAAGAAATAGAGTGAGAAGAACATGGGCATACAGAATAAAAATGGCAATAAATAAGTACCTATCAATAATAACCTTAAATGTAAATGGATCAAATGTTCCAACCAAAAGACACGGGATAGCTGAATGGATAAGACAGCATGACCCAACTACATGCTATCTACAAGAAACTCACCTCAGAACAAAAGACACACACCAATAATGAACTATCAGGAAGAGGAACTAAGAAAACAAGCCCATCTACTATTGTAACAACCACAAAAAAATAGGGTACTCAGGAGATAAAAGACCTGTGCCCAGATATTTCACCAAGGAGATAAAAGACCTGTACTCAGAAAACTATAGAACATTGAAGAAAGAAATTAAGCAAGATACAAATAAGTGGATGCACATACCATGTTCATGGATTGGAAAAATTAACATAATTAAAATGTCCATACTACCCAAAGCAATATATAAGTCCAACTCAATTCCTATTAAAATATCAATGGCATATTTCAAGATAAAAAAATATTCCAAAATTTATATGGAACCAAAAGACACTGAATAGCTGAAGTCATCTTGAGAAAGAAGAAAAAAGTTGGAGGTATCACATACCAAATTGCAAACTATGCTACAAGGCCATTTTGTAATCAAAATAGCCTGGTACTGGCATAAGAACAGGCATATAGATCAATGGAACAGGACAGATCCCAGAAATACACCCATGCTTTAATGGTCACATTTAGTATTTGACAAAGGAGGCAAGGGCATACAATGGACTAATGACAGTCTCTTCAATAAATGGTGTTGGAAAAATTGGACAGGTACACACAAAAGAAAGGAAGGAAGGAAGGAAGGAAGGAAGGAAGGAAGGAAGGAAGGAAGGAAGGAAGGAACGAACTAGACCACTAACTTACACCATACACCAGAATAAACTCCAAGTGGATAAAAGATTTCAATGTAAGTCATGAACCATAAGATCCTAGTAGAAAACATAGGCAGTAAAATCTCAGACATCTCTTGCAGCAATGTATTTGCTGATATGTCTCTGAGAACAAGGAAAACTCAGGAAAAAATAAACAAATGGGACTACAAAAAAACTAAAAAGCTTCCCCACAGTAAAAGAAACCATCAACAAAATGAAAAGAGAACCCACTGTATGGGAGAACATATTTGCCAATGATATATCTAAGGCGTTAATCTCCAAAATATATAAAGAACTTATACAAATCAACACTGGAAGACAAACAATCCAATTTTAAAAATGAGCAAAGGATCTGAATAGAAACTTTTCTAAAGAGGACATACAGATGGCAAATAGACATATGAAAAAAAAATGCTCAACATCACTAATCATCAGAGAGATGCAAATGAAAACTTCAGTGTATCACCTCATACCTTTTAGAATGTCAACTCTCAATACATCAACAAACAACAAGTACTGGTGAGGATATGGAGAAAAGGGAACCATAGGAAACTGTAGGTGGGAGTATGCACTGGTGAAGCCACTATGGAAAACAGTATGGAGTCTCCTCAAAAAATTTAAAATGGAACTGCCATTTGACCCAGTGATCCCACCTCTGGGAATATCCTAAGAATCCTGAAACACCCATCAGAAAGAATGTATGCACCTATGTTCATGGCAGCATTATTTACAATAGCCAAGATCTAGAAATAGCCCAAGTTCCCATCAGCAGATGAGTGGATTAAAAGAGCTATAAAAAAGAAGCATGGCTCAGCCTGGAAAGTATTATGCTAATCAAAATAAGGCAATCATAGAAAGTCAAATACCATATGATCTCACTTATATGTGAAATCTAATGAACAAAATAAACTGACGAACAAAATAGAACCGGAAGCATGGATACATTCAACTGACAAATGTCAGGGGGGAGGGGTTGGGATGAACTGGATAAAGATGGTGAAGGGATTAGCTAAAGAACATACCATATATGTATAGCCATGGACACAGACACTAGTGTGGTGAAGGCCAAGGGAAGGGGACACGGCGGGCTAGGTGGAGGTGGGCAACGGGGGAGGAAGGAGTGGGGGACATCTGCAATAGTGTCAACAACAAAAATTTGAAATTTAAAAAAGGAGGCTGGGAGAAAAACCAAGATGGTGGCATAGGTTAACGCCGGAGATTGCTGCCTCGAACAACCACTTCAAAAAACAACTAAAAGACGGAATGGACATCATCCAGAACCACAGGAAGGCTGGCTGAGTGGAAATTCTACAACTAGGAGGAAAGAGAATATCATACCCAGACTCAGAGGAGGCGCAGTGCTGAAGTGAAATACTGAGGTGCGGAGTGCGCGCGGAGCAGGCTGGCGGCGGAGGGCGTGGTTGTTGTTTTCAATCGGGAGGGAGTTTCAGACTCTGAGCTCCAGCTCCAGGCGAGTCTCTGGGGACCCAGACTCAAACGGGAGAAGCGGGACTGTCTGGCTTTGGTCGGAACTCGAAGACAGCTTTCTCTCCGAGGTTTGCAGCGGTTGCTGGGACTCTGTGAGGCAGAGCCCCTAGGGACGGAACTGAGAGCAGCCATAACTGCTCGCTCCGGCCCGCCCTGTAGATCCCCGGGGACCCGCCCCGCCCAAGCCCTGCGCAGAGCCATTTGCCAGATAGCCTCAGGCAAATGCTAGATTAGCACCGCCCTAGAGATCCAGCACAGAAGCTCTCCCACTGCAGACACAGTGGACTCTCATAGCCAGTTAGCCTGGAGGTCAATTCACCCCCACTATTGCCGACAACAATCAAGGCTTAACTACAACAAGACTGCGTACAAAGACCACTAGGGGGTGCACCAAGAAAGCATAAAAAATGCGGAGACAAAGAAACAGGACAAAATTGTCAATGGAGGATATTCAGTTCAGAACCACACTTTTAAGGTCTCTCAAGAACTGTCTAGAAGCCGCCGACAAATGTAGTGAGATCCTCAAGAAATCTAATGAGACACTCGATGTTGTGATAAAGAACCAACTAGAAATTAAGCATACACTGACTGAAATAAAGAATATTATACAGACACCCAACAGCAGACCAGAGGAGCGCAAGAATCAAGTCAAAGATTCAAAATGCGAAGAAGCAAAAAACACCCAACTGGAAAAGCAAAATGAAAAAAGAATCCGAAATTACGAAGATAGTGTAAGGAGCCTCTGGGACAGCTTCAAGCGTACCAACATCAGAATTATAGGGGTGCCAGAAGATGAGAGAGAGCAAGATATTGAAAACCTATTTGAAGAAATAATGACAGAAAACTTCCCCTACCTGGTGAGAGAAATAGACTTACAGGTCCAGGAAGCGCAGAGAACCCCAAACAAAAGGAATCCAAAGAGGACCACACCAAGACACATCATAATTAAAATGCCAAGAGCAAAAGACAAAGAGAGAATCTTAAAAGCAGCAAGAGAAAGAAACTCAGTTACCTACAAGAGAAAACCCATACGACTGTCAGCTGATTTCTCAACAGAAACTTTGCAGGCCAGAAAGGAATGGCAAGAAATATTCAAAGTGATGAATACCAAGAACCTACAACCAAGATTACTTTATCCAGCAAAGCTATCATTCAGAACTGAAGGTCAGATAAAGAGCTTCACATATAAGGAAAAGCTAAAGGAGTTCATCACCACCAAACCAGTATTATATGAAATGCTGAAAGGTATCCTTTAAGAGGAAGAAGAAGAAAAAGGTAAAGATACAAATTATGAACAACAAACATGCATCTATCAACAAGTGAATCTAAGAATCAAGTGAATAAATAATGTGGTGATCATAATAGAATCAGGGACATAGAAAGGGAATGGACTGACTATTCTTGGGGGGGAAAGGGGTGTGGGAGATGCGGGAAGAGACTGGACAAAAATCGTGCATCTATGGATGAGGACAGTGGGTGGGGAGTGAGGGCAGAGGGTGGGGCGGGAACTGGGAGGAGGGGAGTTATGGGGGGAAAAACGAGGAACAAATGTAATAATCTGAACAATAAAGATTTAATTTAAGAAAAAAAGAAGAAAAAAAAAGGAGGCTGAGTGTCCAAATGATCCTGCTCTATGTATGATGGATCTCTTCTAGCTGTGTTTCATCTATATCAATGCTATGAAATGTTTATTATTCATTCATCCAGCAAATGCAATCTTCAAACTTGTAGTGGTAGAATCGGACTCTGCTTGAGGTTCCAGGGATGCAGCAGTGAGATACAGTGAGAGCCAGATCGGCAAAGCTGTTTATGATTCAGGTGGGGGTCAGAGATAAGAAGGGCACAGCCGTAACAAGAGTGTGGAGCAGGGAGGAATAATTTAATGACCCAAATTTGTATCCTTCAAACATGCAAGGCTTTTGAAGTCACAACATTCCCATACCTTCCAAATGACAGTTTTCTTCCCCACGTTGGCCTCCTGTGTCAAGGCCTCCTCCATCTCTTTCCTCACAAGTTCCAGGGCCATCTGGAGCTTTACCTGTTTGGGAAGATATGCTGAGACCATTAAGATGCCCTCATTCAGCATCTATCCCGACTAGGTGTGTCAGGCACTGCAAAGACCACCTCAAACAGGCCTTGTGAGCATAGCAATATGTCCAACCTCATTATAACTACATGAAATACAAATACACTTTGTCAATGTGAGACATAATCAAAGGTTTATCTAAAAGTATGTTCATTATGGCATTATTTAAAATAGCAAACCCCCAAAAAAATAAAAAATAAAAAAATAAAATAAAATAGCAAGCCCACAACTAATCAAAATATTAAAAGTAGGAGGTAAGAAAAATATATTTTACATTAACAAGATACAATTAAAATAAGGTGCTTAATAACAAGAATAAGGGGCTTAATAATAAAAAAATGCTCAAAATTCTAAAGTTAATTAAAATAAGTATATTTTATTTAATGTGATACCAATTTTGTAAAATGTGCTTTAAATAATATATAAAAACTAGGCAGAGATCAGTAAAAACATTCAATGGATTAAAAACCGTACCTATTAGTGCCTGGTGAGAAATAATGTTATTCCTAAATCTGTACATGTCAACTTCCAAAAATTATTTACTACTTTGTAATCAGAAAAGTGTTTATTATTATTAGACAACAAGAAACCATGTAAGTTGGTATGTACTCAATGAAAAAGAAATAGAGAATGTTGTAAATCTCACAAGGAGTGGAAAAAATTTAATGAAAACTAAATCTCCTTTCAACCCTAGCCCCTGGTAGAGGTAAACACATATTTTATTTGCAGCGAACACACACAAAGATACACCTACACACAAATTTTAAAACTCTACCCAAAGTCATCCAATAAGCCTCATAAAATAAACTCTTTTCAAAGTCATTAATAACAAGTTATTTCTAAAAAATAATGATAATAAAGTAATGATCATAAACGCAGTTGGATTGATGAAGGATTTAACACGACCAAAATGGCATTCGAATTAGCATTTGAAAGGAATAGAAACATATAGATGGAGAAAAGCTCCCTCCCCTGGAAGAAATTGTGAGCAAAAGCAAGGAGGTGCCTAAGGCCTGGTGTGCTTGGGGACAACCGTGATTCGGCTAGTGTTGCTGCATCTTGGCTGGTGAAGACGACAGCTGTAGAAAGAGAACATGGAGCCCTAACAAGTTGAGACTGATAGGCTAAGATGCTCAGAAGATATTTATTTGGTATTTAATTGAAAGTATTAAAATAGAGAAAACTTCTCTAGAAATATTACACTAGCCATGCTCTGTATGGTGCTTTCTGGATGCAAAGAAGGCAGGAACACTCTGCAGAAGTCTAGTTGGAAAATAGCTGGCATCTGAGTTTTGTAGGTGGCAACCAAAACCAAAGAGAAAACTCAGAGATATTTCTAGGTAAGGCCAGAGGGAAGTGAGGGAATAAACACCCCAAATCTTGATTTAAACAAAACCAAGTTTTAAAAATAAAAGAAAATTTGTACTTTAATTCATTTCATCGTGATGGTATTTCAGATAACATGTCAATATCTTCTTTTGCTAGTAGCTGTTCCAGATGTCAGGAATTTAATTGTGTTCAGAATATGTCCGGGAACTTTTGAAGAGCACTAGGAAGGAGAATTCTATGTACAGAGTTTCACAGATGACCCTTTTGGGGGGCAAGGATTCACGTAGGAGGCACCTCTTCATTAAGGTGCTCACATCCTTAGTCCCCGAATAGGAGTTGAATAAAGACCTGCTTGTGCCCTTAGCTCCTGGATTCCTATTTCAGAGCCCTGCGCCCACTCAGGCGCTACTGAACTAATACTCGAACCCCGGGATTGTGTTGGTAACAGTGTTAATAAGGCGGAGGTAAACATTATGTAAAAGAAGGCGTTGTGCCAATGGTTGCTTTTAGGGAGGTTTTCCGTAAAGTGCACACCTGTAACCAAGCAGCAAGTGGACACCGGAGCTCTAACTGTGGGGCCCAGTTTGCATGGGGGACGGAGCAGAGAAGGGAGTACAGGGCCGGGAGGGCCTGTGGGGGAGGGACCCTGCCCAGCGCTGCTCTGTGCTCCTTAGCAAGGGCCGCCGGGGGTACCACGGAGCAAAGGCAGGACCTTCCCAACCTGAGCGCGCGCTGTGGGAGGGGGACTCGTCTCCCAGGGGGAAGGCCAGGGGCGTGCGGAGGTTGGGGAGAGGGGGCAGTGCGGGCAGGGGCGACGGGGGCGCGGGGCCGAGGGCCAGGGGCACGCAGGGGAGGCGAGGAGGGCGGGGAGGCGCGCGGGGGCGGACACGACGTCCTTGGGAGCAGGCGCTGGCGCCAGGCTGGTCCCTGGGCAGGTCCCCGGACGCCTCCGCGGGGCCGGCCGGGGTCCGAGGGCCCTTCCCGCCCGGCCGGCCGGCAGGTGCGCCGCGAGCACAGCTCACCTGGTGGCGCTGGGCGGCCTCCTGCAGCGGCGCCGTGCGGTGGCCCCTGTGCTCGGGGCCCGCGTCGCACGCCCAGCACAGCGCCGCCTGGTCCTCCTCGCAGAAGAGGCTGAGCTCCTGGCCGTGCCGCGCGCACTGCGGGCCCGCGGGGCTCGCGCCCGGGCCCAGCTGCCGCAGGCCGTCCACCAGGCTGGCCAGCTGCCGGTTGGGGCGGAAGCCCTCCCGCCGGAAGGGGCCGCGGCACTGCGGGCAGGGGAAGAGGCCGCCCTGCTCGCCGGCCGCGCGGTCGCAGAACTCGGAGATGCAGCGCAGGCAGAAGCTGTGGCCGCAGTCCACGCTGACCGGGTCCTGCAGCAAGTCCAGGCACACGGGGCACCGCGCCTCCTCCCGCAGGCGCTGCCCCGCCGACCCCGCGGCCATGCCGGCCGCCCCGCGCGGGCCGTGCGCCCCCCTCCTGTCCGCGCTCGGCGGGCCCTGCGCCCGCTGCCTCCACTATCTCTCTCCGTCCCGTCCGCACGCTCGGGAGGGGCCCTGCCTGAGGAGCGGGCGCAGCACGCGCTTTATCTGCAGGATTGCGTTTGGGAGGCCGGGGAGCCCCTCCCTGTGAAAAGCGACAGCGCACAGGCCCCGGGCTACGCGGTGAATGAACACTCCAGGCCTGGACGCGTCTGACGGGAGCCCCTGACTGTGTGCCGTCCTCTGCTCCTGTTTCCACCTCCCGTGAATCGGGGAAGGGCTGAGAGCCTTCCTTCTGCCATGGTCTGCACCACCCAATAGCCTCCTCAGCCTTACGTGCATAATGACTTCTTAACATCTTTTTTCCAACCTGTCTACCTCCTGTTAATTAGCTCATTGTGTTTTGAAAAATGAGTACGTGAATTGAAGGGGAGACGGATGCCCGAATAGACGTGTGTGACGGTGATGGGTCTGTAGACCAGCAACACTCAGAGCATTTGAATGACTATCCGGTTGGGCTCAGAGAGGGTCCGCAGGCTTGCCAGGGAGGGAGTTAGGGTTGCTGCCCAGCGGATCTCAGAGGTGACAACGCTGGAGGCCAAGAGGTTCCTTGGAGGGACAATCAAGCAGAGGCTGTCAGTGCTGCTGCTCCTGTGACATGGGGGCACTGAGAAAGACAGGGAAGGAGGAAGATGATTCGACAGACAGTATGTGGGCCATCCTGACCCACGATGAGTATGGTGAGGTCATTGGAAGGTAGACATCTGCCATTGAACAAAATGTAATTTGCATTTTGTTGATTTTGAAGTGATAGTAGGCATGTCTGCAGCAAACTACCCAATCTGGTAGCCGGGCTCCCAGATGCAAGGTGAGCAGAAGACATGTGGCCCAGCTCTCAAGAGCCCTAATAACTGGAACAAGGAAACTCGCCAGCGCTGCAAGATTGTAACAGGACTGGAAACCAGCCTCTGGGGCCAGGTGGAACCCTGCGCTAGCACCTGAAGAGCAAGCGCAAACCACAGGTGGGAAGGGGTTGGGGGGACAGGTGGCAAGCAGAACAGTGAGAGGGCAGAGTCCAGATGAGCTGCAGAGGCGGGCGCAGGATTTACCCGTTACTCCAGCCCCAGGCAGGCTGGTGTGCGGCCAGATGAGGGTGAGTGAGAGCAGATAAGGTCCCAGTGAGGATCCAGGCCAGATGGCTCAGGTCCTTGTGGCACTGCTCCCGTGACACTTGACCTGGAGCTTTGGCAGAAGGCAGAATCTAAAAGGTCTGAGAGCATCTGCTGAAAGAGTATGTGCATAATGAAATGGATAGATTCTTTGAGAACAGACAGACAGTATGAGCTAAACCTGATGTTAGAAAAGAAAGCAAAAGTACAGAGGGCTCCATGACAGAAAATGTACCCTGACCCTGGGCTGGAGACTTGCTAGCTGAGGGGCTTTAGGGGAGCTGTGTCAACTTTCCATGCCCACTGCCTCTAACACAGTGGTTGTCAACCTGTGGGTCGCGACCCCTTTGGGGGTCGAACGACCCTTTCACAGGGCTCGCCTAAGACCATCGGAAAACACATATATAATTACATATTGTTTTTGTGATTAATCACTATGCTTTAATTATGTTCAATTTGTAGCAATGAAATTGGGGGTCACTACAACATGAGGAACTGTACTTTAAAGGGTAGCGGCATTAGGAAGGTTGAGAACCACTGCTCTAACATGTGAGGACAGTGCTAGTGCCACTCAGGATCCAACAAGCTAATAGATATCACACATTTGACACAAGTCCTGGCACATAAAATGTATATTTAACTAAGAGAGAGAGAACACGTAGCAAAAGGAGTGAAAGAATAGTGAGACAGGGTGTAAGCTATATGAGGACAGAGGGATGTTTTTCTATTTGGTCCAATGCTGTATCCCTAGTACCTTGAGGAGTGACTGGCACATATTACACCCAATAAATAGTAGGTGAATAAATAAGTGAATAAATGAACAGAATCAGTACAGTTTATCCTAGAAGCTAATGAAAGAGAGAATTTCAAAGGTGACCATATGATATCAAATGTGAGATCCATATTTTTCTGCATTTTACATATATGGTCATGCTTTTTATTACCGTGATTCTGGGAGATACTAGAACCTGTTTCTCTTTTATTTGGAGACAAAACAAAGCAACTTATTTGCTCAAATGTATGGACAACTTGATAGCACAGGTCACATGAATGCAGATAGCCTAGTGTCTAGGAAGTGAGAGGAAGTAGCTGGCTCTGTTGAGGGGGGTCACGGTGACTTTCAGGAGGGCAGAGTGGAGGGGTGAGCCAACACCAGATGGCATGTCTCCCGGGTCAGCTCCAGGATCACTCGGCTCTGTTCTGTCTCCAGCGTTGGTAGATAAGGACGGAGGTCTGAGCCACTGTTCTTGGGAAACAAATATCCCTTACCGCCCATCTCTGCAGGCAAGCTGTGGACTCAATGTCATGTATTTACAAATGCTATGTGAAGGGCCACTGGGGCAGTTTCTTGTTTAGTAGGGCTGGTCTAATTTAAACTTCTAATTTCTTATGCTCATTCTTCGGAGTGAATAAAACATTTCTGCATTTGTGCTGGTGTAACCACATTTAGTGCACCCCCTCCCTGATCCTCACCCTGACTTCATCCCCTGACTCACTTGCAGCTTGCATAGCTACCCCACCCCCAGCTGTGTCATTCCTTCTCCACTGGTGTTTCACCTTCTGTGCCGATATGGGCTCCTCCATCCTCTAACCTGACTTCCTGCTCTCCCTTGTTAATGTCTTTGTCACAATGACTTGGGGCTCCTGATACCACTTCCACGGGGCATCCCTGCCTTCTTCCCTAGCTGAGTCCTTTTTACCATGGCCTTAGGTTTAGGGATTCACAGTCTTCTAGCTCAAGCTCAGCTCACTTCACAATGGAGAAAAAAACACAGAGCAGCCAGCATAAACGTCAAAATATCCTCAAAAGCAGCAGCCAACGATGCAGGCTTTCCTTCCTGCGTGTGGTCTTTAAAAGGATCTGTGCTGCTTTTCATTAAAGCAGTTGCACCCTGGATTTTTACTGTTTCTTTTTCCCAGAGACTATGTTGATTCCTTGAGCTAAGGTGGACTAGCATCTGCTCTCACAGCTTCAGCTTTCCCTGGCTGGGCGAGGGGCGCCTGCATCCAGGCACTCTGCATGTCCATGGGAGGAATTCAGAGGACAGAGAGGCCGAGAAGCCTCCTCCTGCCTGAGGGGAAGCAGGGTCTCTGAGACACTGATGGGCGCAGTGGGAGAAATGCCCGGCCTACTTCCCATGCACGGGAGCTTTAATCAGCGCTGTGCATGTCAACACAGATAGGTTTATGTGGTAATGCTGCAGGTGAAGAGTGATTTACATTAATATTTTCTTTTAAGTAATTTAATAAATTCAAAGACAAGAATATATCCTGTTCGTACTTGTATTCCAAACTTGCTTCACTCTGAGCCTGCACAGAGTGAGGGGCCAATGTAGGTTCTGGAATACATTAGCAAATGCAGTGTCCCTTGTGATGGATGATATTGTATTTTTTTAGAATTCCTTTATGTCCAAGGGCAAACTTGGGCAAGATGGTTTTCTATCATCTAAAACCATCCTACAATCAAGTAACTGAATAAAGCTAGTGAAGTAATCAAGACAACTACCACAGATGATAAATCGCCGACCTAGAAATCAACAATTACTCTTTTCAAGACAGCTGCATTCTTTAAATTAGATAATTTGTTGTTATCTTCATAAACCTCCTGGCACATAATTAGGAAGAAATCCATGGAACACACAGAGGAGGTGTGGAAACTTCAGAATGATTAGCCTTTCACACAACGCAAGAGAACATGTCCCCAAAGGTTTCCACCTTCTTTCTCTTGGGTGCATTATGTGATTGGAGAATAGGGATTTGGGCAAGACTTTGTTGAATATACTGGAAAAAACTCAAAATGGATAAAAGATTTCAATATAAGTCACAAAACCATAAAAATCCTTGTAGAAAACATAAGCAGTAAAATCTCAGACATCTCTCGCAGCAATATTTTTGCCTATATGTCTCCACAGGCAAGGGAAACTCAGGAAAAGATAAACAAAAGGGACTACATCAAACTAAAAAGCTTCTGCACAACAAAAGAAACCTTCAACAAAATGAAAAGAGAACCCACTGTATGGGAGAACATATTTGCCATTGATACATCTGATAAGGGGTTAATTTCCAAAATATATAAAGAACTCACACAACTCAACATCAGGAAGACAAAAATAATCCAATTTAAAAATGTGCAGCCCGGCTGGTATGGCTTAGTGGCTGAGCACCCACCCATACAGCAAAAAGTCACAGGTTTAATTCCCGGTCTGTGGGAATTAAATTTAATTTCCTGGTTGTGGCCTTGATCCCAAGTAGGGGGCATGGAGATGGCAGCTGATCGATGTTGATGTTTCTCTCTCATTGACATTTCTATCTCTCTCCCTCTCCCTTCCCCTCTCTCTAAATAAATAAAAACATATTTTTAAAAATGTGCAGAGGACCTGAATAGACACTCCTCCAAAGAGGACATACAGCTGGCCAATAGACATATGAAGAAAATGCTCAATGTCACTAATCATCAGAGAGATATGCAAATTAAAACAACAATGAGGTATCACCGCACACCTGTAAGATGGCCACTATCAATAAATCAACAAACAAGTGCTGGCAAGGATGTGGAGAAAAGGGAACCCTTGTGCACTGCTGGTGGGAATGCAGTTTATTTTTGTGCATCTGTTTATTCTGCAGCCACTGTGGAAGACAGTATGGAATTTCCTCAAAACATTAAAAATGGAACTGTCTTTTGACTCAGCAATACTACTTCTGGTTATATATCATAAGAATCCCGATATGCCAATCAGAAAAAAATATATGCATCACTATGTTTATAGCAACATTGTTTACAAGAGCCAAGATCTGGAAACAGCCCACGTGCCCATCAGCAGATGAGTGGTTAAGAAAGCAATGGTACATTTACACAATGGAATAGTACATGACTATGGGAGAAGGAGGAGGAGGAGGAGGAAGAGGAAGAGGAGGAAGAGGAGGAGGAGGAGGAGGAAGAGGAGGAGGAGGAGGAAGAGGAGGAGGAGGAGGAGGAGGAGGAGGAGGAGGAGGAGGAGGAACTTTTACCCTTTGCAACAGCATGGATGCAATGGACCTGGAGAGTATCATGCTAAGTAAAATTAGCCAGTCAGAGAAAGACAAGTACCATATGATCTCACTAATATGTGGAATCTAGTTAACAAAATAAACTGAAGAACAAAATGGAACCAGAAGCATGGATACAAGGTATAGACTGGCCCATGCCTAAGGGGAGGTGTGTGGGGGTGACTGGCTAAAGAAGGTGAAGGGATTAGCTAAAGAACATACCATATATGCACAGCCCATGGACACAGACAATAGTTTGGTGAAGGCTAAGGGAGGGGGGTGTAGGGATGGGTGGAAGTGGGCAAAGGGTATAGAATAGGGTAACACTTGCAATTATATCAACATTAAAAATTTTAATAAAGAAGTACTGTAAAACTACAGAGCAAGATAATGTTGTTGACCTGGAACTTCATTGCTGAGTTAACAAAATATTTGATTGCGCTGATGTGACAACCCTAACACTTAATAAACAACCATCTGTGAATATTCATTCATAGAGAGGAGAAATCTCTATGTTCACTGGTTGATCTCTTCCCACCCACCCTCCCGTTCCTTCCCTCTGAGGTTCAACAGTCTGTTCATGCTTCTATATTTCTGGGTTTATTTTTTTGCATCAGTTTATTTTGTTCATTAGATTCCACATGTGAATGAGATCATGTAATATTTATCTTTCTCTGACTGACTTATATTGGTTAGCATAATGCTCTCCAGGTCCATCCATACTGTTGCAAGTGGTAGAAGTTCTTTTTTTTTTTATTATTATTGCCATGTAGTATTCTATTTTGCAAATGGACCATGGCTTTTTTGTCCACTCTTCTACTGATGGGCACTTAGGCGGTTTCCAAATCTTAGCTTTTGTAAATTGTGCTACTTTGAACATAGGGGTGCATATATTCTTTCTGATGAGTGTTTCAGGTTTCTTAGGATATATTCCTAGAAGTTGGATCACTGGGTAAATGAGAGTTCCATTTTTAATTTTTTGAGGAAACTCCATACTGTTTTCTATAATGGCTGCACGAGTCTGCATTCCCACCAGCAGTGCACTAGGGTTCCCTTTCTCCACATCCTCACCAGCACTTGTCATTTGTTGATTTGTTGATGGTAGCCATTCCGACAGGTCTGAGGTGATACCTCATTGTCATTTTAATTTGCATCTCTCTGATGATCAGTGACTTTGAGCATTTTTTCATATGTCTCTTGGCTTTCTGTATGTCCACTTTGGAGAAGTGTCAATTTAGGGCCTTTGTCCATTTTTTAATGGGATTGTTCGTCTTTCTTTTGTTGAGTGGTATGAATTCTATATATATTTTGGATATTAGCCCTTTATCAGATGTATCATTGCTAAATATGTTCTCCCATACAGTGGGCTCCCTTTTCATTTTGTTGGAAATTAACCACCTATCAGATGTATCATTGTAAAATATGTTCTCCCATGCAGTGGGCTCTCTTTTCATTTTGTTGACGGTTTCTTTTACTGTGCAGAAGCTTTTTATTTTGATGTAATCCCAATTTGTTTATTTTCTCCTTAGTTTCCTTTGCCCTAAGAGATGTATTGGTAAAGATTGCTATGAGAGATGTCTGAGGTTTTGGTGTTTATGGCTTCTTCCAAGGTTTTTATGGTTTCATGACTTACATATAAGTCTTTTATCCCTTTTGAGTTTATTTATGTGTATGGTGTAAGTTTCATTTTTTTTGCATGTACCTATCTAATTTTCCCAAAACCATTTATTGAAGAGACTGTCTAGACTCTAGACTCCATTGTATGCTCTTGCCTCTTTTGTCAAATATTAATTGAGCATAGTGGCTTGGGCCGATTTCTGGGATCTCTGTTATGTTCCATTGACCTATATTCCTGTTCTTGTGCCAGTACCAGGCTGTTTTGAGTACAGTGGCTTTGTAGTATAACTTGATATCTGGTTCCTCAAACTTTGTTCTTCTTTCTCAAGATTGCTGCAGCTATTTGGGGTCTTTCTTGATTCTAAATAAATTTTTGGAGTATTTGTTCTAAGTCTGTGAAAATGCTGTTGGTACTTTAATGGGGATTGCATTGAATCGATAGAAAGCAATCGATAGATTGCTTTGGGTAGTATGAAACTTTTTAAAAAAATATATTTTTTATTGATTTTAGAGAGGCAGGGAGAGATAGAAACATTGATGATGAGAGAGAATCATTCATCGACTGCCCTACACTGGAGACTGAACCAGCAACCCAGGAATGTACCCTGACCAAAATCCAACCACGACCTCCTGGGTCACAGATCAATGCTCAACCACTGAGCCACGCTGGCAGAGCTGGTCATATGGAACTTTTAATGACGTTGATTCTACCAATTCATGAACATGTATATTCTTGCACTTGTTTATATCTTCTTCTATCTCTTTTTTCAATGTTCTGTAGGTTTTTGAGTACAGGTCTTTTACCTCCTTGGTTAAGTTTATTCCTAAGTATGTTAATTTTTTGTTGCTATAGCAAATGGGTTTTTTAAGTTTCTTCTTCTGAGAGTTCATTATATGTATAAAAATGTCATATATTTCTGGGTGTTAATTTTGTATCCTGCTACATTTCCAAATTCATTTATTAAGTCTAGTCATTTTTAGATAGAGTCTTTAGATTTTTCTACATACAATATCATGTCACCTGTGAATAATGAGAGTTTACTTCCTCCTTTTAAATTTGGATGCCTTTTATTTTTCTCTTCTTGTCTGATCGCTGTGGCCAGGACTTCAGTACTATGTTAAACAAGAGTAGTGAAAGTGGGCATCCCTGTCTTGTTCTCATTCTTAGGGGAAATGGTTTTAGTTTTTGCCCATTGAGTATGATGTTGGCTATAAGTTTATTATATATGGTTTTTATTATGTTGAGGTATGATCCCTCTATTCCCATTTTGCTGAGAGGTTTTTTTTGTTTGTTTTTTTTTTTTCAAAAAAGGTGTTCGATTTTGTCAAATGCTTTTTCTGCATCAACTGATATGATCATGTGATTTTGTCTTGCAATCTGTTTATGTGCTGTATCACATTTATTGATTTGCGAATATTGTACCAGCCTGCATTCTTGGAATAAATCCCACTTGGTCAGGGTTTATGATCTTTTTAATATATTGCTGGATCCGATTTGCTAATACTTTGTTGAGTGTTCGGGCGTCTATGTTCATGTAGGATATTGGCCTGTAGTTTTCTTTCTTCGTAATGTTTTTATCTGATTTTGAAATTAGGATAATGCTAGCCTCATAGAACGAGCTTGGAAGTGTTCCTTCCTCTTGAATTTTTTGGAATAGTTTGAGAAGGATAGGTTTTATTTCTTCTTTGAATGTTTGGTAAAATTCCCCTGTGAAGCCTTTCAGACCAGGGCTTTTGTTTGCTAGGAGTTTTTTAATGACTGCTTCAATTTCATCAGTTGTTATTGCCCTATTCAGGTTTTTTAATTCTTCCTGATGGAGTTTTGGAAGATTATATTTTTCTAGAAATATGTCCATTTCATTCGTGTTGTCCAATTTGTTGGAATATAGTTGTTCCTGGCATTATTTTTCTTTTTTTAAATTTTATTTTGTTGTTTAAAGTCTTACAAATAGTACATACGTCTCCTTTTTTCCCCATTGACCTTCCCCTGGCCTCCCCTACTCCCCCCACCCCCACCCCCAGCACATGCCCTCACCACCCCCAACCCAGTGTCCCATTTTTTTTTAATGACCCTTTGACCCTTTGTATTTCTGTGGGGCTAGTTGTTACTTTGCCTCTTTCATTTCTGATTTTGTTTATTTGGGTCCTCTCTCTTTGTATCTTGATGAGTCTGGCTAGAGGTTCCTCAATCTTGTTTACTTTTCAAAGAACCAGCTCTTGGTTTTGTTGATCTTTTGTTTTGGGGGGTTTTTTTTGTTTGTTTTTTTAGTCTCTATGTCATTTATTTCTGCTGTGATCTTTATTATTTCCTTCCTTCAACTTACTCTGGGCTTTCCTTGTTGTTCTCCTTCTAATTCGTTAAGTCGTAGAGTTAGATAACATTAAAAGTTTTTCTTGTTTTCTTTGAGGTTGAGCTGTAGTGCTATGAACATCCCTCTCAGAACTGCTTTCACTGTGTTCCATAGATTTTGGATTGTTGTGTGTTCATTTTCATTTGTTCCCAGGATGTTTTTTATTTCTTCTTTGATCTCTTTGGTAACCCATTCATTGTTAAATATGCTATTTATCCTCCATGTGTTTGAGTGTTTTTATTGTAGCTGATTTCTAATTTCATGCCATCATGATCTGAGAAGATCCTTGATATGATTTCAATCTTCGTGTACTTGGGGAGACAAAGAGAAGACAAAACAAAACAATGAAACAAACAAACAAAAAAACACACCCACAAACAAAAAAGAAAAGAAAACAAGAAAAGGAAGGGGGGTGGAATATGTAGATGCAGAGCTGAAATAAATGAAATAAGAATAAAGAATTAGAGGAATACAGGAAGAAAAACGGTACAAAATAAAGGAGGGAGAAAAGAAATGAAAAGACAAGAAAATAAATTGAGAAGGAAAATAGAGGAGAAAGTGGATAGACCTAAAATAAGAAAAACAAAAATGATGAGAAAGCAGGAGAAAAAGAAAAGAGAGAAAAAATTGAGTAGTAAAAAAGAAAATAATTGAGTAGAAAAAGGGAAGAGAAAAATTAGATATATGAATGAAACAACAGAGTAGAATAATAACAAATCATTGAAGCAGATAGATAAAGAAAATAAATTTAAAAATGGAAATGCAGAAAGGTAAGAGAAAAATAAAAAAGAAAAGGGAGGGGAAAAAAGAGAAAAGAAAAAAGGGAGAAAAAATCAGTTTTTAAAAAAGTGAAGTGGTGTTCTTTCCGCCATTTAGTGTCCCATGGGAGCTTGCTTTGGATCCCCCTCTTCTGTTCTGCCTGCCAATTCTGGGCTTCCTGTGAGGTACTTAGGTGCCAACCACTGACAGGCACTGTCCTTTGGCTTTCAGCAACCTGCTTGAAGCTCCAAGCGACCCACTGACCCACCATTTGTGTGTCTCCACAGGACTTCACTGTGAGAGGGAGGGGACAATCTGCCCTCTAAAGCAGGTTTGTTAGCAGCATGGGGCCAGGGCTGGGTCAGCAAACTTCCCCTGGTTCTCCAGGCTCCACTTCTGCCCATCTTTGCCTGTTAGTCAGCTGTCAATCTTAATCACTCAAAGTCTGTTTCTGAAAGAGCTTTAGGTAGAGAAGGTGCTATTGGGTTTCAGGGAATGTGGTTGGTGTGTTTCCCTGTCCCAGGGCTCCTCCTCTGCAAGTGGCCCAGAATATTACTCTGCTCTCGGCTGGACAGAGATCCTCGTATGGAGACAAATGGGGTTGGCTGGGAACCTATCAGCTATCCTGAGCAGGGAAAATATCAGATGGTTCCCAGGATAGTGGGGCAGATGGCCCTTCCCCAATCCAGTCACTGAGGCTCCTTGGGACTGTTCAAACCTATAAGTTTGGCCTCCACCTGTGAGAATAAACAAGTCATCTTTTCTGTCAAAGAACAGTTTAAACAACCCCCATGTTGGTCGCATGGCTTGCAGCTCCCCTGGGAGCCACCATCTTGAAACAGCAAAGGCCAACCCCTCCCTTTGAATTAGCCAATCGCAAAAGACTGTGAGCCTGAGCTCCAATCAAGAGGAAAGGACAGGTCACGGAGCATCAGGGATTATAAAGCTCGGTGTGCACACACTTCCAGACCATGTGTGCGCACCCTTCTTCGTAGAAGTAAAGTGTTTGCCTTGCTCCTGGCTCCGAGTGTGTTTTGTGTTCTACCAGGACCTCTGCCTTAGGGGGGCTCGCCTTACTTCTAACGTGCCTTTGTTTCCTCTGAAAAGCTCAAAATGCAGGGTGTGGCAGCAGGGCTCCTGCGGGTGGGCGGGCTGTATCACCCAGGGCAGGTTTTCTTCTTTACCTGCCCTGCAGCTAGCTCCTCTCAGGAAAAATGGCCATTTTGGTTTGGGGGCCTGCTATCAAATGCTCCTGGCTTCTGTTTTTCCAAGTCTCCCCACAATGCTTCCCACCCCAGCCTCTCCTTAGGCACCTCAAGTCCACGTTTCCCTCCCTGCACCAAAGCTTCGGGGGAGTAGTTTCAAATGAAAACTCCTGTGCTCTGGGCAAAACAAACAAACACACAAAAAAACACCCACTGTGGCTTTCTCTCCATCGGTCTGCCAGCTCCAGGCTCTGCCAGCCAGCCTGCCACCTTTCACCACTGGATGTTACATGGGCCATGGGTCTCGGCTCTGGTGCTCCGTGCTGTGGAGCTCAGCCTTGGTTTGGGCCTCTATGTTCTGAGAGAACAGACCCTCCTGTAGCCCAGCGCTACCTCCTCTCTTGGCCTGCTGGCCTGCCGCCCTGGAACCTGGGTCAGCTCCTTTCATGACCTTGCCCTTCCTACCAGTTTCCAAGTGTTTTCTGTCCTCCCTTGATGTAAGTCTCCTCCTCAGCTGGACCTCAGTTGGTAATTCCAGATGAATGTTCTCCAATTTAGTTGTATTTCCACTCTGGCCCTGGGATGAGGTGCACAACAGATCTGCCTATTTGGCTGCCATTTATTTTTCCATTTGCATTTTCAAGGGAGCTCGTCCCCCATCTCAGTTTCAACACTGCCCCAGCGGACATTGGGGCAAGTGTCTCTGGTAGCTCCTACTGCCCAGGAAAAAGGCTCTGGGCCACACATGAGCTCATGCCCAGTAAGGACCCCTCATCCAGGTGAATGCCTTTTGTGGGGAGCTCCACACCTCCTTCAGGATTCACTTGGCCTTTGCTTCTCCTAGGCAAGCATCCTGTTCTCTTCTATCACGATTGAAATGGCTTCACCAGTTGTTAAAGTCTCAGTCCTCCTTCCTGGCTCATAAGTGCACCCAAACTGAGTTTTAGGTGGTGTCATTATCTGGTTAAAGCTACACACAGGAAGAGGAAAATGAAGAGCAGGGATAATCCTGCTTCTAATTCATGTTTATATCTAAGAGGGGGGATGGCTGGCTTACCAAAACTTCACTCCCCCAAGGAGAAATGCAGAAGAGAATTTGGGGTTGATTTTGGCAGCATTAGTCCCCATGTGAGCACCAGATCTGGGATGAGGACACAAACCTTGAGTCTATAACACTCTGCTGAATTAAACACCCAAGAAAGCAATGCAGCTCTTCCCTGTAGCCTTTTCCCCATCAAAACTCTTCTGAAAAAATCCAGACTTTTGTGACAACAAGAAAGAAAAATACACAGGAGCAAGGTTCAACCACGCATTTTACTCAGGAAAACTGAAATGTTCTGAGCTCAGCCCAAGTCAGGCTCTCAGTCTGGACAGATTGCCAAGGCCCTAGGGAAAGAGAAAGCGGTTACCTGAATTTCAACACAGGAGTCTGCAGGGAAATGCCAGAATTTGGTCAATTTCTACCTGAACATGAAACACTTTCCTGAAGGATCTAGGCCCAGTTTGGGCAGGACTGGAGGTCTTCTGATAATGGAAAAACTTTATCTGAAGCCCCCAGCTTGTGCCCTTGGCCTGGATCCTGGGTCTTGAGGTCCACGGCTCCTCCTTGGGGCTTGTGGCACCACCTCAGCCTCCATCCTTCCATGGGCTGCCTCATTTGGTCTCTGTCTCTCCCCTTATCTTGTGCTACCAGGGTCATGCTCTTCAATGTGCCCAGTTCTGTTGATCACACCCTTTAGAAAACCCTATTTTTTTCTGTTGCAATTGCAAAAAAAAAGGCACAATTGCTTATTTTTGCCAAGAAAATAGTAATAAGAGGATTTCACAGAGACTGGGGAACCCAGCTGTTTACATTGGATTTCTAAGCCGCTTCACATGCCATCATCTGTAGACAGTTTGCTTGTTTTCACCTCACCTGAAACTTGCAGACAACTTAGTTGACCCCCTCAGTGCCACCAGAATTTCCCCTGGAAACCTGCAGCTGGACTCTGGTGGGTATTTTTTATTGTTGGGCATCGCTACATCTTTTCTTTCTCCACTTTCTCCCCATCGTTGAGTGCCAGGTGGGAATGCCTGGGCAAGCAGAAGTGTTTCAGAACACTTGCTCTTAAACTGAGTTCACAATAAGTAATAAAATTGACAGTGCCCTAGCCGGTTTGGCTCAGTGGATAGAGTGTCGACCTGTGGACTGAAGGGTCCCAGGTTCGATTCCGCTCAAGGGCATGTACCTTGGTTGCGGGCACATTCCCAGTAGGCGATGTGCAAGAGGCAGCTGATCAATGTTTCTCTGTCATCGATGTTTCTAACTCTCTATCCCTCTCCTTTCCTCTCTGTAAAAAGTCAATAAAATATATATATTTTTAAAAAGCTGACAGAGTGTCTTGGCCCCAGGGTTTGTGTTACCCCCTCCTCCAGCTGTAAAAGCCCTCTTGTAGAGAAAAGGAAAAGAGATGAACTTAGGAGGCTCATAAGTAAAATTCTGACCTTGGATTCTCATGATCAAACTTTGAGTTTTTTCTCCCAGTGTGCTTGTGCTTCAAGACAGAACATGGTAGGTAAGGAAATGAAACCCCTTCACACTGGAGGAAGTTTCCATGGAATTCTACAAATGGATGATGATAAAAAGGATGTGATCCATGAGTAGGTAACACAAGACTAGATGGCAGTTTTTGTTTTTCTGTCTTTGGAATTACTAACTTGTTAGGGAGTGGGAGGGATTGAGATGGTTAAAAATGACCTTTCTTAGGGATCAATACAACAAGAAGATATAATCCTGGTAAACATATATGCACCCAATGCAGGAGCACCCAAATTCATAAAAAAACTCCTGGAAGATATCAAAGGAGACATCGACAACAATACAATCATAGTAGGGGACTTTAATACACCACTGACAGCACTGGATAAGTCCTCTAGACAAATAATCAGCAAAGATACAGCAATCCTAAATGACTCACTAGATCAGATGGACTTAATAGACATCTTCAGAACACTTCACCCGAAAGCCAGGGAATATACATTCTACTCAAATGCTCATAGGACATATTCAAAAATAGACCATATATTGGGTCACAAGCAAAGTATCCCCAAATTCAAGAAAATTGAAATCATAAAAAGCGTCTTCGCAGACCACGATGGCATAATATTAGAAATAAACTACAATAAAAACAACCCAAAATACTCAAACAACTGGAAGCTGAATAGCATGCTATTAAATATTGATTGGGTTACCAATGAAATCAAAGAAGAAATTCGAAACATCCTGGAAACTAATGACAATGAAAACACAACAATCCAAAACCTATGGGACACAATGAAAGCAGTCCTGAGAGGGAAGTTTATAGCTCTACAGGCCTATCTCAACAAACAAGACAAAATGGTAGTAAATCAGCTAACTCTACAACTCAAAGAATTAGAAAGAGAGCAACAAGAAAACCCCAGAGTGAGCAGAAGGAAGGAGATAATAAAGATTAGAGCAGAAATAAATGACATAGAGACCAAAAAAACAATACAGAAAATCAATGAAACCAAGAGCTGGTTCTTTGAAAGGATAAACAAGATTGACAAACCTCTAGCCAGACTCACCAAGAAGCAAAGAGAGAGGACCCAAATAAATAAAATCAGAAACGATAGAGGCGAAATAACAACAGACCCCACAGAAATACAAATGATTGTTAAAAAATACTATGGACAGCTCTACTCCAACAAACTAGACAACCTGGAGGAAATGGACAAATTCCTAGAAAAATACAACATTCCAAAACTCAATCAGGAAGAATCTAAAAATCTCAACAGGCCAATAACTATGGAAGAAATTGAAGCAGTCATCAAAAAGCTTCCAGCAAACAAAAGCCCAGGACCAGACGGCTTCACAGGGGAGTTTTACCAAACATTCAAGGAAGAACTAAAACCTATCCTCCTCAGACTACTACAAAAAATTCAAGAGGAAGGAACACTTCCAAGCTCATTCTATGAAGCCAGCATCACCCTAATACCAAAACCAGGTAAAGACAACACAATGAAAGAGAATTACAGGCCAATATCCCTCATGAACATAGATGCCAAAATCCTCAACAAAATCTTAGCAAATCGGATCCAGCAGTACATCAGAAAGATCATACACCATGACCAAGTAGGATTTATCCCAGGGATGCAAGGATGGTACAATATCCGCAAATCAATAAACGTGATACATCACATAAACAAATTGAAAGAAAAAAACCACATGGTCATATCAATTGATGCAGAAAAAGCATTTGACAAAATTCAACACCCAGTTTTGATAAAAGCTCTCAGCAAGGTGGGAGTAGAAGGATCATACCTCAACATAATAAAAGCCATATATGACAGGCCCACAGCCAACATCATACTCAATGGACAAAAACTAACACCATTTCCCCTAAGAACAGGAACAAGACAGGGATGCCCCCTCTCACCACTCCTGTTCAACATAGTACTGGAAGTGTTAGCCATTGCAATTCGGCAAGAAGAAGAAATAAAAGGCATCCAAATTGGAAAAGAGGAAGTAAAACTGTCCTTATTTGCAGATGACATGATATTATACATACAAAACCCTAGAGACTCCATCAAAAAGCTACTGGACTTAATACATGAATTTGGCAATGTAGCAGGATACAAAATTAACCCCAAGAAATCCGAGGCATTTCTATACACCAATAGTGAACTTTCAGAAAGAGAGATTATAAAAACAATCCCGTTTACCATCGCACCAAAAAAATTAAGCTACCTAGGAATAAACTTAACTAAAGAGGTAAAAGACCTCTACTCAGAAAACTACAGGACGTTGAAAAAAGATATAGAGGAAGACATAAACAGATGGAAGAACATACCGTGTTCATGGATTGGTAGAATCAACATCATTAAAATGTCCATACTACCCAAAGCAATCTATAAATTCAACGCACTTCCCATTAAAATACCAATGGCATACTTCAGAGATCTAGAACGAACTCTCCAAAAATTCATCTGGAATAAAAAAAGACCTCGAATAGCTGCAGCAATCCTGAAAAAGACCAAAGTAGGTGGGATCTCAATACCAGATATCAAGATGTATTACAAAGCCACTGTTCTCAAAACTGCCTGGTACTGGCACAAGAATAGGCATATAGATCAATGGAATAGAATAGAGAGCCCAGAAATCGGCCCGAACCAATATGCTCAATTAATATTTGACAAAGGAGGCAAGAACATACAATGGAGCCAAGATAGTCTCTTCAATAAATGGTGCTGGGAAAATTGGACAGATATATGCAAGAAAATGAAACTAGACCACCAACTTACACCATACACAAAAATAAACTCAAAATGGATAAAGGACTTAAATGTACGACAGGAAACTATAAAAATTCTAGAAGAATCCAAAGGCAACAAAATCTCAGACATATGCCGAAGCAATTTCTTCACTGATACAGCTCCTAGGGCACTTGAAACTAAAGAGAAAATGAACAAATGGGACTACATCAAAATAAAAAGCTTCTGCACAGCAAAAGAAACCATCAACAAAACAACGAGAAAACCCACTGTGTGGGAAAACATATTTGCCAATGTCATATCCGATAAGGGCCTAATCTCCAAAATTTATAGGGAACTCATACAACTTAACAAAAGGAAGATAAACAATCCAATCAAAAAATGGGCAAAGGACCTAAATAGACACCTTTCAAAAGAGGACATTCAGAAAGCCAAGAGACATATGAAAACATGCTCAAAGTCACTAATCATCCGAGAGATGCAAATCAAAACAACAATGAGGTACCATCTCACACCTGTCAGACTGGCTATCATCAACAAATCAACAAACGACAAGTGCTGGAGAGGATGTGGAGAAAAAGGAACACTTGTGCACTGCTGGTGGGAATGCAGACTGGTGCAGCCACTATGGAAGACAGTATGGAGTTTCCTTAAAAAACTGAAAATGGAACTCCCATTTGACCCTGTGATCCCACTTCTAGGAATATATCCCAAGAAACCAGAAACACCAATCAGAAAGGATATATGCACCCCTATGTTCATAGCAGCACAATTCACCATAGCTAAGATCTGGAAACAGCCTAAGTGCCCATCAGTAGATGAATGGATTAGAAAACTGTGGTACATCTACACGATGGAATACTATGCTGCTCTAAAAAGGAAGGAACTCTTACCATTTGCAACGTCATGGATGGAACTGGAGAGCATTATGCTAAGTGAAATAAGCCAGTCAATGAAGGAAAAATACCACATGATCTCACTCATTCATGGATAATAGAGACCATTATAAACTTTTGAACAATAATAGATACAGAGGCAGAGCTGCCTCAAACAGATTGTCAAACTGCAGCAGGAAGGCCGGGGAGGGTTGCGGGGCAGGAGGTAGGGGGGTAAGAGATCAACTAAAGGACTTGTATCCATGCATAGAAGCATAACCAGTGGACATAAGACATTGGGGGATAGGGGAGGCTAGGGGACTGTCTAGGGCGGGGGGATAAAATGGACACATATGTAATACCCTTTGTAATACTTTAAGCAATAAAAAAAAAAAAAAAAAAAAAAAAAAAAATGACCTTTCTTTTCCAAGGTAATTTTTTCTTCACTCCTGTTAGTCTCCTAGTGGTTCCTTGTCTCTCAGCAAGACAGAAAGGAAAAGATAGAGACAGAAAGAGAGAGAGAAAGCTAGAGATACAGACAGAGAGACAGACCAATGAGGGAGACAGACACAGGAAGACAGAGAAAGACAGAAACAGAAAGACAAAGAGAGGGAGAGAGAGACCGAGACAAAAAGACATACCCATAGAGAGATAAAGGAAGAGGCAGAGATAGAGAGAAAGAGAGGAGAGTGTGAGGGTTGTGGGAAAAGGCTCCCTGGCGATCCAGAGCTCATGTTTGAAGTCAGCAAACCTGTATTCAATGCCCATACATACTAATTTTGCAACATAGCAAAGAAATTTAATCTCCCTGGGCCTTTGCTGCTTTTGTCCTATTTTTCTAGGAGTGGGGTAATATATTTGGGGGGTAAATATTACACAAGGTAGGTAGTTTGCAAAAAATCCCTGACACCTATTGAAAATTCTCAAGATCTTAATTTTTCTGATGGAAGCAGGGCCGCTGCAGAGGTTGGAGACTGGGTATGTTTCCATGCAGGGGTGACTCGAAGCTCACAGTCTGAGTGCAAGGTGATCAGGATGAAGGTGTCTGGGTGGAATGCACCTCGACAGGCTAGTACCCAAAGCCCGAGTGGAGTGGAGAGAGATCAGGGGCCAGAACCTGCCTTCTGTGACCAATCCCTCAGCTTCGGCAACAACCAGACTCTGGGCTGTGGCGTCCGTGTTGCCCTCCAGCAGGACAGTCTGAGGGCGGCCTCTCCTGTCTATCTCTAGCCCCTTGTCTTGGAGAGGAAGGTGCCGAAGCCTGGTGCCTGGTGAGTGTTCTGTTCGGTTCTTGCCTCAGAAGTGCTGAGTGCGGCACTCATTCCCCAAGGTCCTGGGACATGAGAAGGGAGCCAACGCTTGTCCGGGGAGGGGACTGTGACTGGTCCCATCCATGGCCTGGCCAGGAGGTGTGTAGACACACAGTTTTGGGTGCTGATTACTGAGTTGGAGCAGAGAAGGAGTGTACAGGGAGCCCCCCGAGGACGTTGCCTTCCAGTAGCAAGAACGTTTAATCTCAATATTAACTTTTTAATGTTTTTTTAGTAGGCTTTAATTTTTAGAGCACTTTTAGGTTTGCAGCAAAATTAACATGAAGGTACAGAGATTTCCCATCCACACATAGTATGGGAAATCTCCACTGTCAGCATCTCCCACCAGAGTGGTGCATTTGTTATATCTGATGAACCCACATGGACCAGCGTCCATTGTTTACATTACTAGGTTCAGTCTTGGTGTTGTGCGTTCTGTGGGTTTGGACAAATGGATAATGACGTGTATCCAGCATTGCAGTATCATAGAGTAGCTTCACTGCCTGAAAATCACCTGTGCTCCCACAATTCATCCCTCCCCTCCACCAACCCCTGGCAACCACTGATCTTTTTCTGCCTCCTAGTTTTTGCCTTTCCCAGAACGTCAGATAGTTGGATTGTACAGTATGTGGCCGCCTCTGATTGGCTCCTTTCACTGAGCAATACACATTTGAGTTTCCTCCATATCTTTTCATGGCTTGATAGCTGATTTCTTTGTAGTGCTGAATAACATTCCCTCACGTGATGGTACATGGACCCATTCCCCTACTGAAGGAATTCTTGGTTGCTCCCAACTTTAACTTTGTATAAAATTTTCATTTCTAAATTATTTCATATATACATAAAATTTGCAAGAACAACACCCAGGATTCTGTGCACCCTACATCCAGATGCGCCCATGTGCAGCATCTGCCTCCTGTTTACCGGCTTCCCCACAGCGCACTCACTCTCTCCTGTGCATTTGTCCAGACCTGTCTATACAAAGGCACACATATGCTTTTCTGGACCATCTCAAAGCAGTTAGTGAACCCGACCCATGAACCCTGTAGCATCTCCGTGTTAAATACACCAAAACTCTCCTCCCGTATCCCTGGCAATCCCTGTTAGCTCCCACTTCCAGAAAATCCCATCCCCTGTGTGGAACAGCCCTGCTCTGACTCTCGCTTCACCCACCTGTTCTGCACGTGGTACCGGGAAAAGGATCGGAAGCGGCAGGAAGAAGGGAGAGTGCCTGGAGCCAGCAGGGAGGGCGATAGGCTCCTCCACAGCCTAACCCCTCAGTCTCCCCTGCAGACTCCCCTCCCCCTGTAAGGACCCCCTCCCCGCACCCTCCCCTGCAGTGGGAAGGGCTTAAAATGGAGACGTCAAATAAATCTTTGGATAAGCAAGTATAGAGATCCAAGTAGCATTTGGGACTGGAGATAGAAATTTGTGGCCAACTGCATACATCTCTCATTTAAAATCATGAAAGTGGCTAATATTTGGGATGTTTCTATACTATCTGCTCAAATTATCTGTAAATCTAAAATTGTTCTTTAAAAAATACCCACTAATTTCTTTTGCAAAGGAATATTGTTTAGGGGCGGGACAGAGAAAGGTACAGCATAAAGAAAATCCAAGATCTGGAGTTGGAGAACCCCATACTGAAAGGTCTGGAGAAGCAGGATGACTCCTAGAGTCAGGGGGGGAAACAACAAACAAACAAAACAAAAAACAGGCAGAGCCGTGGGAGGCACAAGGAGGTACTGCACCAGGGAATCAGGATATAGTGTTGAGGGAGCTGCTGAGAGCAGAGGGGGATGTGGGCATAAAAAGTGACCTTGAAAAAACTGACAAGCGTGGTCAATGAAGGGAAGTGCCCTGTGGAGGGAAGTAGGTAGAAAATTTCAAAATTATTGTCTATTAGGCAGAGCTGAAAATTGGAGAGTGCACAATCAAGGTTTAGAATAGAAGGAGCCAGGCCAGGTGTCCGACCGAATGGAGATGGAGCGTGGGTGAGCTCCATCCCCAGGCCCAGACTCTACAGAAAAGGGGTTTGGGTGGGGAAAGAGATAATGTGGGCAGCAACATGGAGAATTTGGGGAGAACGCAGTCTTTGCTAGAAGGCCAGAAGGAGCAAGATTTCACTCTAGTCTAGGAAGTAAGGAGATGTTTGGGAGAAAGCTGGTTTTGTGTGTGTGCATGTGTGTGTTTTATTTTTTATATATGTTTAATTTTTCAATCACAGTTTACATTCATCAGATGTACAGCACACTGGTTAGAAAATCATGTGCTTTACAGAGTGGTTCCCCTGATGTTTCAAGTACCCACCAGGTCCTGTACGTAATTACTACAATATTATTGACTGTATTCTGTATGCGATAATTTACATCTCTGTGACTATTCTGTAACTAGCAATTTGTACTTCTTAATCCCTTCACTTTTTTTACCCAGCCCTCCAAAACCTCTTCCCTCTGACAACTGTCAGTATGTTCTCTGTATCTATGAGTCTGTTTCTGTTTTTTTATTTTATCTTTTAGATTCCACATATAAGTGAAATCATACGGTATTTGTCTATCTCTGGCTTATTTCACTTAGTACAATACTCTGAGGTCCACCCATGCTGTCACAAAGGGTAAGATTTCCTTCATTTATCTTTATTATTGAAAGTATTACAAGATTTTCTTCTTTATACATTTACCATTGTGTAAATGTACTGCAACTTTTTTATCCACTCATTTACCGATGGGCACTTGGGTGGGTTCCAAGTTTGACTATCTATAATAATAAAAGCAGAATATGCTAATTAGACCGGATAGCCGAACGACCTTCCTGACTTCCTTCCCAACGACCTTTCAGACTCTGGCCTCCGTGAGCCCACGGCCTCACCCCTGCGCCAGCCGCCAACCCTGTGCACTGTTCCAGGACCGCAGCGCAGCCCCCGCCTCTGCCAACTCTGCCTGCCCGGCGCTACCTTATACCCGGGCAGGCTCAGAGTTGTTCTTGCACACCCACAGGACCCTCCCCGCACCCGAGAGGGGCAAGGCACCCACTGGGTGGGAGTCGGTGGCAGTGGCAGAGGGCAGCGCTGGCGATAATAATAGCTCCTGTTTATCGACCGCTCACACTGTTCCAGGCTCTGTGTTGAACCCTTTGCGTGTGTTCATCCTCCCGTCAGCCCTGTGAAGTCGCCAGGATTGTTATCCTTGTTTTTCAGAGGCAGCATTTGAGATTCAGAAAGACCAAGCAACTTGCAGTCAGAAGGTGGTGAAGTCAAACAGAACCAGAATTTTCTTGACCCTACCTGCTGCTGAACATAAAGCTGTGACACCCACCGAGGCCTCGCCGATGTCAATAATCGCTCCCCAGTAGAAATAAAACAGCGGTAAAGAAGAATGGGAGAGTGTGGATGAGAGTGTGAGGGAAGCACTGGTGGGACACTGTATTTACTGCAGACGCCCTAGAGAGCGGGACAGTTCCCGGCGGTCAGTCAGATCAGTGCCCCAGAGGCCATCCAGGACCATGAGGGGGAAGGTTACCATCCAGAAACCCTCTCATTGTTTAAGGCAGAGGTTTTAATGTATTGTAGCTGCTAACTATTGTACAGCTGCCTGGAGATGCCCTCAAGTAATTAAAACTTAAGTTGTTGAAATCAAAATTTATTCTTTCATCCCCGTTATTGACCTTGGAAGAACTTTCGCTGGGGTGAAAAGAACCCGCTCCACGCTAGCCATGCACATGCGCATTCGCGTCTGGATGCAGCTCCACTCCATCCACTCCAGTGACCGCACCACCATCGACTGGTTTGCTTCAGCCAGAACCTCCAGATCATCTTTGACTGCACTTTAGCTTGACTTTAGGTGAATATAAATGTTTTCACTTTTTATTATGGAAAATGTAAAAATATAGATGAAAGGAGAAAGAACAGTGTAATGAACCCTACTCATATACCCATCACTCAGTTTCAACAATTGTCAATTCCTGGCCATAGTTTATTATTATTTGACAAATATCTATGATATATGAATCATGTACCAAGTTCTAAACTAGGTCCTAGGAATCCAAATATATATCAGGTTTGACTGTAACCCAACCTGGAGGATATAACATTTGGCCTTGGTCCTTGATAGGTGAATAAAACTTACCCAGAAAAAGAAAGTTTCCCTCATTCATTCATTCCCTTTCAACGAATAATTATTATGTGTGAGGCACTGTCCTTGGTGCTAGGAACACATAAAGAAACAAAATTGCGTTTCTTCCTTCTTGAAGCTTAAGTAATGGGAGACATTAAACATGTGATTAGAAATGTGATGAGTATCTTTTTTTAAAATATATTTTTATTGTTGATAGTATTACAGATATCTCCCATTTCCCCCCTTACTTCCCTTCTCCTAACCCCTATCCATCCCCTCTCCCCAGGTCTTCACTACTCTATTGCCCATGTTCATGGGCTATGCACATCTATATTAATAACCTATATTAATAAAAGGGTAATATGCTAATTAAGGTGGATGTCTTCCAGGCGTCCTTCCAGACAAAGCCGCAGCAGCTTCCCGAGGCTCAGGAAGGCCTCAGATGGCTGCCGCTGCGAGGGCCCGAGGCTCAGGCAACAAGGCCTGGGCCAAGGCTCAGGCAGCCATGGTGGCCGGCAGTGGCAGCAGCAGAGGCGTGATGGGGACATTGCCTTCCCCTGATCGGCCGGTTGCCTCCCATAGAGGGAAGCCAGACTGTGGCTTAGGCCCACTCCCTGTGGGCTCCCTGAGGGCTACTGGACTGTGAGAGGGGGCAGGCTGGGCTGAGGGATGCCCCCCAGTGCATGAATTTTTGTGCACTGGGCCTCTAGTCCTATCTACACTAATAAAAGACAAAGATGCTAATTGACTGTACCTTTGCTACACCCTAAGCCACGCCCACCAGCCAATCAGAGCAACTATATGCAAATTAACCCAACCAAGATGGCGGCCGGCAGCCACGGAGCTGGAGCAAGCAGGAGGCTTGGTTGCCCAGGCGATGGAGGAAGCCAAGCTTCCTGCCTGCCCTGAGCCGGCTGTGGCCTCTGCTCATGGCAACAAAGTTTCAATTATAGAAGATAAATAAATCCCAGATACCTGCTTCCAGCCAGCCTCCACTGGGAGCTTGGGTGGCTGGGGGTTGTGGCCAGCCTGAAGCCATCAGCCCCTCACTCAGGCTGGCCACACCCTCATGGGGTGAGGGTCCCTGCTGGCGGGCTTAGCCAGCCTTAAAACGGCCCTCAGCCCCACACCCTGACTGGCCAGGCACCCCAGCAGAGCCCCCCACCCTGAAGGGTGTGTGGCCAGCCTGCAAACAGCCATCAGCCCCTCACCCAGGCTGGCCAGGCATCCCAGGGGGACCCCCCCCCCTCGCCACCTTGTAGGGGCTGTGGCCAACCTGCAAACAGCCATCAGCCCCTTACCCAGGTTGGCCAGGCACTCCGATATAATAAAAGGGTAATATGCAAATTGATCCTAACAGCAGAAAGACTGGGAACGACTGCTCACTATGACACACACTGACCACCAGGGGGCAGTGCTCAATGCAGGAGCTTCCCCCTGGTGGTCAGTGCACTCCCACAGGGGGTGCTCTGCTCAGCCACAAGCCAGGCTGCCAGCTGCCAGTACAGTGGTGGTGGTGGGAGCCTCTCCTGCCTTCTCAGCAGCACTAAGGATGTCCGACTGCAGCTTAGGCATGCTCCCCACTGGCAAGTGGACATCCCCCAAGGGCTCCTGGGCTGCCAGAGGGATATCTGACTGCCAGCTTAGGCCCAATCCCCTGGGGAGCGGGCCTAAGCCAGCAGGTCGTCATCCCTCAAGGGGTCCCAGACTGTGAGAGGGCACAGGCTGGGCTAAGGGACCCTCCCCCCACCCCCCAAGTGCACAAATTTTTGTGCACCAAGCCTCTAGTATATAATAAAAGGGTAATATGCAAATCGACTCGTCGCTATGATGTGCACTGACCACTAGGGAGCAGATGCTCAATGCAGGAGCTGCCCCCAGCCTGCAGGCCCTGTTTGCCTTATCAGGCCCTGCTGGCCAACCTCTCGGTCCCTTCCCCCCTGGCCATAGGCTCTGATTGCCCAATGGCAAATGGGGAGCCAGGGGTGGGCAGCAGTGGGGGGCAGGGCCAGCTGCTGGCTTCCAGGGAAGATGGCCCTGATCTCAGGCCAGGCCTAGGGACCATACCTGTGCATAAATTTCGTGCGCCGGGCCTCTAGTTATAGATAATGCTGCAATGAACATAGGGGTGCATATATTATTTCGAATTGATGTTCTGGGTTTCTTTGGATATATTCCCAGAAGTGGACTCACTGGGTCATAAGGCAGTTCCGTTTTTAATTTTTTGGGGCATATAACTCTGTACTGTTTTCCACAGTGGCTGCACCAATCTGCATTCCCACCAATAGTGTACTAGGGTTCCCTTACTCCACATCCTCACCAGAACTTATTGTTTGTTGATTTATTGATAGTAGCCATTCCAACAGGTGTGAGGAGATAAATTTGCATCTCTGAATATTAGTGACATTGAGCATGCTTTCATTTGTCTATTGGCCATCTGTATGTCCTCTTTGCAGAAGTGTCTATTCAGGTCCTTTGTCAATTTTTTTTATTGAATTGTATGTCTTCCTGGTGTTGAGTTGTATAAGTTCTTTATATATTTTGGAGATTAACTCCTTAACTGATGAATCATTGGTGAATATATTCTCCCATAGTATGAGATCCCTTTTTGTTTTGTTGATGGTTTCTTTTGCTATGCAAAAAACTTTTTGGTGTGATATGGTGCCATTTGTTTATTTTTTCCTGTGTTTTCCTTGCCCTCTGAACCATATGGGCAAAAATATGGCTGTGAGAGATGTCTGAGATTTTACTGCCTCTGTTTTCTTCTAGGATTTTTATGGTTTAATGACTTACTAATACATTTAAGTTCTTAATCCATTTTGAGTTTATTCTTCTGTATGGTGTAAGGGTGGTCTATTTGCATTTTTTTTTTTGCATGTATCTGTCCAATTTTCCCAACACCATTTATTGAAGAGACTGTCTTTACTCCACTGTATGCTCTTACTTCCTTTGTCAAATATTAATTGACCAGAAAGGTTTGGGTTGATTTCTTGGTTTTCTGTTCTGTTCCATTGATCTACTGGTATATGCTTGTTATTATGTCAGTACCAGACTGTTTTGATTACAGTGGCTTTGTAGTATAGTTTTATATCCAGTAGTGTGATTCTGCCCAACTTTGTTCTGCAACTCAAGATTGCTGGGACTATTCAGGGTCTTCTTTGGTTCCCTATAAAATTTTGGAATGCTTGTTCTAGATCTGTGGAATATGCCATTGTTATTTTAATAGGGGTTGCATTGACTCTATAGACATTTTAATGATGCTAATTCTACCAATCCATGAACATGGTATATTCTTCCACTTGTTTATATATTCCTTTATCTCTTTTTTTCCATGTTCTGTAGTTTTCTGAGTACAGGTCTCTTATCTCCTTGGTTAACTTTATTCCTAATATCTTAATTTTTCTGTTGTAATGGTAAATGGGATTATTTTCTTAGTTTCTCTTTCTGATAGTTTGTTATTGGTGTATTAAAATGCCACTGCTTTCTAGATATTTTGTATCCTGCTACTTTGCCAAATTTATTTATTAGATCCAGTAGTCTTTTGGTGGAGACTTTAGGATTTTCTATGAACAATATTATGTCATCTGTGAATAACGACAGTTTTACTTTCTCCTTTCCAGTTTGGATTCCTTTTATTTCTTCTTGCCTCATCACTAGAGCTAGGACTTCCAGTTGAATAAGAGTGGTGAAAGATGACATCCCCATCTTGTTTCTGATCATAAGGTAAATGCATTCAGTTTTGGGACAGTGAGCATGATAATGGCTGTAGGTTTTTCATATATGTTATTATGTTGAGGTACAGCCCCTCTATTCCTACCTTACTGAGTACTTTTATTATACATGGGTGCTGGATTTTATCACATGCATTTTCTGCATCTACTGACATGATCGTGTGATTTTTACCTTTCTTTTTATGTGATATATCACATTTATTGATTTGCAGATATTGTACTAGCTTTGCAATCATGGAATAAATCCCACTTGATCATGATGTATGATCTTTTTAATGTATTGACTGATCTGGTTTGCTAATATATTGTTGAGGATTTTAGCATCTATGTTCATCAGGGATATTAGCCTGTAATTCTCTTTCTTTGTAGGGTCTTTATCTGATTTGGAATTAGGACAATGCTGACATTGTAAAAAGAGTTTGGAAGCCTCCCCCCTCTTGAATTTTTTCGGAATAATTTGAGGAGGATAGGTGTTAGTTCTTCTTTGAATGTTCAGTAAAATGTACCTGTGACGTTATCTGGTCCAGGACTTTTCTTTGCTGAAAGTTTTTTGTGTGTGTATGTTTTCTTTATTTTTTAAAAATATATTTTTATTGATTTCAGAGAGGAAGGGAGAGGGAGAGAGAAATAAAAACATCCATGATGAGAATCATTGATGGGATGTCTCCTGCACGCCCCACACTGGAGATTGAGCCCGCAACCTGGGTATGTGCCCTTGGCCAGAATTGAACCTGGGACCCTTTAGTCCTCAGGCTGATGCTCTATTCACTGAGCCAAACCAGCTAGGGATGGAAGTTTTTTATTACTGCTTCAATTTCATTAGTTGTGACTGGTCTATTCGTGTTTTCTGATTCTTCCTGATTCAGTTTTGGAAGATTGTATGTTTTTAGGTATTTGTCCATTTCACTCAGGTTGCCCAGTTTGTTGGCATATAGATGTTCATTGTATTTCCTTACAATCCTTTGTGTTTCTGTGATGTCAGTTGTTACTTTGCCTCTTTCATTTCTGATTGTATTTATTTGGGTTCTCTCTCTTTACTTGTTGGTGAGTCTGGATAAAGGCTCATCAATCTTGTTTATCTTTTCAAAGAACCAACTCTCCTTTTTATTTAAATTCTTTATTCTTTAAAGTATTACATGAGTCTCACCGCGCCCCCCGCCCCCCCCCCCCCCCGCCCCATTGTTCCCATTTGCATGGAAAATATTTTTCCATCTCTATACTTTCAGTATATGTATATATGAATCTTTAGTTCTGAGGTAGGTCTCTTGTAGACAACATATACTTGGGTCATGTTTTCTGATCCATTCAGCTATCCTATGTCTTTTATTGGAGTATTTAATACATTTACATATCAGGTTATTACTGTTAGGCACTTTTTGACATTTTTTTCTTTATACCTACATTCCTCTCTATATACATTTCTTCATCTTCATAACACAATCCCTTTAACATTTTTTGTAATGCTGGCTTGGTGGTAATGAATTCCTTTAGCCATTTTTGTTTGGGAAATTCTTTATTTTACCTTCAATTTTAATTATAGCCTTGCTGGATAGAGTAGTCTTGCTTTCAGGTCTTGCTTTTTATTACTACTTTGAATACTTCATGCCAATCTCTTCTGGCCTGGTTTCTGTTAAAAAAAAAATCACTGACAGCTTTATGGGAATGCCCTTGTGGGCAACAGTTTCTCTCTTTCTACCCTTAAGATTCTCTCTCTTTTTTTAAACCTTTACCATTTTAATTATGATATGTCTTGGTGTGGGTTCATCTTGATTGGGACTCTCTATGTTTCTTAAATTTATGTGATTTTCTTCCTTCACCAGGTTAGCAAAGTTTTCTGTCATTATCTGTTCAAACAGGTTTTCTATTCCTTGCTCATTTTCTTCTCATTCTGGTACCCCTCTGGTGAAGATATTATTACACTTCACGTTGTCCCAAAGTTCCCTTAAACTACCCTCATTTTTAATTTTTTAAAAATTTTTGTTGCTCTGATTTGGATACTTTATTCTCTTATCTTTTATATGTTTGATTTGATCCTCTACTTTATTGAACCTACTTCTAGTTCCTTCAAGTATATTCTTGATGTCAGATATGGTATTCTTCATTTCCAACTGGTTCTCATTCATGGTTTCTATGTCCTTTTTCATGCTGTAGTACCAAGCTCTCTGTAGTTTCCATTAAGTTCCTTGTAGTTCCCACTAAGTTCCTAGAGCAGGGGTCCTCAAATTTTTTAAACAGGGGGCCAGTTCCCTGTCCCTCAGACCGTTGGAGGGCCGGACTATAGTTTTTAAAAAAAAAAACTATGAACAAATTCCTATGCACACTGCACATATCTTATTTTGAATTAAACAAACAAAACGGGAACAAATACACTATTTGTATTTGCATGTGGCCCGTGGGCTGTAGTTTGAGGATCCCTGTCCTAGAGCATCCTTATAACCATTACTCTGAACTCTACATTTGACAAATTGCTTACCTCCATTTCATTTAGGTCTTTTCTGGAGATTGCTCCTTTTCTTTCATTTATGGCAGTGGTTCTCAACCTTCCTAATGCCATGACCCTTTAATACAGTTCCTCATGTTATGGTGACCCACAATTTCATTGTTACAAATTGAACATAATTAAAGCATAGTGATTAATCACAAAAACAATATGTAATTATATCTGTGTTTTCCAATGGTCTTAGGCGACCTCTGTGAAAGGGTCGTTCGACCCCCAAAGGGGTCGCGACCCACAGGTTGAGAACCGCTGATTTATGGGGCTGTCTCCCCACTTTAGCTGTATCTTTGCATTTGCTTCAAAGTATGAGATAAAACTGCCAGGATTCCCAGTCTCTGTGGGGTGGCCTTATGGGGTAAGTGTTCTGTGGCCCCCCGTGGTGCAGTCTCCTTGATCTCCTGAGCTGGATGTTCTAGAAATGTTCCCTGTGCAGCTTATTTGGGCTCTCCTGTTGCAATTGGTTCTTGATTATTGTTGACCCATAGTGGGTGGGATATCCCCTCAGGCTGGCTGACTGCGAGGCTCAACCCTAACCATGTCATGTGAGCTGTTGTACAGGTGCTGAAACAAAATAAAACAAAAACTTTCAAAAGAGAAAAAAAAACCCCACAAACAAACGGCAATAAAACCACCCACAAAAGAAAAGAGAATCAGGACAGAGAAAACAACAAGAATAATGAGAGGGGAAAAAAGAATATGAGAAGAAAAAATAAAAATAAAGAATAGGAAAAGGAAAACTGTTTTAAAAACTATTTTAAAAAATGTGGAGATTCTCTCAGCAGAGGTTAGTGTCTGTTGGGATCTCCCTGTGGATCCTGCTCTTATTTTAACTGAGACTGACTTTTGTATGCCGGTTCCGGGCCTCACAGAAGATAGCCAATGTCAGAAGCTGTCCACATTTGGTTCTCAGTACCCTGTTCAAAGCTTCAAGCCATCCATAGTTAGTGGCTGCGTCTGCTGGGCTGGGCATGTGCAGGAGGAGCCAAGCTGCACTCCAAGGCCCTCTTTTTAGCAGCACAGGCCCAGGGGCAGGTCAGCAAATGTGCCAAGGCACTTTGGGGTCTACCTCCACCCGCTTCTGCCTTTCCGACAGCGGGCAGACTTAGTTATTGAAAAAGCTATTTCTGAAAGGGCTTTTGGCAGAACTGGGAGGATAGGACCTGTGGGTCTCCTGTGACGGGTAGATGTCATTTAGACTTCAGGGAAGATCATCAGTGTGTTCTCCCCATTCCAGAGCCAACTGTCTGAATCCATCCCAGAATATTTCCCTTTGACAGGGCAGAGCCCCTCATAGGCAGTCAAGTGGGGTCTGCCAGAAGCTGGAAGTAGCTATAAGCTCTCCTGTGAGGAGAAAGCACTAGTCAGGTTCCTAGGAAAGTTCCTAGGAATGGCCCCCTCCACAGCCAGTCACTGATGCCCCCTGAGACTGCCCAGATGCTTAGGCTTTGCCTCTGCTGCTGCCTCCTCAGCAGTGGAGAGATGTAGGGTGGGGCAAACAGGATTCCTGAGGGCGGGGTGAGTTGCATCCCAGAAGGCCAGGTTCCTTTGGCTGCTGCTGCTGCTGCTGGGAGGGGCTTGTGCCTCTTAGAAAAATAGTTGCTGCGGCATCAGGGTGGGTAGTGAAGTGCAGGTATCCCAGTAGCTGCTCTCCCACGTTTCTCCCCAATGCCTCCCACCCCAGACTCTCCTCAGGTGACTCCAGTCCACACCACCCTTCCTCTGCCAAAGCTCAGGTGAGTGGCTGCAAAACAAAATTCCTTGTCCTGGCCCTTTAAAAAAAAAAAGGGTTTTGTCTCCAGCAGGCTCCACCGCTCCCTGGCAGATAGATGCCCTGCGCTTTTCATGGCTGGATGCGACATGGGCAGCTCTTCCTGGTCCTGGTGCTCTGCACGGGGGAGCCCAGCCTGGGGTCCAGCCTCACTTCTCTCAGGGGAAACCACCCCGCTTCCCTGCAGCCAAGATACATTCCCACAGCCCTCAGCCTGCTGCCCTTGGGAGCAGGGCCACCCTCTCACAGCCTCTCCCTTCCTGCCCGTCTCCAGGTGATTTCTGCTCTTCCTTGTGTCCCCTCTTCAGCTAGTCTTTCGTGGGTAATTCAGGGTGAATGTTCCCCAATTTAGTTTTATTTCCAGTTTGGTTCTAGACGAGGTGCGAGACAGATCCACCTACTCTGCCGCCATCTTGAAAACTGGCAGTAGTAGCGAATTAAGTCTTCCTTGCCAATTTAATTGGGCCAGCACAATTTTTCCTTAACATTTTCACAACACATCTGAAATTCTCTTTTGGGTCCTTGTCTAGGGCACAATTATCCCAACAAGTTGTGACTTTTCTTTACCAGTAAATGCATGCATGTTCCTATTGCCTGATGCATTTACATGGTTGTGTCCCTTCTGCACAAAGACCATCCTAGAAGTTCACCCATTTCCCAGCCTAACCCTTCCCTATCCTCAACCCAATGAGGCCTGCTGACTCCACAGGGGTCTCACCTCTGGAGTCGCTGATGCCAAACCTCCTTAGCCACAGCCAGGCCTGCCTCCTTAGGTTTCTCAGCTGCAGGTTTTATCACACGTGAGAAAAGGTGCCTGAGTGTAGAGGAAGAAAGGTTTTCCTCGACCCTCCTAGGGTCCTTGGCAGGTCTGAAAGGTAAACTGATAGATTAACAGGAGAAAAGCCCACAAAGTTATTTAAGTTTTACAGGACTTGGGGAGACTTCATAAGGAGATTCAGGCTCAAAAAATAGTTTGGCCCGAGTGTGTGAATAGCGGACGGTTGCGGGTGACTGTGACAGGCCAAGGAGCGTGAGGTGTAATAGTGAGCAGGTAAACCATAGCAGGGCCTGTTAGGGTTCTTCTTGGTGCCCCTTTTGTGTTCACAGATCAGGGTGTTCCTTTCCATTGGGCATAGGGAGGCCATCTCTCACTTGAGGGTTTCGCGTGTATTTCAGGGGAGGACAAGGGGGGGGGGGGCGGTGTCAGTGATGTTCCTGTCTGGTATTTCCTCAAATCCCTCAGCTTAAAGTATTCAATATGCCCAGCTGCTGGATTTGAGGCAGCACATCCTGAACCCTATCAGGAGCTAACAGAGAGCTTTATATTCTAGACTAGAGGCCCGGTGCATGAAATTCGTGCACTGGGGGATTTGGTTCCCTCAGCCCAGCCTGCCACTCTCACAGTCCGGGAGCCCTCAGTGGATGTCCTACTGAGGGCCACAGTCTGGCTGCAGAGGCTCGGAGCAGGCGTCCTGTGTGTGTGTGTGTGTGTGTGTGTGTGTCCCCGCTGGGGGCCTGCCCCCCAGCCACATTGGAGGTTCAGAGCAGGCACTGTGTGTGTGTGTCTACTGGGGGCCTTCCCTCAGCCACACCATGGAGGCTTGGAGCAGGCACACCTCTGTGTTGATCTCTCAGGCTCCTGGCCTCCACTGTGTGTTTTTCTCTCTCTTGAGCTGTGGCCAGGGTGGGGTGCGTCCTGCAGACTGCACTTTCCTGCTCATGGATCACCGGATCACTGCAGAGACCAGGGGCAGGCCCTGCTGGGTGCTGCCTGTGGGGAACTTTCCTGCTCTGGGATCGCCATGGCAATCCCAGGAGCAGGCCCAACTGGGGACTGCCCGCCCTCCGCACTTGCCTGCTCTGAGATCGCCATGGCGTCCCAGATGGCAGCAGGGCTTAGGCGGCACACGGGGTCCCAGCTGGGAGCGGGGCTTAAGCGGTGTGGGGCTTAGGCGGCACACGGGGTCCCGGCTGGGAGCGGGGCTTAAGCGGTGTAGGGCTTAGGCGGCACACCCGGGTCCTGGCTGGGGCTTAGGTGACGCGATCGCACCGCCTAAGCCTGGCCGCTCAGGGCCGCACACGGGGCCGGATGGCATCTGGTGCTGGCCAGCCCTGCCTGCAGTATGCAAATTAGCCAATGGGAAGCAAAGCGAAGGTACGGTCAATTACCCTTTTTGTCTTTTATTAGATAGGATGGGGCATTAAAAGGAGCATTGGTGGGAAAGGCCTATGTGAACCCATAGGAGGGTAGAGTCCAGCAGAATCCAGCACTGAGCCAAGTTTTTGCCCAGGATCGATTTCTGCCTGTGGTTTGTTCCCAGAGGGACCCAGACCATGGAGGGCAAGAACACAAGCTTACCCCTTGGGCAAGAACATAAGCATCCATGGGAAGCCCATTCCAGACCTCTGCAGTGACATGTCCATCCATGTCCCCTGTCCCACGCACAACTGGCCGCGCTGGTGCTGGCCCAGGATCTTGTGTGTGCCAACAATGATGTGTACACTGTTCCTACGTAAGAGCCAGGTCCACTGCCAGCTCCTGCGCCAACCTTGTCTCACTACTGACCTCAGCTGCACAAGATAAGGAAGGACAGGGAACTGGGGAGAGGAGAGACGGGAGGACACATCAGCAGCTCTTTGCTGGTTGTGGATGACTCTGAAGTCTTCAGTGTCACAGAAGCACAGCCTGGATGTTAGGACACCGATCTACACAAGGATCATGTGGCCGTTTGTTGAGCTTCTCAAGTTGCAGATGGCCAGCCTGCTTGCAGCAGCCTGAACCCACGGTGGGAGAGGCGGCATATTCCGGGAGCAAGCCGCCAAGTGCTGCGCCCACCAATGGGATGAAGGCGTCCTATATCACGTGAGCCCCATTGGCTGCTCTATAGCGTGGAGCCCTGTGGCTTCTCCAATCAGACAAGACTGCAGTCACTTCATTTGTATCGGGCCGGGCGCCAGAACACGCAGCGCAGCACTATCTGCGTGCTGGGGCCCCGGGGACCTTAACCATGACTGTGTCCCAGGCCAAACCACACAATCGCCTCTGCCGCCCGAAGGCCCCTTTCTGTTCGGCCACTCCTCACTCCTCAGGTCCGGGGTTTCCTCCGATGCTGGTGACCCAGAGTGTGGAAGCAGTGCTTATGCCCCACCCCACCCCCTGCAGCTGGGTCGGGGCCCCAACCATGAGCCCAAGACGGGCGAGGCCCCAGTGTGGATGCAGACCGGGTGCTGTCGCCAGCTCTCCCCAGGCCGCCTGGGTCTCAGGACAAAGGAGTGGTGTTCTAGAGCCCAACCACGGAATCGAGTCTTTAAAGAACTGAGTCCTTGCGCAAAGGCCACCAACCAGGAGAGCTGCGGTGCAGGAGACGCCATTTTCTCATCACATAACAAATTCGGTGGCTTATCCAATGTGTGGGACTGAAACTCTCAGAAGAGGGGTGTCTTGTTCTGACACACAGGAGACACGAGGCATCTTTATCTATGACCAGTATGTTCCCTTTCCTGTTGATTTTGTTTAAATCTGCCCACTCTTATTTGTGCAAAACTGCCTTAACAAAAACAAACACACACAAAACTAGAGGTTGATACTGTGTCCTGTTAAATTCTGACTGGTTACTTGACTGTGTGTACTGATGACATGTTTTGACTGAGCCATCTTCATTAGTAGTTTTATAAATACTTACAAGATCTGCCAAGTGGCTCACTACCGCATCCCTCTTAAGGAATGGAGATCTAATAAACCTCAGGACCCAAAAATCTACACTAATAAAAGAGAAAAATGGTAATTGGCGTACGACACTACCCTTTTCATTGGCTAATCAGGGCTATATGCAAATTAACTGCCAACTAAGATTGGCAGTTAACTGCCAACTAAGATTGGCAGTTAACTGCCAACAAGATGGTGGTTAATTTGCATATGTAGGCACAATGCAGGGAGGCGAAAGGAAAAGCAGGAAGAAGCCCCCTGCCACTGACAGTGATCGGAAACCCAGGGGGGAGCTAAGAGCCGGGGGGCAGGGCAAAGGCGGCCCTGGGGATGATCGGAGAATCAGGTGCCTTTTCCGCCCTGGCCAGTGATAGCAGGAAGTAGGGGTGGAGCCAGCAATGGGAGCTGGGCACGGTCGAAGCTGGCAGTCCCAGGAGCTAGGGGTCCCTTGCCTGGGCCTAAAGCGAAGCCCACGATCGCGGGGCCACTGCAGCTGCGGGTCCCCGCTGCCCGGGCCGGACGCCTCAGCCAGAGGCGTTAGGCCTGGGCAGGGGCGGAGCCTGCAACCGCGGGGAGCTGGGGATCCCCTGCCCAGGCCTGACACCTCTGCCGGAGGCCTCAGGCCTGGTCAAGGGGCCGATCCGGTGATTGGTGATCGGAGGGTGATGAGGGTCAACTCCTCTGGCCGAGGCATCAGGCCTGGGCAAGGGGCAGAGCCAGCAATCGGAGGGGTCTGGGGGTCTCCTGCCCAGGCCTGATGCCTGGGCCAGAGGCATCAGGCCTGGGCTGGGGGCAGAACCAGTGATGGGGGGAAATGAGGGTCCCCTGCCCAGGCCTGTCGGAGGCGTCAGGCCTGGGCAAGGGGCCGATCCTGCGATTGGAGGGTGATGGGGGTCAACGCCTGAGGGCTCCCAGTATGTGAGAGGGGGCAGGCTGGGCTGAGGGACACTCCCCCCCACACACACCCAGTGCACGAATTTCGTGCACCGGGCCCCTAGTTATCTTATAAAGAAAAAGGACCATGGTGTCTATGTATCATTTAAACCATGTCTCTAAACTGAGTTAGAGTCCTGCTAGGAAATAAGGAACCTCAGCCTTGAGCCCCCTGACTTGGGGGAGGTGGGGCTCTGGGACCCACAAAACTGCTTTGCCACTTTCCTCCACCCCAGGAACCTGCCTGTCTGAGCCATGTCCTCAATTACCGAGTTTGTCTGGGGCTCCTGACCCCTTCCCAGGTCCAACCCTCCCAAGAAATGGTGGCGCTCAGGTAGGTCTTTAGACCAGTAAAAACAGCTGAGCCAGCACAGGGACATCCAGGGCGAAGGGCTTTCAGGTTGCCAGAGAAGCAAAGAATACTGGGGCGGGGGGCAGGGCGGGCTCAGCCTCTTGAGGAGTCTCAAAGTGGGAGTCCAGAGAAAATTCACCCTCAACTCAACCTCCTCCCCTGCCCCACAGACAACTATCCTAATGGGTTCCATTTGTCAATTTTAAGTGTTCTTGCAACCATTAGTTGTGTGCATGCATTGTAAGTTTACATAAATAGTGCTGTGTTGTTTGGCTTTCATTTGTATCAGCACGGTGCCCTCAGCCCCATTGAGTGGCCCAGTCCAGCTCCTGTGTCCCTTCTCCATGGCCTCCATCCCCCATTTGACCTCCCACTTTCTCCAGTAAGGAGCACCTGCACCCCTGTCCGCTTCCTCTGCAACCATGTACAGGTACACCCTAAATCAGATGACATCTGGCAGCTGTGCTGCACATGCAGCAGCAATGCAGAGCCAGGGGCAGGCATGCTTTCTCTCTGGTTTAACATGTTTGACCTTCTCCCCCTGTGCTTCTAGCTACTCTTCTCACCTGCTTGTCCACACCCTGTCTTGTGTTTTCATCCAGCTCCTTTTGGCTCTTCCAGATCTGCAGGAGTTGCCTGCACAGTCTCAGTGTGAATCACTGCAAATATCTTCTATGGTTCCATCTGTCTGCTACTCTGGCCATGATCTTAAAGAGGCATTTTTTATAAGCCAACCGCCTCACCTGTGGAAACCATTCCAAGCACCAGCCTGTCCACTGGTGGCGATAAAGCTATGGCAGCGTTCCCATCAAACTACTACGGGTAGTTCTCGTGTTCTGTGACCCCCACTTCCTCAGCGCAGGGCAGAGCTGGGGAAGGCATCAGTCCACGGGTCTGCAGAGCAGCCTGCCCCGCCTCCCCTGAAGGTAGCACCCTGCCTCTAGGATAGGTTGGCAGCCTATTAACCTGTCCCTTCTTCCCATAATAAACCATCACCGTGAGCAAATGACCTTCAGTGGCTCTGGGAGCATTTATAGTGGATTCTCAAGCTCCAAGAGGGTATGGGAAACTCTGGAATTTGCACATGGGTGGGAAGCAAGGCTGGTCTTGGGGACTGGTTCCCCCTAACCTCCTGTTGGCCTGACTCCCACATGTGTTAGTTTGAACCTCAGGGTACTATCCAAAATGGTAGCACCTGTTCATACCCCACATGGGATCCCGACTCACACCTTGCAGTCATCGGGTTTCTGATTTCTGCTGGGAGCAGCTCACCAGTGTCTCCACATGCAAGTCTGGATCGCATGAGGTGTCAGTATCTCCTCAAAACATGATGCACTGACACTCCCACCAAGCATGAAACAATCCTCAGCATCTGTCTCTGCTCCCCTTGGACTACAGATCTGAAATTGAAAATGGGCCGCAGTTCCCAAATACTGGTGACTTTCCCACTGAACTCTGATAAAATGACAAGTGGAGGGCCTCATCTCAGTACTGACTATATGAGCCCATAAATAAACAGGCTGTCAGAGCTCTCACTGCCCACACACTCAGAGGAGCTGTGAGGAGGCAGCCAGGCCTCACTGGAGCCCAAGTCGGGACACAAAACTTCCTCCTGGGTCCCCCAGAGTTGGAAAGAGGCCAGAGGGCATCCTAGTACTGACCCCTGATCGAGGGGGTCAGGATTCTTTAAGATTATTTAGCCAAAGGCATTCCGTTTGACAAGATGATGACTGTCTCTAATAAACTACCTCTCTAATAAACCACCGTCACTACTGAGGGGACAACCCTTACATAGACAGCATGCGAGAGCACCAAAGATGCTCGCCACTGTCAGAATGCAAGCAAGTCTGTGCTGGTGGATCTTGTGTCTCTCCCCAGCCCCCGCCCCGCTGGGCACCATCTTACTGAGCTGCACCGAAGTCTCCACCTGAGAGGCCTCCCAGCGGGCATCTGCGCTCAGTGCACAGGAGCCTGGAGCAGCTCCCATGGTTCCCCACTTGACGAAGGTGGGAAGTGGGAGCACATCAAAGAGAAGACCCACCTGCAGAAGCTCCACCCAATCACAGGGCACTAGAGGAGACAGAGGGAGGAGGGATGCGAGCAAACCCTGATCCGGGCTCCAGGAGTGCCAGCCTCAAACTTGAGCCAGTGGCACCCAAGTCTAATAAGCTCTGTCCAGAAATGGCCCACTGATCACAAAGCTGCTGATCTGGAGTGACTCAGAGCCATCCTGAAGGTCTATGCCCACGCACTGGGACCCCTGTCCTGTCCCCATGTGGCATTTTTGTCCCTTGAACTCATCTACACAATGACACTGCCACTAAGTCATGGGTTTAGCTAAGTTCATCTATGGGAGGAACTACACAGCAAGGGAAGCCAGGGGTACAGCAAGAATGACAGCACGCCAACCTGCTCCTAAGGGACAGTGATGGAGGAGGAGCAGGGCAAGTGGGCACACTGGGAGACACCGGGAACAGAGCTGCAGGTGAGGTGCACAGGGGGCTGACTTCCCACACCCAGGAGAACCCGGGGCCATTACTGCAGAGAAATTGAGCTGTGGGTGATTTGTGGGGGACACAACCTGTCAGGGCCTTAAACAGGAGTGGCAGGTGGATCTACCTGCCCATCCTCCCCATCTGGGTATCCTCGGACTCCCTTTCCTTCAGTGATCACCCCAAATTTAACCTTAACTCTTCTGCCCGATGCTCAGACAGGGGTCTTTAAACCTGAGTAGAACAAGGCCCATCATGGCAGCATTTAAAGGGGGCAGGTGCCAGGTCTGGACAACCCAGCCACCCGGCAGCTGTGACAACAGCTGTCACAGAGATCCCAGGCGGATGTGAAGAGACTCGGCGGCAGCAATAACAGCTTTATGAAGAGAAAGAACAGGATACACTTGAGTTACTGATGCCTCCCCACCGCTTCAGGTCTCCACAGTGAGGCTGGCTTTTATAGCCCAGAAACACAAACACCCAAGGAAAGAAAACACCGTCACTACTGAGGGGACAACCCAAGGTGGCACCTACGGTACGAAGCCCAGTCACACCTAGGACCCTCCGGGGTCCTGAACGAGGCGATGGAGCTGCTGGGGGCCGGGCCATGGTTGAGCCAGCTTCCTCTGCCTGGCATCACTGCAGAGAGAGAGAGAGACAGGGAGAGAGAGAAAGAGACAGAGGGAGCTGCTGTCCTAAAATCCAGATGGCCATGCCCCAGTTCCACCACCACAGGCAGCTCCCCAAGGCTGAAGCCAAGCCTCCTATGATGATCACCCCACACCACCACCTACCAGCAGCTGATAACAAGCATTCCGAGTGAAATGGCACTTCCCAGCCCAGAGAAGGGGAGGGTGGGGGCTGCTGGCTCAGATCAGAGGGGGCACAAAGAACCCAGAGCCTCCAGGGCCTGGCCTCAGACATAGTGAGTGAGGACATGTAGGAAAAGAGTCAGATGGCCATCACCTTCCTGGGGACCCTGTGCTCCTGCACCCCACGGCCAGCTCCTGCCTGCAGAGTGCTAGGGTAGGACAAGGGCCCGGTGCTTCAATATTGGGGAGCAGCCCTGCCTCATGAAAGATCACCAGTAACATGGAGGCTGGGGCGTCTGCTGGATTACTCATCCTGAAATTCAGCCCCAAACAAAGGCCAGGCCTCGCCGTAAGCCCTCTCTTGGTAGCTAAAGGCTTTCAAGATGGGGCCAGGGCCCACCTGGAGCAGCATGCTAAGGCCCAGGTTGCGGTGCCTCCGCTCCAGCTCCGACAGGGCCTGCAGGAGGGACCTGAACCTCTCTGCAGGGTCAGCATCCTCATCTTCGGGGGACCCTTCCTCTTTTTCTGCCTCCTGCAGGAAGCGCTGTTCCTCCTCCACAAAGAAAGCCCGGAGCTTCTTGTAGTCGGTCAGGGCCTTCTTCCTGCGGTCCATCACGTGTCCCTGCAGGGCAGGTGGCAGGGAAGGACACCTGTGTCCTGGGCTGCACCCAGGACCCCAGCCCCATGCTGACCACTTCAAGGAGAAAAGGTTTGCTACCGAGGGCTCAGTTCCTTCCCAAGGCCCTGCCAGGTAGAGTCAAGAGGACATACATACCCATGTCCCCTCATTCCCACAGACCCAGGTCCACTCCTACTTGCCTTCCACACAGCAGCAGCAGACTCGGCCTGGCCATGCAGGTCCCGGGCATCATTCAGATCTTTCCTCATGATCTCCACAGACCCCTTATTCTCCTGGGAAGAGAAGCTGGTTACCAGGTGGGTGACCACCCCTGAAGGTCTGGGACACCCCTCCCTTAGCCCAATCCAGGGGACATCACACCTCCGGAGTTTACTAAAGATCTGACTATCCAGAAGGTCCCACTGAACGGTCCCGGCCCGCCAGACTCATCAAACAGGCTGCAGGTACCAGAGGGGTCTTAGTGACCCCCCTAAGCTTGCTCCCGGAAGGAGCCTCTTAGAAAATCCTGTGCTAAGAATCTAACCAAATAACTGGACATGCGTGTCCCCTCAGTTTCCAGTGTTACTGTCACTAGCTCTGGGATGGATATTTGCCAAAAATAGTCACCATATCCTTTTCAGAAGGAATGGCCCTGGCAGGGCCACTCTAGGAATCCCACAAGACCCTGCACGTGCCCCCTTGGGGGTGAGCACGGCCTCTCCCAGGGCCCATTAGGCATGTCACTGGCTGTGCACTGACCAGGTGGGTGGGAAGAGCCCCCAGCAGGAGGAGAATCCAGCTAGTCGGGCTGGCTACTCTCTCATAAATTACCCTGAGCGCCCACAACCTAAAAGGGTGGGTCCCTGGGTTGCCAGTTGGCGGGTTTCCACCCAGGGTCAGATACCACATGCCGTGCGGATAAGGTGCCAGAACAAAGTAAATGGAGAGGCTCAGGGCGGGCTAAGAGGGGATGAGAAGTGTGTGGGAGGGGCGGGGCCTGGAACAGGGAGGGGCCTTATCTGCTTCAGAGGGTTCACCCGTGGGGGGCAGGCTGCCACCGGGTTAGGTCATGCAAGGAGGAGGGGCAGGAAGGCCTAGAGAACTAGGCACAGGGGCGGACCCCACAGCAGGACACCGTGGGGGCGGGGGGGGGGGGGGAGGAAGGAGAGCCCAAAGGGGAAAGGGTGGGCAGGAGAAGATGGGGAGGCCCACAGACACCTTCCGGGGGTGGGGGGGGGGGGATCCGATAACAGGGCACTGCCCGGAGGTCGGGGAAGGTGGTCAGGGCGCCGTCCCGGGGCAGGGACCGGGGTCGGGAAGGGGGTAGCAGCGCACAGGCACCGCTCCGGCGCACCTTGCCGCGCAGCACCTTCCTCCAGCGGGGCTCCCACTCGGGTGGCTCGGGCCCCGCCGCCATTCGGCAGGCGGCGCACAGCGGACCCCCGTCGACGCGACACAGCAGCTGCAGCGCCGCCTCCGAGGCCGCGCCGTCGCGCGTGGGTGCGGCGGCCGCCTCCTCGAGCGCCAGCAGGCGGCGGCTGAGCGGCGGGCGGCCGGGCTCCACAGCGCGCTGCCAGCAGTCATCGGCGCACTCGGGGCAAGGGAAGGGCCCGTCCTCCTCGGCCCAGAAGCGCACCACGCACGCCCGGCAGAAGCGGTGGCCGCAGTCGGCGCGCACCGGCTCGCGGGGCGCGCGCTGGCACAGGGCGCAGGCGGCCTCGGCGGGGCCCGCGGGGAGCGCCAGGGCTGCGGCGGGTACCCTTGGAGAGGGCGAGGGGGAGAGGCCGGAGAGCGCAGACCGGGATGGGGGCCAGACGGAAAGCGCAGACGTTGCGCTGGACCGAAACAAGGATGCCGACCAGGATGCGCAGGGCGGGAACGGACTGGACGCTGCACGCACGGTCCTGGCAGTGGTGTACGCCACCCGCGGGTCCTGTCAACGGAGCGCTTCACTCTGGCTGGTGGGTCGTCCACTTTGTCGCACCCCGAAATCATACAGGGATTTTCGCTTCCCCTATAAATGGCTCATGGGCGAGAGAGAAGCCAAGTTTTATTATTTGGAGAGTATTTAAAAGTCTTTTGTCAGCTACTAGGACCTGAGCGGCAAGCACCCCACCCCTGCCACACACGACAGCAACCCCTCCCCCACCACGCGCACGCAAGCGCGGTGCGCTGTGCTCGCGGGGCTGGAGGAAGTGCTGAAAATGGTCTGCGCGTCGGTCCTCAGAACCACGGTTCTGCGCGCCCCTCACCCCCAGCGCGCCCCTCCTCCGGTGAACTGTTCGCGCTGCCCCCAGTGAGGACAGTTCATTGATTCAGAATATCTAGGACATCCCACGGATACTGGCCCCTGGATATTCGTTAGCTTTTCTTTAGGAAAAACAAAAAAGTTTGGGGGAGGAACAATCTGTTTCCTTTGAACACAAGCAAGCACCCAGTTTAAAAAAAAAAATCACGGGCTGGGCTGGTGGCTCAGTGATTGAGCGTGGACCCAGGAACCAAGAGGTCCCCAGTTCTATTCCCAATCAGGGCACGTGCGCATCTCCAGTAGGGGGCAGTCAATCCATGTTTTTTCCTCACAAGTTTTTATCTCTATCCCTCTCCCTCTCTAAAATCAATAAGAAAAACGTTTTTAAAAAAGAATACATTATGAGCCTAAAATAATCTGCATGGCACTTACTATGTGATTTTTAAATTTTTAAAAAATGAATTTACTCTCCCACACTGCTGGAGGCTAAGACCAATAAGCAGTTAACACACAAATGCGGGAAGTCCGTTAGAAGGCTGATGGACTTTGGTATTCAGCAAGGGCTGAAAATCAGCATAATATTGCCTGCTGCTGGCTGAATGGCTAAAGGCAAGCCCCTAACCTGATAATTCTTTTATTGTTTACCAAACTTTGCCATTTATATGTCTGTTTGCTTTGCTAAAGGGCAAATGTGTATTCTAGTAAATAAAAAGCAAAGGATATGGAGAAGTCAAGAGAGCTTCTCTGCTAGAGTGAAGCCTCTGCCTGGCTCCCCACGCATTTAAATTTATATTTCTTGTCTAGTATATCCATTTGTGCGCAGCCCCTTCTCCAGACCTTGAACCCTAGCTGCAAATGGATGCAGCGGTCACACCATACAAGTGCAAAACCTTTCAAAATACTGCTTTTTGGTTTTATGAGTTTTTAAAAATCAGATATAGACTTAAAAATGCACCGATTGGGAGTCATAAATGAGACTGGCAAACCTGTGGTGGACAATTAGACATGAGCAGAGCAAAGACTATATAGGCAGCGTACAGAAAGACACAGGGCAGAAAGCCCTGGGTGCCTAACAACTGGCAAAACTGGGAAAATAAGGACCTGGCTTCAAGGTAATCTTTCCTCCTCCAGCATAAAGCTGGTCATGTGGTTCAGACCCTCCCTGGCCTTTCCTCCCCTGGCCTGTCACTACTCATGTAGTAGATTCCTCCCTGCCTTGGAGGTGGAGCTGGGGAGCTGGAGAGTAGCCCTTAAGCATTGAGCACCCAGGACAATGAGTTTCTGACCCACATCAAATACCTCTAGGCCTTAGTTGCTTCTCAGCTCCAGGTCCAGAAAAGCAGCAAAATCATACAAGCCATGCCATGGCTGCCTCAGGACCACCTGCATTGACTAGTGACCACTGCCCTGGTACCAACCAAGCAGTGGAGACCTGGAAATCTGATGATATCTGCTAATATCCCATCCCCTCGTGCTACCATTACCTTTCTCCAGAACTCAAGTACTGAGGTTGCTGAACCAAGATTCAATCTGACTCCACCAGTCTAACACCTGATTCTGTTTTCACTGCCAACACAACCAATCAGTTCCAAGTATAACCTCAACCCCCTAACCCAGCGGTTCTCAACCTGTGGGTCGCGACCCCTTTGGCGGTCGAACGACCCTTTCACAGGGGTCGCCTAAGACCATCCTGCATATCAGATATTTACATTACGATTCATAATAGTAGCAACATTACAGTTAGGAAGTAGCGACGAAAATAATTTTATGGTTGGGTCACAACATGAGGAACTGTATTTAAAGGGCCAGAAGGTTGAGAACCACTGCCCTAACCCATGGTGTCTTGTGATTTTGCCCTATATAATCTGGAACCTTCACTCCACCAGGGAGTGGAGTCTTTCATAGCACTAGCTCCCCATCTGTGGATTGGCCAATTTAATATTAAATGTCTTCCATTCTACACTGCAAACTCCTGCTTGTGCATTTATTTTGGCCTGTGTGCACAGGCAGATGGACTCATATATTAGTTGGTATCACTAGTAAGAGGTCAATTTGAAATCATTGTGGTTGTGATTTATTATATATATATTTGAGCTTCACCTCAAATAAAGCTCTTAAAATCCTTAGAATTTCCTGTGATAAGAGTCATAAAGATGTCTTTGTTTGTGAATGAGGTGATTCTGTAAAGTCCTGAAGGATGGAGCTGGACATCAGGGGAACTAACCAGTGATTAGAGGGTTGAAAATTTCAGTCCCACCCCTCACCTTGGGGGAGAGGAGGGGCTAGAGATTGAATCTGTCACCAATGGCTAGTAATTTAATAAAGCTGCCACAAACTCCAAAAAGGATGGGTTTTGGAGAGCTGGGTTGGTGTATGTTAGGGTCACTGAAGAAGGAATGCATGATGCAAAAAGGGGTAAAGAATTATGAGCTTATTAGGTCATCTGGATACCAGATGGGCTGAGCCCCAAAACTCCCTCCTAAAGCCAGGGAGTCAGAGGTTTTAAAGGACTGTAGGCAGGCTTTTTCTGGGTAGAGAATTCTCTGGGTGGGTCCTGGGGAGGAAAGATAATGGTCTTAGCAAGTGTAATGTGGTCTTAGCAAGTGAAATTTTTGTCTAAGCAAAAGGGAATGTCCATTGTGAAGTGGTCTAAAGGTCAGGTCCCAGGTGAGGGATATTGATACAATTATTTGATCAGACTTAACATTCCAGCCTTTTTGTTTTGTAGAATAGAGATGAAGGTCTTATCTTCCGTAGTTACTTCCTGCTGAGGGGGGACGTGGAGATCATAGGGGATGGACTTTGATTGTAGTTGGCTGGAACACTGTATAGATTCCTCCTGGTTGGAGCGAGGGGTCGCAGCAGCATGGTTTCCCCAAGAGATTGGTTGGTGACGGCTTGAAAGTGGTCCTGTTGAGTGATTGGGAGGTAAAAGCTGCTCCTGAGGCTGCCACAGTGTCGCTTGTCTGGTTATGCTGCTTTTCTGGGCCTGGTGCTAACATACAACTGAGGCGGAGAGGTTATCTTTAGGGAGGGAAAGGTCAGGGGTCTAAGCTGCCTAGCCTGGATTTTCAGTGGACGTCCCTTCAGCACCTTGGGCAGGGCCCAGGTGGGGGGATCTTGAAGCATGGGCCCAGAGGAGGCTTAGCCCCTGACTTACCCTTGGTTGGAGGATCGGCATTTTGTTTGGGGTTTGTGAGAGCAGTGGCCAGGAACTGAAAGGCCTCCTGGGCCTCAGCCTTGACCTGATCTCACTTTTGTTTTTGGATTTGGGTCTCCTCGTCTCTATTATTACAGACCTTAAAGGCCAGGTTAAGGAGATCTTTTTGAGGGGCTTGTGAACGGGTATCCATTTTCAGAGTTTTTGGTGTATGTCAGGGGCTGATTGAGATATAAAATGGGTGTTCAGAAGAAGGGTTCCCTCTGGGCAAGTGGGATCTAGGGTTGTAAATTTCTGTGAGGTGGGAGAGGAAGAGAGCTGGGTTTTTGTCAGGGCCTTCAGTGATCTTAAGTTTGTCATAGTTGACTGCCTTATGGGCAGGCTTTTTGAGTCTGGCAATGAGACAGAGGATTATATGGCTACAGAGCTGACACCCTGGAGACTTGACCTGATAGTCCCATCTTCGGTCAGTTTGGGGGGCCGCATCAGCACCAACCAGGTGGGCCACTGCATCATGTCCATGGAGGGCACTGCCATGGTCCCAAGCTGCTCGCCAGACGTGCTTTCTCCTTTAGGCTTAGAGAGGAGAACAGGATGACACAGATGTTGTACCAGGTCAGGTCATAGGAGTGGGTCAGGTACTCAAATTCCTTAGTAAAGGTGGCGGCGTCTATGGAAAAAGACCTGAGACACCTCTCAATCTGTGTGAGGTTGGACATGGAAAATGGGATGTGTACCTGGACAATGCCCTCAGGCCCGGCCACCTCTCAGAGAGGAAGGATGGGAGCTGGAGCCTGTGCTGTCCCAGAACTAGTAAGAGAGGCCTTGGTAAGGAGGTTGAGGGGGTGGAAGAAGACAGGGGGTAGTCAGAGGAGGGACATAAGGAGGCGGATTCGAGGGACCCGGAATGACGCAGAGAATTGAGTGGTCGTAAGGGTCAAAGGGAGGATCTGAGGAACCCAACAGGCCGGGGAGGGATGGGTCAGAAACCCCAGGGAGTCAAGGTCTGAGGTCGGCAGGAGAGGCTTTGAGGGGAGAAGTAAGATTTGATAGGCAGAGCAGGTTTGACGCAGAGAAGGAGGATTACGGAATGTAAAGAAGACCTGGATGTAGGGAATCTTTGACCAGTGCAGTTACAAAAATTGTTTAAGTCCCAGAAAATGTTAAATAATTTAGTGTGAATAATTTAAATTGTAGATAAGATGCTTTGGCTGGACCGCCATGGAAAGGCTGAGTGTGTTAAGGTTACGGAGGTGACATCCCAGAGGAGTGCTGCTGTTGTTGTTGTTGTTGTTTTTTGGGGGGTGGCAGAAAAAAATTCCCTGTGATGCAAATTAGGAAGAGGAGGTAAGAAACAAAGGGAGACCTGGGGAGCAAGACTAAAGGGAGGGTGTCCTTGCCACCTATTCAGGCTCCAGAGAGAGGACAGTCTAATTTCTGTGGCAGGCATCCCCTGCAGCGAGGAAGACTGTGGGACCTGGTCTTGGGGCCGAAGCTGGACTGGGGAGGATTTCTGGCCTAGCGCTAGGTCTTTTGTCTGAGATGGCAAATCAGAAATCTGGAAGGGTGATCCAATTGTTACCTCCCGGAGGTGAAATGAGCTGGAATTGAGTGCGGGGTCAGCAATGGGAAGGAGAGGTCCCTGATCTGGCGTCCTCCTTGGCTGGTTCAGGAGGGCCCATACGGAGAGAGGCCAGTGATCATGCCACCCGAGTAGGATTTGGAGGTAAGCTCAGGTCAAGCTGCCGCTGCCTACCACTCTCTGAGTACCAAACTCCTGGTGACCGAAGCCAGAGAGATGGCTTCCCATCCTCAGAATCCTCCCAGGTTTCAGCACCAAATGTTAGAGTCTCCAAAGGAGGAATGCACAAGGCCAAAGTGGTAAGGGATTATAAACTTTTAGGTCATCTGGAAAACCAGATGGGCTGAGCCTGAAAAATGGCGCCAGCACCCAAAAACAGGGAGTCAGAGGTTTTAAAGGACTCTAGGCAGGCGTTTTCTGGGCGGAGAATTCTCTGTGCAGGTCCTGAGGGGAAAAATAATGGTCTTAGCAAGTGGAATGTGGTCTTAAGTGGAATGTGGTCTTAAGTGAAATGTAGTCTAAGGAAAAGGAAATATCCATTGTGAAGTGGTCTAAAGGTCAGTTCTCAGGGGAGGGGGTGTTGGTTTAATTATTTGGTCAGACCTCACAGTAGACATGTGGAACTGCAGGGAGAGTGCTGGGCTCAGAGAGCATGGAAGCCCCGCCCCCTTCCCCCAACCTTGCCCTGTACATCTCTTCTATCTGCCTGTACCTGAGTTATATCCTCCTATCTAATAATAGAGAAACATGGTAATTAACTGTAACTTCGCTACCCTTCCCATTGGCTAATCAGCGAGATATGCAAATTAGCTGCCACCCAAGATGGCGGCCGACAGCCAGGCAGCTGAAGCAAACAGGAGGCTTGCTTGCTCCAGCGATGGAGGAAGCCAAGGTTCCCCGCCTGCCACTGCTGGCCTCTGAGCTTGCACTCTAAGCAACTATGTTGCAATTATAGAAGCTAAACAATCCCCAGAAACCTGCTTTCAGCCGTCAGAGCTGGAGCGAGCAGGACTGCAACAGTGTTACAATTATAGAACCCAAACAAAGTCCAGATACCTGCTTTCAGCAGCCGAGGTCTCAGAGCTGGATGGAGCTGAACCTCAGAGCTAAAGCCGGCTCTCAGCTCCAGTGAGAGCCATAGAAGGTAAATAAATCCCAGAATAAAAAAAAGAAAGAAAAAAAGGAGAGGTTGGGGGCTTTAGTCACCCACCAGCCTGAAAACAGCCCTCAGCCCCTCACCCAGACTGGCCAGGCACCCCAGTGGGGACCCCCACCCTGAAGGGGGTGTGACCAGCTGCAAACAGCCATCATCCCCTCATCCAGGCTGGCCAGGCACCCAAGCGGGACCCCCACCCTGATCCAGGACACCCTTCAGGGCAAACCAGCTGGCCCCGACCCGTGCACCAGGCCTCTATCCTATATAGTCAAAAGGTATTATACAAACTGACCCTAACAGCAGAAAGACTGGGAATGACTGGTCACTATGACACACACTGACCACCAGGGGGCAGACTCTCAATGTAGGAGCTGCCCTCTGGTGGTCAGGTCGCTCTCACATGGGAGGAGCTCTGCTCAGCCACAAGCCAGGCTGATGGCTGCCAGTACAGCGGTGGTGGTGGGAGCCTCTCCTGCCTCCTCAGCAGCACTAAGGATGTCCAACTGCTGGCAAGTGGACATCCCCTGAGGGCTGCTGGGCTGCCAGAGGGATGTCTGATTGCCATCTTAGGCCCAATCACCCAGGGAGCGGGCCTAAGCCAGCAGGTGGTCATCCCCTGAGGGGTCCCAGACTGCGAGAGGGCACAGGCTGGGCTGAGGGACACCCCCGCCAAGTGCACAAAGTTTTTGTGCACTGGGCCTCTAGTAATGTTATATGATCTTTTGGTAAAATAAGTTTGACAACCTTCCCAGGGTTTGAATTTTTTTTTTTTTATCTAAGTATATTTTATTGATTTTTTACAGAGAGGAAGGGAGAGGGATAGAGAGTTAGAAACATCGATGAGAAAGAAACATCGATCAGCTGCCTCCTGCACACCCCCAACTAGAGATGTGCCTGCAACCAAGGTACATGCCCTTGACCAGAATCGAACCTGGGACCCTCCAGTCCCCAGGCCAACGCTCTATCCACTGAGCCAAGCCGGCCAGGGCCCAGGGTTTGAATTTTAAGAAACATTTTCTTGACCTAGAATTGGCTTTAGGTCTTTCCAATAAGTCCTGGAATGCCTCAAGGTTTGTTTTCTCTCATGAAGGAAAATTTTCTGCTTAATGTACATGGGAAGCTTTGTCAAATAAATAACTATATATACTTTCATTTATAACTCTAATTGTTATTCTGAAATATTGTGTTTTTCAGAAAGGACAAGATTCCATGTCACTGGAATTATAATCAAATCCATAACCATGTCATTTTAGAGACAGTCATTGTTTTGTTATAATGCATTTGGAAAAATGTTACATCTTCGGAGGGATCCATGGTAAGGACTTTGACATTTTCAGATTATCCTATTCGAACTAGATGAAAGTTATTAGAACTCTATAGACTATCTGGATTTACAAAAGTGCTACCAGGAAAAATCAGGAGAAACAAAAAATTATGGGGCTGAATGAACCAAAAATAATTATATAGTTCTTATAACTTTTGTTGAAAGTATTTCCAATTCTTAAAGTTTTTGTTTTTCAGTATAAGGAAGCATTTTTAAGGCAATTTGGTAAATTATATATTTTTCCCTCTACCTTATCCCTCCAGAATTGGACAACTCTTAATGAGTGAGTCATGACAATATGTTTATTTGCATGAATAAGAACTATTACCAATTGTGGTTTTATTAACCAAGACTTTGGAATGTCATGTCTAACATGCCTGGACTCTGGATATCACCAGAAAGTTTTAAGGAATGAAGCCAATAAGAGCACCTTGGAGAAAGCCTGGTACCTTGCTTGGTAAGGTGGTTCATGGAAGTCTTTCCAGGTAAGGAGCAAAGGTTGCTTTCCTGAGATGGCAAGGAAGGAACCTCAAGACATCATTGGGGTCATCAACTTGAGGAATTCACCCAACTCTACAGGTATTGCAGGCAAACCTGACGGCAGCTAGGTGGCTCAGCTTCTTTGCTCTGCACAATTAATGAAACTTGTTCATGAGATTCCAGCAAAGCATACTTTTTACAAATAGCTTATGTGATCAACTTATTCTTATTGTGTTCATGCAAACGATCAGGCCAAATTGTAACTAGACTTAGTACAGTAAATAGCCCTAGCACTTTGGCTCAGTGAATAAGTGCCAGCCTGCAGGTGGAAGGGTCCTGGGTTTGATTCTGGTCAAGGGCACATGTCCGGGCTACTAGCTCTGGAGGGCATGCAGGAAGCAGCTGAATCAATTATTCCCTCTCATCATTGATGTTTCTATCTCTCTCTCTCTCCCTCTCCCTTCCTCTCTGAAATAAATAAAAATATATTTTTAAAAATACAGTAAATAAATTGGTCTTAATTTGGTTCTTTAATAAAAATGAGGGTGATTTTAGAGGGAAAATTTTTGTTTCAATAGGGAATTATTAGAACTGAATTTTTTTTCCTTCCACCAGACTATTTGTCATAATTGTTGCTGTTCTAACTTTTGCCCAATAATACTAAATTTTATAACACAGCTTGTCTCCACCAGGTTACAAAGCCCTACTCACACTTAGGAAATACCACTTCTAGACACCATTGCTACCTCCTTCCATGCCCAGGCCTCATTGTACCTCTGACAGAGAGCAAGGATCTCTTGGCTCTGAAAGAAAATTTTGTCTCTCCTCAGCTTGATGCAGCTACAGAAGAGAGCCTACACCCCTTTTTCATGCAATAATTCAGAGCCAAGATTCTTGAGAGGATGTGGTAGACAGTTAGACAGACATAAGCAGAGCAAGAACAATGGGTCAACCGGAGGAGAAATGGATGGGACCCTGAGACATGATTCTCACAAATCCAACTGCTCTGAAGCTGGCAATGGAGGAACCTGCGTAGAACTGACCTTTACATTTTGCCTAGTAGGAGTTGGGATACCTATTGCTAATATATGGAATTATTCACATGCAGGGTTATATGTTGGGACCCACTGTCTGGGAAAAAGATGCAGTAGTTCCTTGTGGCAAATGTCTGACTTTTATTGAGTGTTCTAGTTACTGTCTTTAAGTATCTAATAACTACAATATGAATTGTTCTGATAATTTCACCTTCTCTTATAGTAATGGAAATACTAAGCTGCTAACTGGTTGGTTTCTGATATGTGGGGTAACAATTTATCCCTGCTAGCAGCCTGGGGGGAGGGCTCTTTCTTAGGACTACTGACTGTCTTTATGCCTCAGAAACATCACAGGGTCTGAACCAAAGGGACCGTCTCAAGCTCATGGCACCAGACTGCAATGACGATCTCCACCTGGGTAGCCCTGCTAAAGACATTGCTTTAACCATTTTTGTTATGCTGGTAATGGTAGGCTCCCTTAATGTAGAAGTGACCCGGAAGGCTTGTAGCATGGTAAAAGCCCTGAATGTCACTTTCAGGCCTATACACAGGCTAAATCAAGAGCTGAGCCAAGAGAGGGAGGCAGTTCTAGAAAAGCAGGCAGCAAGAAAGACACTGGGCTGAATCGGTTTGGCTCAGTGGACAGAGCGTCGGCCTGCAGACTGAAGGGGCCAGGTTTGATTCCAGTCAAGGGCATGTACATCCCCAGTAGGGGGCGTGCAGGAGGCAGCTGATCGATCTCTCTCATCAATGTTTCTAACTCTCTATCCCTCTCCCTTCTTCTCTGTAAAAAATCAATAAAATATATTTTTAAAAAAGAAAAAAAAAAGAAAGACATTGGGATTCCAGACTCGCTGGCCACAGGCTCCTGTGAACCCTGGAGTGCACTCCCCTCCCACTAACTCACAACTGCAGCTACAGGCCCTGCACAATTTGGCAACTGGATCCTTCAGTGAGTCTCGGAGTGCGCCCCGCCTGCCAAGCCTGCCACTTCGGCCATAGGCCCCATGCATCTCGACGCCTGAACCCTTTGGTGAGAGCAAAAATGCGGAGACAAAGAAACAACTGCCAAAGGAAAGGAAAGGAGTGGGGGGGATTGCCAAAAAAGTAACTAAATGAAACAGAGGCTGCAATATGTCAGAAAAAAATTCAGAGTAAGGATCATACAGTTCCTAAGCTGGCTAGATGAGAAAATCAACAACTTATGTAAGAAAAGAGAGGAAATCAAGAATGATATTGCTACAATAAAAAACACAATGGAAGGTTTCAACAGTATATTAGAAGAAGAGGAGGACTGAATTAGTGAGTTAGAATACATAGTAGAAAACACCAATCTGAACAGCAATTGGAGAAAAAATTAGAAAGCAGAAGGAGAGCCTAACGGAGCTTTGGGACAATATGAAATGAATAATAGGGGTGTGAGAAGGACAAGAAGAGGAGCAAGGATTAGAAAACCTATTTGAAGAAATACTGACAGAAAACTTCCCTGATTTGGGGAAGAAAAAAAGTCACATAAGCCCAGAGAGTCCCAAACAAGATGAACCCAAAAAGACCCACACCAAGACATGTCATAATTACAATGGCAAACATTAATGACAAAGAGAGAATCTTAAAAGCTGTAAGAGAGAGACAGAGTGTTACCTACAAGGGATCTCCTATTAGACTATCAACTGATTTCTCAACAGAAACACATCAGGCAATAAGGGAATGGAATGAAGTATACAAAGTGATGCAAAGCAAGGGACTGAATCCAAGAATACTCTATCCAGCAAGGTTATCATTCAAAATTGAAGGGGAAATCAGGAGCTTTGCAGACAAAAAAAAAGGGCTAAGGAAGTTTATCACTAAAAAGGCAGCAATGCAAGAAATGCTAAAGGAACTATTATAAAAAGAAGAAATAGCCCTAACCGGTTTGGCTCAGTGGATAGAGCATCCGCCTGTGGACTGAAAGGTCCCTGGTTTGATTCCAGTCAAGGGCATGTACGTTGATTGTGGGCACATCCCCAGTGGGCAGTGTGCAGGAGGCAGCTGATTGATGTTTCTCTCTCATCGATGTTTCTAACTCTCTATCCCTCTCCCTTCCTCTCTGTAAAAAATCAATAAAATATATTTTTTTTTAAAAAAAGGGGGAGGGAAGCTTCCTCCATGTTAAAAAAAAAAAAGAAGAAGAAGAAGAAGAAGAAATAGAAAGGGAAGAAGGAACACAGGCATAAAGAATAAAAATGGCTACAAACAAGTACCTATCAATAATAACCTTAAAAATAAATGGATTAATTGCTCCAATCAAAAGACATCAGTGGCCCTAACTGGTTTGGCTCAGTGGATAAAGCATTTACCTGCAGACTGAAGATTTGTCATATAAGATTTTTATTGTGTCTATTCCCACTTTGCTGAGAGTTTTTATCCAGAAAGGATATAATGTATGGTAGCAATCATCTCAGGTAGAAACTGTAGTTTAACTCTAACCCTGCTGTCTGGTTTCTGTACTTATTTGCTTGCTAAAATAATAGAAAAGTTATTTAGATTTTCTGAATTATATAACTCATCCCAATCAATTGAATACCCTATTGATTGTAATGTGAATATCCCATCGGTTGTGGTCATACTGGTCTTAGAAAGCACATTTTCCTTTACCTGGAAAGGACAGCACAATTATCCCAAGGTCAGAGGGCTCCGGATAATGTGCCCCTGTTGACTCAGTGGTCCTGAGACCCAAGGGCTCTAGACAATGTGTTTCTGTCAATTCAGTGGTTCGCAGACCCAAAACTATAATTTAGATAACATGCTTAAGTAAAACTGCTTCTGCTTCTGTAAACTGCTTTTTTGCAAACCAGGTTCCTCATTCCAAATCTTGGGATGTAACCAATGCCTTTGTGATCTTTGCCTATATAAATCTGGCGTTGGGGCTGGGGCGGACACCATGAGATCTGGGAGAGCGAAATGACCCCTCATAGTCCTGGATTTGCAATAAATGTGACTCTTTAATTTGACTTCTTGAGGCATCCTCGTGTTATTTGCAGGGTACATTACAACAGTATTGGGCCCTAGCTAGTTTGGCCTAGAGACCCTACCTGTGCACGAATTTCATGCACTGGGCCTCTGGTGTATAAAATAAGGTGCAAAACTGCCATTCTCCAGAGCATTATCTCAATCCTTTTAGATTTTGCTTCCTGACAATTGTCACCAGTTTGGCTCAAATAAGCTCACAAAAATTCTTCACAGGTTTGACTGTTCCCTGTGTTGACACAGCCTACCACCCCCCCCCCCCCCCGCCCCCCCACAGCTTGTCAGGGTTTGTCTGTGGCCCCTTTTCGTCCACACCCTTTTGGTATTTCCTAAAGAAGCCTATTTGTTTTTCCCAAAGAGGCCATCTCTCCCCCTTCCTTTTCCCTAAGTTTTACATAAAAACTTTTAACTTTACCTGTTTAACAAGCCAGCTACTTCCTTTGTGGAAGCCCAAATACATACAAACTGGAGTGTGGGTGTTTTTTCCTGTTGGTCAGGCCTTTTCAGGTAAGTTAGCAAGCCCCAGCCACCGAACCAAGAGGTTAGAGAAAGCTTCTTCTTCTTTGCAGAAGCACGTAGAGGTGACTCAGTGATTTGTGGGATTTGTTGTTTGTTTTTTAATCTTCAGCCAGTACTAAAGAACAGGACAAATGAGGCCAACACAGTGAAATACCGATCCGGACAGTTTATACATGGGGTCCATTGTTCTCTTGTGTGTTTTCTTTAATTTTTGTTTTAAAGTTTTTCTAAATGCAATTTCCTAAATTGAAGAAACCCTCAGCCCATGGGGTGAGTCAGAGCCTAGAAGGCATGAGCGCACCCGGCCCTCCCCGCCCCGCCCCTCCCGAGCACTGCCAGGCGCCCGCGGGACTGCGCAGTCCCCCTCCGACCTCCTCCTGTTCTGCTGAGGCGCCACCCAAGAAACACACCGGCTGCGCACCAGGAAGCTAGCCATCCGCCTGCAGCCACGGCCTGGCCGTCCACACCCGCGCCCCTGGACATGAGGCCCGTCTGTTGCTCCGCCCTTTGGCGGTGGCCTGAACCTTAGCTTCCTCATATGTCCGCCCCCCGGGGGTAGGACTCCGGTGTGCGCAGCCAATGGCCAGGGCAGGCCTAGGTCAGGGTTGGGAGTCACCAAAATCACCTCTACCGCTGGCCAGACCCTCAGGGACCCACCCTGTCCGGTGCCCCTGTGAACCCGCCGCCCCTCTCCTTCCTCCCCGGCGCCTCCTGGAGCCCAGACCCTCATCACTTCCCCAACCCGGCGCCGGTTTCCGCTGCCTCTATCACCTTCACCTTCCTCCCAACGCCAGGCACCCCGCCAACCCCTCCCCCCCCCCCCCCCCCCCCCCGGCCCCAGACCCGGCTGCCCTCTCCCCTTCTTCCCCAAAGCTTTTCCTATCCCCACACCACGTGTCCTCCCTTTGCCCCCCAACTCGCCTACCCCCATCCAGGGACAAGAGTACGGTCCCTATCCTCACCCCTGGCCCATCCCCGTTGGTCTATCCAAAATCCCTCCCCGCACCCAGGACACTGCCCTCCGCCTTTCACCCCGCCCAAGTCTGCTCCCGCCCCTGCCCCTGACTGCTGACACCCACCCCAATCCTCCTCACCACTCACACACCCGCTAAGGCCTCCTAGCCTCTGCTGACGCCACAAAGCCTGCGCCCCTGAGGCCACCGCACCCACCTCCCCCTGGTCTCTGTGGCGCAAACGCAGGTTTTCCAGCGCCTCCGTTTGCGCTCGTGGTCCAGGGCGCCTGGTCCGGCAGCGTGCACCCCTCTCCCCGGTGAGTACCAGTCTATCCAGGGGCGGTCCGATGGCCACCCTGTGGGCGCCCGTACACTGAGGTTCCAGCTTGAAGGTTGGAACCGGAAGGGTCACCTGGTTTAGCTCTAATTACAGGAGCATCCCCAGGACCGAGGGCCACAGGCCCACCTCACTGACCCAGAGTCCTTGGCCCCCTTCCCCTGAACCTGACCCAGACCGGTGCCCACCAGACCATCCTGAGCCCATCCGGCTTCAGGTGGGTAGGCAGCAGGAGTGACCGATCCCAAGGGCTCTGCTTAGAGAGAGGCAGCTTCCACAGGGTGAACCCAGTGTCTGAAGTATCAGAGCCATCTCTCTGGTGATGGCAGGGAAGGGAACCCGGATAGTGTTGTGGTTCAGAAATGACTCTCAGATCTACGCTGCCTCGCCCCAGTGACCACCCCATGAGGTGCATGGGGAGACCTTGGATCTGAACTGCATAAGGGCATGGGTGTTCGAACACCAGTGTGTCCGTGCCTCTGTCTGTGTGAGCATGAACCATCGTGTCTTCTGTACTGCATCTTGGCAAAGAACACCAGAGGTGGGTGGTAGGTAGAGCAGTAAGAACATTTTATTCAGGACTGCTGTAGGGGAAGCACAGAATCCCACAGAAAGCTCAACTCCCAGTGCGGATTTATGGTCAAGGTGGGTGAGTGACAGGAAATTACTAACAGGAAGCCACTGGGTAGGGCAGCGGTTCTCAACCTGTGGGTTGCGACCCTTTTGGCAGTCGAACAACCGTTTCACAGGGGTGGCCTAAGACCATCCTGCATATCAGATATTTACATAATGATTCATCACAGTAGCAACATTACAGTTATGAAGTAGCAACGAAAATAATTTTATGGTTGGGTCACAACATGAGGAACTGTATTTAAAGGGCCAGAAGGTTGAGAACCACTGGGGTAGGGGCTTCTATCTAAACCAGGGGTGGGCAAACTTTTTGACTCGAGGGCCACAATGGGTTCTTAAACTGGACCGGAGGGCCGGAACAAAAGCATGGATGGAGTGTTTGTGTGAACTAATATAAATTCAAAGTAAACATCATTACATAAAAGGGTACGGTCTTTTTTTTTTTTTAGTTTTATTCATTTCAAACGGGCCGGATCCGGCCCGCGGGCCGTAGTTTGCCCACGGCTGATCTAAACCCACATATTGGGATTCTTATTAAACTTGGACAACGGAGACACAAACACGGAAGCCCAGGGCCTATTAGGAAAGTTCTGGGAGCCTGAATAGAGTTTGGTCAAGCAGAGAACTTTTCCAACTCTGATTTTTCCTTTTAAAGTCCTCCTTTCCTTTGTTGCATGGATGTCCTGTTAAAGAAAAACTGATTCTGACACTGGTTACACCGGTAAGGAAGACTTTATTCAAGACTATTGCAATAGGGAGGAAGATGGGGTCACCTCTTACTGTAGCCTACACAAAGGGAGGATGGCCCAGGGCACGGTGAGGGGGTTAGTGATAGAAAATCACAATGAAGAGAAATGGGGAGGGATCTTGTTGCTAAACTGACTAGCAGGATTCCTGCACATGCATCACAGGAGGGGTGGAATGGGCTCTAAATGGAATAAAACTGGGCATGGCTAGGGATACAGGTGGCAGCATAGGGGAACCTGGCTGAATTCGGTTGTGGAGAGTCTTTGTCAGCTTTCAGAGAGGCACCTATGCCTCTTACTGAAGACAAGCCAGGTGCCCTAACAGGACCATGTACAGTGCTGTCCGCAAGAGGACACCTCAAGTGCCTGGGGTTCTGGGCAGAGGGTGTGGCCGGATACTCTGTTTCTTTCCCAGGAGCCATGGATGCTGTGGAACTTTCCAGAAAGCTGCAGGAAGAGGCAACATGCTCCATCTGCCTTGACTATTTCACTGACCCTGTGATGACCACCTGTGGCCACAACTTCTGCCGTGAGTGCATCCGGCTGACTTGGGAGAAGGCCAAAGGCAAGAAGGGCAGGAGGAAGCGCAAGGGTGTCTTCCCCTGCCCCGAGTGCCGCGAGCTGTCCCCCCAGAGGACCCTGCGGCCCAACCGCCTGCTGACCAAGGTGGCTGAGATGGCACGACAGCACCCGGGCATCCAGAGCAGGGATCTGTGCCAGGTGCACCAGGAGGTGCTCAAACTCTTTTGCGAAGATGACCAGAGCCCCATCTGCGTGGTCTGCAGGGAGTCCCAGGAACACCGGCCTCACAGAGTGGTCCCCGTGGAGGAGGCTGTGGAGGAGCACAAGGTGGGCCCAGGGGTGAAGGGCAACGGGTCAAGGAGATCTGAGTGCATGTCTGTGTGTCCAGGGGTGTATCAGTCAGATAGGAGAACAACCACTGTAACAAACAGCCCCAACTGCTGGACCCCACAGTGGAAGTGTCTGTAACTCCCGCAATAAAGCAGGTAGGTGGCAGGGCCAGCTGAGCATCCCCTCCACAGTTATAGAGCCCAGGCTGACAAAAGTAGCCTCTAAGCCACTGTGTGGGCAGGCCAGGTGACCCTTTGTAGGGGAGGAAAGGGCCTTTTTCTTCCACCCTAAATCAGACTGAGAAAAGACAAATCAAGGAGAGAAAAGCAAACTGTTAACACATGTGGCCCGCACACATCACAGGAAGAAAGCACAGCAATGTGTGTGGCTGGCTGGGTGGTTTTGTTCAGCATCTGAACAAGGAACAGTACATTTGGAGAGAAGAGACAAAGGGAAAGGTGACAGGCTCCCAAGGGCAGCAACTGGGAAAGTGTCTTGGTCCATTCCAGCTGTTGTCACAGAACACAAGACTGGGCGGCTTATAAACAGCAAGAACTTCATGCTCATGGCTCTGGAGGCTGGAAGTCCAAGACCAGGGCACCAGCACAGTCGCGTGGGGGCTCCTTCCCAGTTCATAGACAGCCAACTTCCCACCGTCCTCACATGGAAGAGGGGGCTGGGAGCTCTCAGCCCCTTCTTCCGCAGCAGCCCCATTCCTGAGGGCTCCACCTTTCTGACCTCATCACCTCCCAAAGGCCCCATCTCCTTGGGGGTTAGGATTGAACATGTGAATTTTGGGGGACATGAACATTCAGATCATAACAGAAAGTATTTTGGGGAAACCAACAAACGATAAAGTTCATCAGTGGTGTCCCACTTTCCACCTCCTTCAGAGCCATAAAACTTCCCCTGGGAGGCGGACCTGTGGCAACCCTCATTCCTCAGCAGTTTCTGCTGTTAGTCACATAACAGGAGCCTTGGAAGGTGTCTTTCTGCTTCCAATTATTAAAATAATTCTCACGCCCAAGGGGCAGGCTATGGGGTGCATTTCCATTCCCTTTGAAGCAGCTTCAGAGGGCACCTCCTGAAGTGGGTGTGCAGGGGGCCTCCAACTCCTATCCCACGGTCTGTTGTCTGCAGCTGAAGCTGGAGGGTGACATGGGGCACCTGCGGGAGGAAATGGCGAAGACTGAGAAGCTGCAGACCAGGGAGCAGCAGGCCTTGGCCGAGTGGCAGGCAGGTGCTGAGACCTTGAGGAACGGGCGGGAAGGCCTGGCCAGGCCCCAGGGTACTGCAGGGCTTCTAGAACCTGTGGACCCTCAAGGTGGATGACAGCATAAGACCCAGGAGAGGCACGGAATTCCCACCAGAGTCAGGACTGAGAATGTGCACTCAGCCCAGATTGGCCACTTTGAAGCAGGGACTGAGGGGTACAGAGGCCTTGATGGCCATTTGGGCTCATGCGGTCACCCCACAGTGATGGGGGCTCTGCATGGCCCCTCCCCCCACCAGCTGTGCTGGTTTTCTGTGGGTCACTGTGGCCATGTGATGTGCCAGCATCCCAGGAGTGGCCCCTCCAAGTTGGTGGGCACAGGATGGTAGTCCCCTGGCAGTGCCTCACTTCCAGGTCCCACCCTGCAGGAGAAGGTGAGGAAGCAGAGACAGCGCATTGTGACGGAGTTCAAGAAGATGGCTGCCCTCCTAGTGGAGGAGGAACAGCGCCTCCTGGAGGCCCTGCGGCAGGAGGAGCAGGACACCACTGCCAGGCTGCAGGAGAGTATGGTTGCACTAGAGCAGCAGAGCTGCTCCCTGGAGACCCTGTTGCTGCGGCTGGAGGACTGTTGCACTCGGGAGCCACTGCAGATGCTGCAGGTGAGGCTCACCTGCTCACCTGGCTGGGCGGGGTGGACACAAGTTCTGGCCCAGGTGTGGTGGACCTGCCAGGGCAAATATAGGCCAACAGGGAAGGCCCTGTCTTCATCAGCTCAGGCTGCGTAACAAATACCACAGGCTGGGGCTTAAACACTTATTTCTCAGTCTGGAGGCTGGAAGACTGGTTCTCCTGAGGCCTCTCTCCTTGGTGTGTGGATGCCGACTCCTCCCTGTGTCTGCACGTGGTTGTCCACTGTGCAGCTGTCCTGCTCTGCTAAGGTCACCAAGTCACATTGGACTAGGGCCCACCCTTGTGACCTCATTTCACCTTCATTACCTTTTAAAGGCCCCATCTTCAAATATAGCCTCATCTGAGGTCCTGAGGGCTGGGCTCCAACATGTTGGCTTGGGGCAGTGGTCGGCAAACTGTGGCTCTCGAGGCACATGTGGTTCTTTGGCCCCTTGAGTGTGGCTCTTCCACAAAATACCACGTGCGGGTGCGCACGTACAGTGCGATTGAAACTTCGTGGCCCATGCACAGAAGTCGGTATTTTGTGGAAGAGCCACACTCAAGGGGCCAAAGAGCCGCATGTGGCTCGTGAGCCGCAGTTTGCCGACCAGGGCCAAGCGACACAATCAGCCTGACGGACTCCAGTCCTAGACACCTGTGTTCTGCATTCCCTTCCTAGTCTGAGGGGTGGGGGATGGCCCAGGGGCAGCTGTCATCCACTTGGTGACTTGGGGCAGGGACACACCAGCCAGGTCAGGCCCAGTGAATTCAAGGCAGGAGCAAGTCATGTGATTCTACTGAGGATTTGGAATCGGGGAGAAGGTGCCGCTGGACTGTCAGGGATGGGCTTGCACAGGAGGCCAGAGAAGTGGGAGTGATTATGTTGGCCGACAAGTGGGTAACTGTCTTGTGAATTGTGTGGAAAAATGGAATCCATAGCAAAAAACATATTTCGTGCTGTGAGTCATCACACACACAGCGTGTTTATACAACGGAAGCAAATGCCACATGCAAGGTCAGCACCAGTCTCGTGCCTGTTGTCCTGGCATCTTTGGACAACAGTGTCCTGGTTTAGTTAACGGACTATGCACTCGCCCCAACTTTGGGGAATACTTGGTCTTCTAGTAAAAAGCAGCCTATTCACCACCCACTAAACACTCCTGAGTTGCCCAAGGCCTGCAGTGTGGCAGCGCCCTTGGGTACCCCCCCCTCCCCCCGTTGAGAGCAGGACAGCTTTTGTGTTCTTACTCACATGCAGGGGGATAGTAGGAGACCCTCATGGCCAAGAGAGAGATCCATTCTGAAAACTGGAAAGAGGGTCACAGGAAAGCATTATGAATTCTCCTTGCTCTGCAGGCCAGAAATGTCTACACAGGGGGCTTGGGGACGCCCCAGATCCCTAATAAGATGTAGCAGCCCTCCCTCTCTCTGTGTTTTTGCAGGACATGAAGAAGCCTCTGGACAGGTATATGACCGCCTGAGGTGCAGGCAGGGAGGGCTTCACATGGGGCCAGAGGGGTCAGTAACATCTGTTCCCTCTGGAGGAAGAACAGCTTGAGTGTGCAGTACCCAGAGGCCACCCCCATCTCACTGAGGACTGTCTGCAGAGTCCCGGGGCAGATAGAGGTGCTCAAGAGTTTCCAAGGTAAGTGGGGCCAGTCTCTCGACCAGAGCCACCCCTGGGAGCCTTGATGTTCACTGGGAATTCACACCCTACCCTTACCTGCCACTCCCAGATGCCCAAATGGTCCCCAGCTCATCTCCTTGGCACCATCAACATCGGCAGCTGGGGTACGGCCCATGCAGAGATCCAGGCTCACAGCTGGACTCAGCCAAGGGGAGGCCTGGGAGGGTGGCGGTCAGGGAGAACAGGGATGACTCAGCCCCATCCCTGTCTGCAGAGAACGTGGTACCCGACCCTGCCACAGCGTACCCCTACCTCCTCCTGTACGAGAGCCACCAGAGGCACTACCTCAGCACGCCACCAGACGGCACACCCTGCAGCAAGGACAGGTTCCTGGCCTACCCCTGTGCAGTGGGCTGCCAGACCTTCTCCTCAGGGCGGCACTACTGGGAGGTGGGCATGAACCTCACAGGGGATGCTCTGTGGGCCCTGGGTGTGTGCAGGGACAATGTGAGCCGGACGGATAGAGTCCCTAAGTCCCCGGAAAATGGATTCTGGGTTGTACAGCTGTGCAAGGGAAAGAAGTATGTGCCCCCCGTGTCAACCGTGATCCCCATCACACTGACGGAGCCCCCCAGCCATGTGGGCGTCTTCCTGGACTTTGAGGCTGGGGAGGTGTCTTTCTACAATGCCAGCAGCGGGTCCCACCTGCACACCTATGCTGAGCCAGTCTTCCCAGGCCCCCTGAAGCCCTTCTTTTGCCTTGGGGTCCCCAAATCTGGCCAGATGGTCATCTCAACAGTGACACTGTGGGTGAAGGGATAGGCGTGTAGGCAGGGAGTGCGGGCACTCCACTTTCTCTAGAAAGTGAGGTGGTCCTGCGCAGCGGGCTGCCTGCCCTGCTTATCTCCGAGGAGCTGTGGAGAGCCCTGCTGGCCCAGGGGGCTCACCAAGCCGAAATAGAATCGTGATTAAAGCAGTTACACCACGGACTGTATTCACAGGTGCTTCATAGAGGGAGCCTGTACCAATCCCTCAGTAACACTCAGGGACAGGCCGCGGTGCTGTAGCTTTTTAGACATGTTGCCCTCCCTGCCGCTCACTGGGTCCTCCTGGTTTGGGTCGCTATAAGTAAACCTGGGGCCTGAGGGGTCCACCTTTCTTGTTATCAGCAATCCCACGTTTGGGTCTTTCATAGGGAAAACAAGGAAGTACAAGTTTTCAAGCTGAACCCCTAAAAACCTCAGAGCTGCCCACCCCCATCCCTTTCCATCCCCTTTGAACCTGCGGGAAGTGGGGGGTTACGTTCAACGAGGATCATGGGTGTGGGCGGGTCCTTTCCTCTCACTCCCCACCCACCCTCGCAGTTTCCGGCGTATTAGCCCCCCTAACAGTCATCAGCACCCCAGAATACAGTCAACGCACTCCTACCTCAACACGACCAGAGTCCCTATGGGCAGAGCGCTGCCACCCATTCCTTCCGACCGTCCTGGGTGCACGGGGGCGGCTGGGGCTACCCTAGTCCTAGTGGTCGCTGCGCCGCGAGGACCCCAGCGACCATGCGGGGCGCCCCGCCGGCCCGGCCCCTGAACCCCACCCTTCCCCTGGCCTGAGGCATAGCCAGGCCGCGCGACCCCCGACGAGCCGGAGCCACGAGAACGCGCACGGGCGGCAGCGGAGACGCCAGGTCAGAGGGCGAACAGCCTCCCGCGGGCCGCGTGACGGGCCGCAGCCAATCCCGGCCCAAAGCGGGTGTTTCCCGCCCCGCCCCCAAACAGCTGCTTCCTGCTTCCGCCGTGGTTCTTCCTGCCTGCTTTCGGGAGCCGAGGCGCCCCGTGCACCCTGCGCCTCGCGTTCCCACAGCCCGCGCACCCCCGGCTCCCGGAGTCCCGGTCCCCGCAAGTCCCCCGGAGCCCCGACGGCGGCAGGCCAGCGCCCGACCGGGGAGAGCGCCGCCTTCTCCGCGTGACCGCGCCATGGCCGCCTCCGACTTGTCCACCAACCTCCAGGAGGAGGCCACCTGCGCCATCTGCCTCGATTACTTCATGGACCCGGTGATGACCGACTGCGGCCACAACTTCTGCCGCGAGTGCATCCGGCGCTGTTGGGGCCAGCCCGAGGGCCCGTACGCCTGCCCCGAGTGTCGCGAGCTGTCCCCGCAGCGCAATCTGCGGCCCAACCGCCCGCTGGCCAAGATGGCCGAGATGGCGCGGCGCCTGCACCCGCCGTCCCCGGTGCCCCAGGGCGTGTGCGCCGCGCACCGCGAGCCGCTGGCGTCCTTCTGCGCCGACGAGCTGCGCCTGCTGTGCGCGGCCTGCGAGCGCTCGGGGGAGCACTGGGCGCACCGCGTCCGCCCGCTGCAGGACGCCGCCGAGGACCTCAAGGTGCGCGCGGGCGGGGCGGGTGCGGCCGCGCTCAGGTCTGGCCTGCGTTGTGGTTTTGGGGTGGGGGGCGCTTAGCCTTTCCCAGACCGGCATTTTCGCGGGGTTGGGGCACTTTGGGGCACCACTCCGCAGTGGGGAGCCAGCGTGGGGACCTGGGAGGAGAAGGCGGTCTCTGAGGCCGAGGTCCCGCTGTGTTGGTGGGGCCCACCGTCTGGGGCGGGCACTGGGCCGGGGTGACCGAACGGTGGCTGGGATAGAGCCCAGCGCGGGAGAAAGTGGGAAGAGAACAGCAGAGGTGGTTTCCTTCAGGTGGGACGAATGGGGACTCCTCTCCGGTGGGAGGGGGTGCAGTGGCCAGGGCCCGGCAAGCTTCTGAGTGGATTGCTTGGGGCCACCACTGCCGTCTGACACACCCGAGCTCAGCTGTGCTTAGATCTCAGGCTGAGAAGCCTTGTTTTCCTGTCCTGGAAACGCATTTCCTTAAAACCCAAACTCACACCAGCACTACCCGCTCCGCTGGGGGGCAAACGGCTCACTTGGCCTGTTGCCTTAGCAGGGTTTGTTTCTGGAACTCAGGTATTGATGCACGGGTGGCATCTTTCAGACTTTGTGACTGGCTTGCATTTTGCTTCACGGCCAGTAGTGGGTGTGTGTGTGTGTCGTTGGGCACACCATGCACAGCATTTAGTCAGCATTAGAATTAATACTTGGCCAGCAGGTCACTGTCATAGAACAAGCCTGTGGGGTACCAGAATAAACCTGTTCCATGATCCAGTCTGGACATGGATTTCTGTGGATTTTCCTCTCACTTGGGGGTATTACATGCATGCAGGAATGCCTGTCTACTCACGTCCAGCAGGTTTGCACTCCTATCACCAAACACCCGGATCAGGGCGCAGAACGTGGCGGTGAGGTGAAGAGTCACCACAGCCCCCTAAGGGCTCCTTGTAGCTGACCTGATAAAGTCTCGGCGGGCAGCACTAACTACTGTAGAGGAGGAAAAACCTTTTACTCTAGCCTGTTAGGTTCTGTGACTGAGACTTGCAAATTAAACTGACAAATGTTAATCTGAACAGATGAAAAGACATAGTTTTATTAGTCTTAAATTTCATACGGCACAATGACTTCGTAGAAGAGTACAAAACCAAAATGAGTGCTTAGACTTAAGAGCTCGTATTCCATTTTAACAGGATGATAAATTGTGGAGAAGTGACTAGACAACGGAAAGGGTTTGGGCTGCTAGGGCCAATAACTTGTGGGAAAGGAACTAGGAAATGATACGGGGGAACCACTGGAAGGCTGGCATTTTTGTAAGGTCTGTTCAGCACATTCAGGGATGACACCTCATCTTTGGTGGAGTGTGTGCCCCCTTCCTGGTACAGGGTGGCCACCCTTCTGGGAAATTCATGTCCTGCCTTTAGGCAGAAGGAGGAGGGCAGAGGGCTCTTACACAACTGCTGTTTCTCCCTCACACTGTACTGGTGCCTACTTTGTCTTAATGCTGGGGATGCCCCAGCAAGCAAATAGGGTTGAAGTAAACAGTTGGGCGTTGCTTGAGGTCAGGCTCAAGGCAGCTGGATCCAAGTGTGAGTGTCCCTTGGCGCCTTCCGATGAAGCTGAACTTTGGCAAGCTCAGAACAGGCACTGAAGTGAAAGGATTCGCAGGAAAGAAGGCTGCGATGAGGTAGGGAGTCAGGCTGGGAAGGTCGGGAGAGGAAGGAAGGCAGGAAGGCTGGAGAAAGGAAAAAAATGGGCTAGGGGCTGGGTCAGCCTGGGTGGTGGGAGGGCATCCTGGGAAGAGGGCATCTCCTAGCAGATTCAATTTGTTCAATCCATTGTGTGGGGCTGGGCAGTGGGAATAGGGACAGGGCCCAGTGGGCTTACTGGCTGCCCTCACTTCCTTGCAGGGCAAGCTGGAGAAGTCCCTGGACCACCTGCAGAAGCAAATGGAAGATGCCCTGCTGTTTCAGGCTCAGGCGGAGGAGACCTGTGCCCTGTGGCAGGCAGGTGGCTGGGCGCTGAGGTCCCAGGGGTGGGGAGGTGGGGCATTGGTGCCCCCACTGCTGGATGCCGCTGTCACACTAATGCTCCTCATAACACAGCACTCCTGCTCCAGACCCTCAGCCCCGGGGTGAGTTTGGGCGGGGGACAGGTGGTGTGTGGAGCCCTGGTGGTGGGTTTGTGGCGCCCAGCTCACTGGCCCCCTACGCCCCCTGCAGAAGATGGTGGAGAGCCAGCGGCAGAATGTGCGTGCAGAGTTTGAGCGGCTGCGCCGCCTGCTGGCAGAAGAAGAGCAACGGCTTCTGCAGAGGCTGGAGGAGGAGGAGCTGGAGGTGCTGCCCCCACTGCAGGAGAGCGCTGTCCGCCTTGGGCAGCAGAGCGCCCAGCTAGCCGATCTTGTTGCTGAGCTGGAGGGGCGCTGCCAGCTGCCGGCGTTGGGACTGCTGCAGGTGAGCACGTGCCTGGAATGGGCACACAGGGGCTCTAATGGGAAGGGGTGCAGACCTGGGAGCAGGAAGGAGAAAGCCCTCAGTGGAGCAAGCTCTCTGAGCTTGTCCTCTTCTGGATGCCCTGTGTCCTGCCTGTGACATACTGGGGTGAGGACTGGGACTGGTGAGGGCCTTATGGAGATGCCACTGCCTGGGGAATAGATATGAACCCCAAGCCCCACTGAGAACTGCTGTTGGTACCTGTCCGGGAGCCCCATTGGAGACGGAAGAAGCAGAGCTCTGGCCCCAGCTACACCAGAGTTTGGGGTTCTGGGTGCCCCTCCAGGATTCCCCCGTAACCACCCTCTGTGGGTACCGAGCATTTTCCTAAAGGGGTGTGTATCTAGTTCCCACTGCCCAGAGTGGCCAGGTCATCTCCACAGAGGTCAACTTCCTTCAAGGTTCAGGCCCCCTCCCCACCCCTGGGCAGGGGCCCTTTCTCCATCCCTCTCCTAAGTGGTTAGGGCAGTTCCAGACCTTGACAACCAAGACTATCCCCACCCCCACTTCCCCTAACCCAGTAAAACAAGTAAGGACGCTGTTTCTAACTGCTTTGCACCTGGCCCTTTGCATGTGCCTCCCCCAGGCTGGTACTGTCGGTTTCTCCTGATGAATCCTCAGGTTTCAGAAACCCACTAGGCTCCCTTTTCTTTAGAGGCCTAGCAAGTGCCCAGGCTCCCCAGACAGAATCAACTACTGTGTGTGAAATTCCCTGCCCCTAAGGAAACCCACGTTGGGCACAATATCTTACTTTCCCTCTTCATCCTTTATGGCCTGGTAGGTGGTACACAGTATGGTTAGAAGGACTGCTTGTGGGGTTCATTTGATTGACAAAGTGGGCTGCGTCCCTGCTGTGTGCTAGGCAGTGTTCTAAAAAGACAAGCTGTTTACTGTCAGGAGCTGGCATTCCAAATAACAGATTGTCTCTGTCAGCTCAGGCTGTGTAACAAATGACACAGGTGGCTTAAGCAACAGACGTTTATTTCTCCCAGTCCTGGAGCCTGAGATCCAGGTGTGGGCAGGGCCGGTTCTCCTGAGGCCTCTCTGCCTCAGTGTACACCTGTGTCCTGATTTCCTCTTCCTGTAAGGACACCAGCCATATAGCATTAGGGTCCACCCTGGTGACCTCGTCCTATCTAATAAAGAGGTAATATGCTAATTGACCATCACTCCAATGCACAAGATGGCCGCCCCCATGTGGTCAAAGATGGCCACCCCATGTGGACACAAGATGTCCAGCAGGGGAGGACAGCTGTGGGGGAACCAGGCCTGTAGGGGAGGGCAGTTGGGAGCGACCAGGCCGGCAGGAGAGGGCAGTTAGGGGCAATCAGGCCAGCAGGGGAGCAGTTAGGCATCGATCAGGCTGGCAGGGGAGTGGTTAGGGGGTGACCAGGCCGGCAGGGGAGGGCAGTTAGGGGCAGTTGGGCTGGCAGGGTAGCAGTTAGGTGTTGATCAGGCTGGCAGGGAGTGGTTAGGGGTGATCAGGCTGGCAGGCAGAAGCGGTTAGGGGCAGGCAGTCAGGCAGGTAGGCAGGTGAGCGGTTGGGAGCCAGCAGTCCTGGATTGTAAGAGGGATGTCCGACTGCCCATTTAGGCCCAGTGGGATCGGGCCTAAACGAGCAGTCGGACATCCCTCGAGGGGTCCCAGATTGGAGAGGGTGCAGGCTGGGCTGAGGGACACCACCACCCGCCCCCCCCCCCCCCCCGCCCCCGCCCAATGCATGAATTTCATGCACCGGGCCTCTGGTTTTAATATCATCACCTCTTTAGGAAGCCCATTCTTCAAATACTGACCCATTCTGAGGACCTGGTCATTAAGACACCAACATGTGGATTTTGGGGCTACAAGCAGCCTTTGACACTGAGTAAAATGCTCTTATGCATCATTTTGGGGGAAAGGAGCACCTAAGCAGAGAGGCCTTACCGGGAAGTTGGGCTCTGAGTCACGACATGAGGGAGGGCAGCTGATGGAGGCCGTGTAAGATGCCTGTGGGCGGGATGGGATGGGAGCAGGTGAGGCTGCAGGGGCAGTTTCTGACCATGTAGGGGGCACTGCAACACGGATGGAGGTAGGGGGCAAGACCATGTGACGGGCACTGACACCACACTGTCTCTCCCACAGGACATCATGGACACCCTGCGCAGGTAGGAGTCCAGCCTTTCCCTAGGGAAGATGGTTGGGTACGGGTGGGCCCACCCTGGGTGTGATACCTGGCTGCCTCTTCAGGGTCCAGGAAGTGAAGCTGCAGCCGCCTAAGGTGGTGCCCATGGAGATGAGGACGGTGTGCAGGGTCCCGGGGCTGGTGGAGGCTCTGCAGAGGTTCCGAGGTGGGTGCCACAGCATACCAGGGGGGCGGGGGCCGGGGGTGGGGGGACCCAGCTGGCCAGGTCTGGTCCAGAAGAAGTGCCTATCCCAGGGCCTGTGGTAGGAAAGGCACGGAGGCTCCTAGTTCATGGCTGAGGAGCTGAGAGGTTAGGGCAGGCTGTTGAGGGAGGGCCAGCCAGGCTGGGCTGTCCTGGTGCATTTAGGGAAAGTGAAGGTTGGTCCATCAGGTGCCAGGACACCTGTGTAGGCCCAGGCCTGGGGAGCCCAGTGTGAAAGCTGGACTGAACACTGAGGATTGGAAGAGTAGACATAGAAAGCACTCAGGTTCCTCCTGAATTTCAAGAGAGTGAATTGCAAGGCAGTGGATGATCACTTTCCAGACATTCCAAGTTGCAACTGCAAGTGGTTAGGTGATCTCTTGAGGAAGACACAAGATGGAGAGCAGTCACTCTAGCCAACTATGAGGATGTTTGAGGGCAGACTTCATGCAGGCTGGCGGAAGGGGCCCGAGGTGACCACTGCTCTGTCTGCAGGGGACATGACGCTGGATCCGGACACTGCTAACCCCGAGCTGGTCCTGTCGGAAGACATGCAGAGCGTGCGGCGGGGGGACCTGCGGCAGCCCCTGCCTGACAGCCCCGAGCGCTTTGACCCCGGGCCCTGTGTGCTGGGCCGGCAGCCCCTGACCTCCGGCCGCCACTACTGGGAGGTGGAGGTGGGCGAGCGGGCCAGCTGGGCCTTGGGTGTCTGCAGGGAGAATGCTAACCGTAAGGAGAAGGGTGAGCTCTTTGCAGGCAATGGGTTCTGGATCCTGGTGTTCCTGGGGGGCTTCTACAACTCCTCTGAGCGGGCCTTTGCCCCCCTTCGAGACCCACCCCGGCGTGTAGGCATCTTTCTGGACTATGAGGCCGGGCACCTGGCATTCTACAGCGCCACCGATGGGTCACTCCTGTATGCCTTCCCTGAGACGCCCTTCTCAGGGACGCTTCGGGCCCTCTTCTCACCTCTGTCTAGCAGCCCCACCCCCATGACCATCTGCCGACCCAAGGGAGGGCTTGGGGATGGGCTGGCTTCCCAGTGAGCAGGTGTCTCATACCTTTGTCCTGCCTTTGAGTCTTCAAGGGTATCCTGAGCCACAGGAAGAGCTCCCAATGCCACTTCGTGTGCTTAGTAAAATCCCTCTACCTCTGTCATCCCCGGGAAGCCAACACTGTGGGGCCAGCAACATCTCCCAGGTGACCTTCCATGGCCATCTGGTGTCACCAGTGCATTGCTCACAGTCCTCTGCATAGCCCAAGCCAGGGTCCTGGGGAGCTCTGTTTGCAGGAGCCCAGCTGGTCAGCGTTGAGGCCAGGGCCTGTGGAACTTTCTGAGGCTTCAGCCTGAGACTTGACAGCCCCAGGGCTGTATCCCCAAAGAGCTGCTGTCTTGTGAGGCCGCTGGGAGGGAGGTGAGTCCATCAGCCTGTCTCAGGGCCTGGTCCTAGAAAATGGTGCTGGATGTGGATGCCCCATTAATCGGGGTGCAGCAGTCATCAGGAGAGGGGGGCATGGGAAAGGCCAGAGGAAGAGTGCTCAGGGCAAAAGGTACTACATAAGGGGTCTGAGGAACCTGGATACAAGCCCTCAAGTCCCCCAGCATGGGCCTCTGTGGGCTTCTGCAGAATGCTCCTTCCCACCCCAGAGCTGAGCACTAGCTGAGAAAAGACTGGCCCTGCCTGGGGAAGGGGTGAAGCTGCGTAGACTCCCCCACCCCCACCACTTCAATCCAGGATTTCTATTGGCTTGTTTTGGTGCTTTTTCACAAGAAGGTGTGTACCCCAAGATTTTATCTGTGGTAAGGACCATCCTTACAGTAAATAAACTAATCATTGTCTGTGATGCCACTTGTGAATTGGGTGGGAGAGTCCATGGGCAAAGGCCTATCATCCACAGCAAAGTTGGGGACACAGTGGCTGGCTGCATTTCATCCAACTGCCATGGGATTCTTTTTTTCAAATAATCTGATCAACAGTTCTAGGTTCCATGGTGTTCAATAGCTAGTTACTTGATTATTTATTTGCTCATTCTCCTATTGTTGGACTTTTTTTTAAATGTATGTACCACTTTGAACAATTCCTTCAAATTATGTACCCGGGAGGTTTTTCCTCAGTCAAGCCAGGAGTCTGCCACTTTTCTGGCTGGGGAGGTTTCCCCATCCTTTCCCAGTTGACTGCCTACTGTTTCACTCCCTGTTGAGAATCTGAGGTACTGGTTGGTTCTTGCCTGAAGCAAGATTTGGACTTTGGGATCTCCTGGATGGCCACCAGCTGCCAGAAGGTGAGACAGCCTCGGTGAGAGTTTGGAGGAGCACACGACTGCCCCAAGAACAGCAGGATGGACACCTAACCAAGGCTTTGGAGCAAAGCTGGACACCAGTGTGAGGGAGGGAAAACGTTCCCTCCACCCATCTGATCCCTGTCTGGAACCCGGCAATAAAAGATTAATGAGAAAAAGAAGTTTATTAACACATGCACCTCCTGCACATGGGAGACACGCAGAGGAAATGAGTAACTCCAGCAGCAGCTTAGAAGTCCGGCTTCTGCAGCCACTGCAATAAAGAAGTTTGTGGGAAATGACAGTCCGAAGCAGTACCAGGGTAGGGGCTGCTGGTTGGGGGGTTTATGGAGATTCCCAGAGCCAACCCCATGCTGAGGGATCTTACTGTCTCCTGTTACTGACTTGGTCCTTTTAGGCAGGGGGAGGACTTGCAGCTTCTCTACTATCTGCATATCAACTGCGTTTAGCTCAAATGATCCTGTTCCCAAACTGGGAAGTTTGAGATGGAACGTTCACATATCCATCACCAGGTGACAGAAGAAATGAGCTTAGTTGAGGACCACACACACATGCTGAGTGCACTGTCCACACATTTTACCTACTGAGCCAGTGAACTCTGTGATAGCTCCTCACTCTTCTTTGCAGCATGGACCACAGTAAAGGAAAGATTTTGCCCATGTAGCTGATACCTCAGAGTGGCTAAGAGCTACAAAGATGTGTCCCAACAAGTAGTGAGTGTCTCCCAACACGAGCAGTAGGTGTCTTCTGCACTACTAGTGGGATCTCCTGTATTAACATGGGGTGCCCCCCTACACTACCAGGGGGTGTCTCGAATACTGCTACTGGGAAGGGGACCTGGCCCTTGGTGGGTCTGCTTAGGGCCAGTTGGTAGTATGTGGGTTCTTGACGTCATGCAGGAAAGATTTCACAACACAAGTCCAGGTGAATTTTAGAGGACGTTTATTAAAGTTGGGGACAGTGGAGAGAGGGCTGGGGAAATGAGCCTGGGTTGGGCTGCTTTGGCTCACTAAGAAGTCAGAGAAAAGGGGGCCTTGGGTCAGGTTCTGGGGGATTGTTTGGGATGAATTTGCTGCCCTGGTTTGCAAGCCTGGTAGTGTCCCTTGAACGAGCAGGGGGTGTCTCCTGCACTAGCGCTCTGTCCTCTGCCTGTGGGGAAGAGGGCTGGGGTGGGGGGAGGCTCAAAACACTTTCTAATTGTTATTGTGATTTCTTTTTTGGCACCTGGGTTATTTAGACGTATGTTTAATTTCCAAGTATTTTAGGCTTTCCCAAATTTCCTTCTGTTGACTTCTGATTAAACACCATTGTGGTAAAAACACAAACTTAGTTGTTTTATTGACTGGCATATTGCTTTCCTGGAGAATGGTCCATGTGCATTTGACAAGAATGTGTGTTCTGCTCTTCAGTGGAGTGTTCTATTGTATCAATGATTGTACGGATGGGATTTTAATATTTGGAGGGGACTGAGTGACAACACCATTGAAAGATTAATTTAGTATATTTCTTAAGAGAAGGAGGCATTCCTCTGGATTCACATTACTGCCTAGTGTCATTTCCTTTCTCTAAAATAGAACCATTCCTCCCTATTCTCTCAGTGCTATTAGTGAATAATCCCAACAATACAATTTTATAATGGTGGTTTTATGTGGCTGGCTTTTAAATCAGTTAAGAAAATGTTATTGATACTGTCTTCTATGTCTACCTATGTAATTATACTTACCATGCTCTTTATTTCTTCATGTAGATTTGGGTTTTCATCTGGTTTCAATTTCTCTTAGTCCTTTAGTATTTCTTGTAAGTAAAACTTGCTAGCAGCAAATTCTGCCAGTTTTGTATATCTAGGAATATTATTTCATCTTCATTGTTGAAGGGTAGTTTTGCTAGTTACAGACTTAGCCAGTTTTTATTCCTTTTAGTTTTTTAAGCATGTTATCCAAATATCTTTACCCTCCACTGGTGGTTATCGTTTATGTTTTTATTGATTTTTACTTTTAGAGAGTAAGGGAGATGGAGAAAGAAACATTGATTGGTTGCCTCATGCATACCCCCTACTGGGGATCGAGCCTAAAACCTGGCCATGTGTCCTGACTGGAAATCGAGCAGGCAACCATTCGGTGCATGGGACAGTGCTCAACCAACTGAGCCACACTGGCCAGGACTCCCACTGTTTTTAACGAGAAGTCAGTTGTTAATCTTATTGAGGTTCCCCTGTATGTAATAAGTTGTTTTTCTCTTGCTGCTTTCAAGATTCTCTTTTGCTTTTTGGCTTTCATTAGATTAACTATAATATGTCTAGGTGTGGAACTCTTCATGTTCACCTTTTGAACTTGATTGAATTCATTGAATATGTATGTTAGTTTTTCATCATGTTTAGGAAAATTTTGGCCATTATTCAAATATTTTTAATCTCTTTCACTTTCTGGGACTCCCATTTACCTGTATGTTAGTATGTATGTTGGTGTCTCACAATTCTCTGTGGTTCTGTTCAGTGCTCTTAATATTTTTCTTCAGATTGGATCATCTGTATTGATACATCTCAAAGTTCACTAATTCTGTCTTTTGCAAACTTAAGTCTGAGCCCTCTTTTTTAATTCACTTCAATTTTTGTACTTTCTTTTTTTTTTTTAATTAAATCTTTATTGTTCAGATTACATTTGTTCCTCTTTTTTTCCCCCCCATAACTCCCCTCCTCCCAGTTCCCGCCCCACCCTCCGCCCTCACTCCCCACCCACTGTCCTAATCCATAGGTGCACGATTTTTGTCCAGTCTCTTCCCGCATCTCCCACACCCCTTCCCCCCCCAGGAATAGTCAGTCCATTCCCTTTCTATGTCCCTGATTCTATTATAATCAACAGTTCATTCTGTTCATCAGATTATTTATTCACTTGATTCTTAGATTCACTTGTTGATAGATGCATATTTGTTGTTCATAATTTGTATCTTTACCTTTTTCTTCCTCTTCCTCTTCTTAAAGGATACCTTTCAGCATTTCATATAATCCTGGTTTGGTGGTGATGAACTCCTTTAGCTTTTCCTTATCTGTGAAGCTCTTTATCTGACCTTCAATTCTGAATGATAGCTTTGCTGGATAAAGTAATCTTGGTTGTAGGTTCTTGGTATTCATCACTTTGAATATTTCTTGCCACTCCCTTCTGGCCTGCAAAGTTTCTGTTGAGAAATCAGCTGACAGTCGTATGGGTATTCCCTTGTAGGTAACTGAGTTTCTTTCTCTTGCTGTTTTTAAGATTCTCTCTTTATCTTTTGCTCTTGGCATTTTAATTATGATGTGTCTTGGTGTGGTCCTCTTTGGATTCCTTTTGTTTGGGGTTCTCCACGCTTCTTGGACCTGTAAGTCCATTTCTTTCACCAGGTGGGGGAAGTTTTCTGTCATTATTTCTTCAAATAGGTTTTCAATATCTTGCTCTCTCTCATCTTCTGGCACCCCTATAATTCTGATGTTGGTACGCTTGAAGCTGTCCCAGAGGCTCCTTACACTATGCTCGCATTTTTGGATTCTTTTTTCATTTTGCTTTTCCGGTTGGGTGTTTTTTGCTTCCTCGCATTTCAAATCATTGACTTGATTCTTGCGCTCCTCTGGTCTGCTGTCGGGAGTCTGTATAATATTCGTTATTTCAGTCCGTGTATGCTTAATTTCTAGTTGGTTCCCCAATATAAGATCGAGGGTCTTATTAGTTTTCTTGTAGATCTCATTAAGTTTATCGGCGGCTTCTAAACAGTTCTTGAGAGACCTTAAAAGTGTGGTTCTGAACTCTATATCTTCCATTGACAATTTTGTCCTGTTTCTTTGTCTCCGCATTTTGTTATGCTTCCTTGGTGCACCCCCTAGTGGTCTTTGTTCGCAGTCTTATAGTTAAATCTTGATTGTTGTAGCTAATTCCAGGGAGGGTTTGACCTCCAGGCCAAGTGGCTATGAGAATCAGCTGTGTCAGCAGTGAGAGAACTTCTGTCCTCTAGGGAGGTGCTAATCTAGCCTTTGCCTGAGGCTATCCGGCAAATGCCTCTGTGCAGGGCTTGGGCGGGGCGGGTCGCACAGGATCAACAGGGTGGGCCGGAGAGAGCAGTTATGGCGGCTCTCAGTCCTGTCCCCAGGGGCTCTGCCTCTCCGAGTCCCAGCACCCGCTGCAAAGCTCAGAGAGAAAGCTGCACTCGCTCTGACCGAAGCCAGACAGTCCCGCTTCTCCCGTTTGAGTCTGGGTCGCTAAAGACTCGCCCGGATCTGGAGCTCAGAGTCTGCGACTCCCTCCCGATTGAAAACTCCAACCGCGCCCTCCGCCGCACCTCAGAATTTGACTTCAGCACTGCGCCTCCTCTGAGTGTCCGTATGCGTTTCTCTTTCCTCCTAGTTGTAGGACTTCCACTCAGCCAGCGTTCCTGTGGTTCTGGGTGATGTCCCTTCCGTTTTTTGGTTTCACTTTTGAAGTAGTTGTTCAAAGCAGCAAACTCCAGCGTTAACCTATGCCGCCATCTTGGTTCTCCCCAATTTTTGTACTTTCAACTCCAGAATTTTCATTTATTTATTGTTTATAATTTCTATCTTAATAATATTCTCTACTTAATTAACCATTGTCATACTGTCTATAATTTTTTTAAATTTTTGTATTGAGGTGCCTACTTATTTTTTTGAAATAGTATGTGTAAGTGCATATAACATAAAATGTACCATCTTAACCTTTGTAAGTGTACAGCACAGTCGTGTTAGCTATATGCATGCTGGTTTTCAACAGCACCTAGAACATTTTAATCTGCCAAAACGTTCTATAAACATTGAACAACTCCTCTTTTCCCTCGCCCACCACTGGCAACCATTCTAATTGCTCTAAGTATTTGACTATTATAGATACCTCCTAGAAGTGGATTAATTCATATTTGTTCATTTATGGCTGGATTATGTCACTTAGCATAATGCTCTCCGTGTTCATCCATGTTACAGCATTTGACAAGATTTTATTCTTTTTAAGGCTGAGAGATATTTCATTCTGTGGGTATACATTATATATGTAATCTATATATTATCACTTTATTCACATGTTAATTGACATTTGCGGGTTTTCCACCCTTTGACTGTTGTGAATAATGCTGCAGTGAACATTGATGTATAAATATCTATTCAAGATCTTTATTTTTTAAATATATTTTATTGATTTTTTACAGAGAGGAAAGGAGGGGGATAGAGAGTTAGAAACATAGATGAGAGAGAAGCATCGATCAGCTGCCTCCTGCACACCCCCTACTGGGGATGTGCCCGCAACCAAGGTCCATGCCCTTGACCAGAATTGAACCTGGGACCCTTCAGTCCATAGGCCGACGCTCTATCCACTGAGCCAAACCAGTTAGGGCAAGATCTTTATTTTTTTATTAAATTTATTGGGGTGACGTTGGTCAACATGAACATACAGGTTTCAGGTGTGGATTTTTATGTTACAAGATCTGTATATTGCACCGTGTGCCCACCACCCAAAGTCAAATCTTCTGCCGCCGTATATTAGGAACCTCTTTGCCTCCACCCCCTCCCCTCAGGCAACCACCACACTGCTGTTTGTGTTCACAAGTTTCAGATCTCACATATGAGTGAAATCATGGTGCTTAGCGTTTTCTGACTTACTTTACTTAGCATAATGTTCTCAAGGCCCATCCTTGTTGCAAACGGTGCTATTTCCTCCTTTTTTATAGCTGAGTAGTATTCCTTTGTGTGTACTAGGTGTACCGGTTACTAATGCAGATTTTTTTCAATAGATGGAGTTACATATATGTTGATATATATGCGATTTGATATGTATGCTGTTTTGTTGTATTGACAACAAGCTTCAAAACTTCATATGTCAAATTTGCTGAAGGTGTTAACATCATAGATATTTTTACGCTTAAAAATGTTGACTTTCATGCCAAAAAAAGAGCATTTGTGGGAAGTTTTAATTCATTATTTTGAAGAAAAGTGTTGCTGGATACTTCAGAAAGCTTATGGTGAACATGCTCCATCTCAAGATACTTGTGAACACTGGTTTAACACATTAAGCACCATGTCAGTCACTGGTGACTGACACTATACTTTCTGTCTGTACTGCGTCAGTCACAGTTGACTGACGACATACAATTTAAAAAAATATATTTTAATACATTTTAAATAACTTGGAGATCATAAAAGAATGTACCTAAGTATTATTTGTTACAAAAATTTTTTTTAATGAATATTATTAAAACACGGTATGCACAGAAATGGTTGTCCTGTGCAGGTTTCACAGAATGTTATAACTTGTTTTGTCAACTTTCTGGCAATATCTCGTCCAAATCATGCTGCATTATCTCCGTAGCATTTTTTACAATATCTTTGGACTTTAGACACTCTTCCAGTTTTTGTTGCAGTTTGTGACGAGATATTTGAGGTATATTTACAGCATGGCTACTTGAAATTTCTTCATCCCGAAAATTTGTTAGATGGACAGCTAATTTCTTCTGAAATTCTGTGATACTCATATTCTTCTTGCTAATATTTTCAAATAAAATATGAGCATTGAGAACAGCAGTATTTAGTAGGGGCTCAAAGGCTAGCTTTTTATACCATTTCATGGATTTTCGTAACAGGTTATTATAGGCACTCATTTGATCAGATATATCAACTGCTGCTTTTCCTACATTATAATCTACAGTTTTTGGTTTCCAGTAGTGACCTGATCTATTTTCAACCTTCACTATCTCTGACGTATGTTTTGTTGAAAGAAGATGTCCCACTTATCTTTCCATTTTAAAATGGTTACTCCGAGCAGAACTTTGCTGGAAATCCAGACCAGAACTTGGCTGGAGATCCTGGCTAGAGATCCTGGCTAGGCTGCTGATCAACTGAACACTGTCTCCGTGCCATTCCTTCTTCGCCGACTCCGTCCACACCTTTGGGGACCTCTGGACCTGCTGGGGTTGGACCCCAGCAGTAAAAGAGTAATATGCAAATTGACCCTAACAGCAGAAAGTCTGGGAATGACTGGTCACTATGACACACACTGACCACCAGGGGGGCAGACGCTCAATGCAGGAGCTGTCCCTTGGTAGTCAGTGCGCTCTCACAGGGGGGAGCTCTGCTCAGTCACAAGCCAGGCTGATGGCTGCCAGTACAGCCGTGGTGGTGGGAGCCTCTCCTGCCTCCTCAGAAGCGCTAAGGATGTCCGACTGCAGCTTAGGTCTGATCCCCGCTGGCAAGTGGACATCCTCTGAGGGCTGCTGGGCTTCCAGAGGGATGTCTGATTGCCATCTTAGGCCCAATCTCCGGGGAGCAGGCCTAAGGCAGCAGGTGGTCATCCCCTGAGGGGTCCCAGACTGCGAGAGGGCACAGGCTGGGCTGAGGGACCTCCCCCCACATGTGCACAAATTTTTGTGCACCAGGCCATATATATATATATATATATATAAAATCAGCTTTCTCCTAATTTTTTCTTCTATGATCAAGGAAAATTCTATTATAATTTGAATTTTGGAAAGATTCCATGCCCATAGCTTCAACTAAATACTACATTTATTTATATAAATAAATGTATAATGAAAATGTAAAATAAAATAAAATGGTTATTCCTTTTTTGTTCTCTTTTGCTATAATTTCTCCCCGTTTTAATTTCTTTGATGTTACTTCATGAGGATTTCCCCGTCGATTTGAACGTAATGTTCCTACTAAATGAGTATTATTATCGAGTAATTTATATGCTAAATCTAAACTCGTGTATCAGTTGTCTGTGTACGTGTGTCCCTTATGGAATACATCTCTACAAAGATACATTACAACATTAATTGGTGTCGTATTTTCTTTTTCTAAACTTTTCCCAGCATATATATAAAAAGCATACGTGTACCCAGTTCCGCAGCACAACTTAAATAATTTGATACCATATTTGTGGCGTTTTTATTTTAAATATTTCCTAAATATTATGTGGCCATGAAATAGTATCAAAGATTCATTGATACGTATAGCTTCAAATGGGTCATAATATTTTTTGAAATTTATTTCCATGTTATCTACTAGTTGTATTTTGCATAAACTATTGGAAACATCTGTCTTCCTATTGTCTGAAAAATTCAGCATTTGTAATATTTCAAATCTATTTCTTGACATTTTTTGGGGGGAAAGTTTGCATTTATGCAGAATCATGGGACCAGTATAGACGTAAAGATGGTATCTAACTAGTCGCATCCATAGAAGCACCCAAAACATCTTTTCATTTTTGTTTGTCACAGTCCACCTACACAAACGCTGCAAGTTTTCAACCCCTAGTTTTTGCGACGCATATAAGTTTGGCGATATCCTCAAACAATTCATTAGGCACAAACAGTTCATAAGAATTTTCTACTGTTGCACATGACTTTACATTCAAATCTTCAATCCTAAAGCCAGCTGGATAGGTGAAAGGCATAATTCTTGATTGATTACCTCTCAGACCATGCCATTCTTCAAAATCCTCATCCTCATCCTCTGATAAGGAAAAAAAGAACAACTCGACGACGTTTTTTAGGCAAACTAATTTCACTTGAATCGCTTTCACACACTTCTGACATTGTCACTGTTACAGGTAAAGAAAAAATTTTTAAACTGCACTGGAACACGAACCACAGACGACTGAACAGAAAGCATTTCTAAAAATACAGAGTACAGATTGTGATAAATACATACAAGAAATATATCTGAAGATATAAATGCAGTCTTATCGAAACCTTACACAGATCTCCAGCTGCCAGCATATCAGTGAAATTGGATATTGCGGGCTAAACAGAAAGGAAGACAAAACAGGCTTGGCGCTTAACGTGTTAAACACTTTAAAAGTGATGCTTTTGATGTGAAAGACATCATCCAGGTCAACCAAAAAAGTTTGAAGACCAACAATTATAAGCATTATTGGATGAAGATGCGTGTCAAACTCAAAAACAACTTGCAGAAAGATTAAATGTTGCTCAGCAAACAATTTCTGATAGTTTACAAGCAATGAGAGATTTTAAAGGAAGGAAAATGGTTGCCACATCAACTGAACAAAAAACAAATGAAAAACCGAAAAGTCATCAGTAAAATGTTGCTTCAATGGCCCGAAAGAAAGTCTTTTTTGCATTGAATTGTAACTGGCGATGAAAAGTGGATTTATCTTGAGAATCCCAAATGCACAAAATCATGGGTTGATCCAGGTCAACCATCAACATCAACTGCAAGGCCAAATCGCTTTGGAAAGAAGACAATGCTCTGCGTTTGGTGGGATCAGGAATGTGTGGTGTATTATGAGCTTCTAAAACCAGGTGAAACCATTAATACTGATCACTGCCAACAACAAATAATCAATTTGAACCACGATTTGATCATAAAATGACCAGAATGGGCCAGAAGACATGGCAAAGTAATTTTGCTTCATGATAATGCACCATCACACACTTCAAAACCAGTTAAAGGTACGTTAAAAGATCTTGCCTGGGAAGTATTAACCCACTCGCTGTATTCACCAGACCTTGCTCCTTCAGATTACCACTTGTTCTGATCAATGGCACACACACTTTCTAAGCAGCACTTCAAAACACACGAAGAAGTGGAAAATTGGGTCTCTGAATGGTTTGCCTTAAAACAAGAAAAGTTCTATTGGGACGGTATCCACAAATTGCCTGAAAGATGGGGGAAATGTGTATCTAGCGATGGACATTATTTTGAATAAAGCACTTTTGATGTTTCTCTTGAAATTATTGTGTTTTCTTTGATTACAAAATCCACATTATTAACCGGTACACCTAGTATGTACCACATCTTTACCCAGTCCTCTATTGTGGGACATGGTGGTTTCTATGTCTTGGTCATCATGAACAAGGTTGCAATGAACATAGGGGTGCATATATCTTTGTGAATACTTGATTTCGAGTTTTTCGGTTATATACCCAGGAGAGGGATTGCTGGGTTGTATGGTAGCTCTATGCTTAATTCTTTGAGGAATCACCAAACTGCTTTCCATAGTGGTTGTACCAGTCTGTATTCCCACCAGTAGTGAATAAGGGTCCCTTTTTTCCACAACCACTCCATCACTTGTCTTGTTAATAATGGTGACATTAACAGGTGTGAGGTGGGATCTCATTGTAGTTTTGCTTTCTATTTCCATAATTACTAGTGAAGTTAAACATCTTTTCATATATCTATTGGCTGTTTCAGATATACTAATAAGTATGGCTACACCTGCTTTTCTGTGGATGTTACTTGCTTGGAGAATCATTTTTCACCCTTTTACTTTGAATCTACTTTTGTCTTTGCAGCTTAGATGTGTTTCTTGTAGGCAGCATATGGTTGATTTTGTTGTTTGATCCATTCTGCTACTCTGTGCTTCTTTTCAGACCATGTACATTTAGGGTAATTACTGATGTATGAGGATTTCCTACAGCCATTTTATCTTTTGTTGACTGGTAGCTCTGTGTCTCCATTGGTTGTTTTCCTTTGTGTTTCTGTCAGTTGTTTTTGTTTGGTGGTATTCCATATGTCCTTCCTCTGTTTCCTCTTTATTTAAGCTATGTGTCCTGTTTTGGGAATTTTTGTGTGTGATTACCATTAGGTTTATAAAAAATAAAGTTGCAGACATACCATAGTTTTTTTTCCTTTTGAGTGCATCTGATCTTCATCCACCTTTGTCAGTTCAGACTTTTAAGTTTTCCCCTTCCATGTTTTTGTTGTCACAAATTATCCCTGATAATGCTGTAAGTTTTTTGGTGATCTTACTCTTATGTTGTAATCTTATGTTTTGAGTATTTCCTGCAATGGAGGTGTTCTGGTGATAAAATCCCTTAGCTTCTGTATGTTCGGGAACATCTTCATTGCTCTTTTATATTTAAAGGGTAATTCTGCCAGATATATTATTCATGGCTGGTAATTTCTCTCTTTCAGACATTTGAATATTTGGTTCCACTCTCTTCTGGCTTGTAGAGTTTCTGCTGAGAAGTCGGATGATAATCTGATGGGTTTCTCTTTGCATGTCACTTTCTTCTTTTCTGTGGCTGCTTTGAGAATTTTTTCTTTGTCATTAATTTTTGACAGTTTTTATAACAAGTGCCTTGGAGAGGGCCTCTTTGGATTGAGGTAACTAGGTGTTCTGTTTGCTTCTTGGATTCGAGGATATAGTTCTTTCCATAGGTTTGGGAAGTTGTCATCCACTATTTGTTTGAAGAGACTTTCCATTCCTTGCTCCCTCTTTTCCTTTTCCAGAATGCCTATAATTCTAATGTTGCTGTTTCTGATGGCGTCAGAGAGTTCTCGTAGAGCTATTTCATTTCTCTTTATGCTCAGGCCTCTTCTTCTTTCTGCTCCATTTCTAGATCCCTCTCTTCAATGTCACTAATTATTTCCTCCATCTGGTTAGTTCTGTTTTCTTTTTTTTTTTTACTTTAAAGATGGATTTTAATGTTATGAGCATTAACTCATCTAATTTTTATATTGTAATCTTGTCTTGCCTTTTTGGGGGGAGCGTGTAGCTCTCCTTTATTTTCTTTTTTTTTAAATTTATTTTATTGCTTAAAGTATTACAAAGGGTATTACATATGTGCCCCCCCCCCCCCCCGCCCTTTGGTTAGTTCTGTTGTCTATGCTCAGTAGTTTACTCTTCATCTCCTTAACTGCATGTTTCATCTCTAGGATTTCTGATTGGCTCTTTTTTACAGTTTCAATCTCTTTGGTAAAGTACTTATTTTGTTCATTGATTTGCTTTCTGAGTGCATTGAATTGCCTGTCTGTATTTTCTTGTGTCTCTTTGAGTATTTTCAGGACTGCAATCTTGAATTCTCTGTCATTTATATCACAGAGGCTTGGTGCACGAAATTCGTGCACGGGGCGTCGCTCAGCCCAGCCTGCTCCTTCTCACAGCCTGGGACCCCTCAGGGGATGTCTGACTGCCGTTGGATCGATTTGCATATTAGGGCTTTATTATGTAGGATACTTATTTCACAAAATAAAAGTGGGATCATTCTGGACCATTGTCTCTTGTTTTATTTTATTTTGTTTCTTATTCTTATTCTTATTCTTATTCTTATTCTTATTCTTATTCTTATTCTTATTCTTATTCTTATTTTATTTTATTTCTTCTTTGACTGGCGTCTCTTAAAATACCAGGAACATCTTCCCATACCAAGTTCTTTACCAAAATAATTTTAAATGATGGTATTATGTCCTACTGGTCATTTTATTAAAAATAGTTTTATCTTCACCGATACAGATACTAGGGCATTGGAAACTAAAGAGAAAATAAACAAATGGGACTACATCAAAATAAAAAGTTTCTGTACAGCAAAAGAAACCATCAACAAAACAACAAGAAAACCCACTGCATGGGAGAACATATTTGCCAATGCTATCACTGATAAGGGTTTAACCTCCAACATTTATAGGGAACTCATACAACTCAACAAAAGAAAGATAAACAATCCAATCAAAAAATGGGCAAAGGACCTAAATAGACACCTTTTAAAAGAGGACATTCAGAAAGCCAAGGGACATATGAAAACATGCTCAAAGTCGCTAATTATCCGAGAGATGCAAATCAAAACAACAATGAGGTACCATCTCACACCTGTCAGAATGGCTATCATCAACAATTCAACAAACGACAAGTGCTGGAGAGGATGTGGAGAAAAAGGAACACTTGTGCACTGCTGGTGGGAATGCAGACTGGTGCAGCCACTATGGAAGACAGTATGGAGTTTCCTCAAAAAACTGGAAATGGAACTCCCATTTGACCCTGTGATCCCACTTCTAGGAATATATCCCAAGAAACCAGAAGCACCAGTCAGAAAGGATATATGCACCCCTATGTTCATAGCAGCACAATTCACCATAGCTAAGATCTGGAAACAGCCTAAGTGCCCATCTGTAGATGAGTGGATTAGAAAACTGTGGTACTTCTACACGATGGAATACTATGCTGCTGTAAAAAAGAAGGAACTCTTACCATTTGCAACAGCATGGATGGAACTGGAGAGCATTATGCTAAGTGAAATAAGCCAGTCAATGAAGGAAAAATACCACATGATGTCACTCACTTCTGGATAATAAAGACCATTATAAACTTATGAACAAAAATAGATACAGAGGCAGAGCTACCTCGAACAGACTGTCAAACTGCAGCAGGAAGGCCGGGGAGGGTAGGAGGGCAGGAGGGGGGTGGGTAAGAGATCAACCAAAGGACTTGTATGCATGCATATAAGCATAACCAATGGACATAAGACACTGGCGGGTAGGGGAGGCCAGGGGATTGTCAAGGGCGAGGAAAAAAAAAGAGACATATGTAATACTCTTTGTAATACTTTAAGCAATAAAAAAATAATTTAAAACAAAAAAATAGTTTTATAGGTAATAAACACAGTAGAGAGTTCTGAGTGGCTGCCTACTGGGGTTTACCGAACTATGTTCCTATTGTTGGGAGAATTTTTTCCATTTTAAACCAAAGGTAGACATGAGCTGCAGCTGCCAAATAAGCAAACAGTAACAAGTCCAAAACGCCTGGCAGGACTTAAAGCGGCAGGTGCAATGTAGCGGGTCCCCTGGGGGCGCAGGGGGACGGGGGCGGCCCCGCAGGTCCCTGGAGTGGGGTGATTCTTCTCGGTCACCAAGTCCCTAGGGATGCGGGGTCCAAAATGCCGGAGGCGCCCGTGAGACACAGCCAGTGGCAGGTGAGGTGTGGGGTCCCATGGTAACTCAGCACGCACCGGCAGTTTCGGGGGTGGGGGTGGGTCAGGGGTCCACGGGGTGTGTGGGTGTCTGCCGTTCACCTCGGGCTGCAGGTGGGGCTGTGCGGCCATGCTGCCTCCAGGAAGCTTCAAGGGCCTGCACCGGCTTCCAGGATGCAGTGTGGGCTGGCTGGGCACTGACGGCAGCGGCGCACCTGCGGACAGAGTGTCAAGGCTCGGCCAGCAAGGAGCGCGCGTGCAGTCCGGGGACGGTGGGCTGGGTGGGCAGGCAGTACCCTGGAGCCAGCCTGTGTCAGGCTGCACGGTGGTGGTGACTTCCTCCAGGCTGGGCCAGCCAGCGCAGGGCTATGGCCAAGGTGGGCCACAGCTCTGGTAAGGGCCACCCGTGCACACGGACTTGTGGCTGTGCCCAGCTTACAGCACCGCAGGCCTTGGGGAGGGGCTGTGGGGTCCGGGCTGGGCCACCGGACCTGGGGCTGCGGCGAGCAGGGAGGGGGGTCCCCCATTCTGGGATGAGCCCGAGTCGGGTGGAACCGGCTGTCCCCACCCCAGAGGCTGCCCCACACCTAGCTCCTGAGCCCTCTACGGCTTCCTACCCTGACCCCACCAGCAGGGCCCCTTCGTCTGGGCGCCCCCCTCCTCCCTACTCTCCCCGCATCTCCTTTCTCTGCCCACCGCTCTGCCCTTCATTCCCTACCCTCATAGCTCCCTAGCGGCCTGGCAGCTTGGATTCCACATTCACCCAGTACTGAGTGCCCGCTCGCTGGGGTCCAGGCGGAAGACAGCTGCTCCCGTGTGTAGAAACAGGCACTGCACCAGCCTGGTTAGATATGATTTTGTCCCCATAGATGCAGCCCTGCAGCTGGGAGCTTGAGCTAGGCTTGGAAAGGAGAGGAAGCCAGTGTAATGGCGCTTCTTTCAGCCTGAGGAACAGAGAGCAGTGGGAGTAGGGCAGTCTAGCAGGGAGTGATGGAATGAATACTGATTGAGCCAGCAGACACCTGACAGAGCACACGGTTCTGCAGTGTGGCTCTCTGTTGGGTCAGACAATGGTGTTTCAGACAAAGAAACAGAACCACAGAGCCCTGCCACCACGTGGACTCCCTAAACTTGTCTCCTGTTGCCCTTGGAGTTGAGAAGTATGGTATCTGTAGACCAAGAGCAATTGCAATAGAACTGTTGTTCCCCTCTGTGACTGATCCCCAGGTGGGGTGCTTGGGGCAAGATGCCACGGAGGTCAGGGGTCACCATTATGGTAAGGGCAAAACACGCCCCCACCCTCCCCTCAGCAAGCAGTGCAGCTGTACTGTCTTACTGAAGCCATGGAGGTCAAGACTGGGAGGTCAGAGGTAAAAAGAAAAACACCTTGTGATTCAGTGCCATCTACTGGGAAATAGCAGAAAAACCTCTTCAGAGGAAGCTGCTATCAGCCATATATGTAGACAGATATAAATGCTGCCCTAGGCAAAGGAGAACAGCAAACACCATGAATAACCACAATAATGAGGATGACCAGAAAGAAAATGTCATATTTAAGAAATCAATGCCACATTCGATGCCATGAAGCTTTCCCCCATGTTTTCTTGTAGGGTTATATAGTTTAAGTGTTTGATACATTTTGAGATAATATTTGTATATCATGCTCGATAAGTGTCCAGTTTTCCTAGCACCATTTTTGAAGAAACCATATGTTCCCCATTGTGTAGCCTTGGTAACCTTGTCAAATATGATTTGACCATATATGCAAAGTCTTATTTCTGGACTCTATTCTATTATTTTGGTCTGTGTGTGTCTTTATTCCAATATCATACTGTTTTCCTTATTGTAGTTTTATAACATGTTTTGAAATCAGGCAGTGTGAGGCTTATAGCTTTTTTTCTCCCTCAAGATTGTTTTTGGCAGAAAATTCCAAGATGGCAGCAGATTAAGTGGAAACTACACTGACATTCACCCAGGACCAAACTGGAATTACAACTAAAATATAGAAAAACAATCCTGAATAACCAACTGAAGACTAGCTAGAGAGAACCTTTATAACCAAGGATATAAAGTGGAGACCACATAGAGACTGGCAGAAAGTGTGGAGGCGTGAGAGGGCTGGCCAGGCTCCCACAGACAGCATGCGAAGGTCCGGAGGGATATCTCAGCTGTGGGGGTTTCCCCACTGAGAACTCTGGGGTATAAACCCCAAGCTTGGCTCTCCAGTCCAGAGCACCAAAACTGAAAAAGATGCCCACATGGCCTCTGGCTATGAAAAGCAGTGGGGTTTCTGTCTGCTAGGGAGAGATGGCTTAAAATTCAGGTACCCTCTTAAAGGGCCAAAGCAAAAAATTTCAAGTGCAGCCATTTCCCTTGTGCTTTGGCAGAGGGAGGGCAGAGTGTGAAGAAAATCCAGGGTTGGTGGCTCTGTGGATAGAGCTTGAAGGGCAGCCACCTGGATTCCTGTGCAAGTCATTCCCCTGTAGGGCAGAGGACATCTTTTTCAGCAAACCTTTATCATCAAGACATCTTTGTCTGGGGGGAAGCAATTGCCCCATCCATTGGAAATCTTGCCCCACCCTGTGGAGTTTATACCTTGCTTTGGTCTATAGCCTGAGGCTTATTAATAGATGGGGAATAACAATTAGCCTGCAGGCAGAGGTGGATCTCTAAAGGCTTTGAGTCTTGGCCTAATCTGCTTCAGGGCCAGGGGCTAGGAAAAGCAGCCTTGGTGTGCATCTCTATCCTTTCCAAATGCACCCAGCTCCAGCAGAAGGAGCCACAAACTGTTGATCACTGATCACTCGTAACAGAGTACTCAGGGCCAGTCACAAACAGCATCTGACATTGGCCTGCACCAGAGACCTTCCAAAAAGCCTGGAAGTCATAGCAGATCTACCTAATAGAAACAAACCCAAGCAGGCGGGCAAAATGGGGAGACAAAAAAACAAGCCCCAAATGAAAGAACAAGAGAATTCTTCAGAAGAAGGGCTAAATGAAATGAAGAAATTTATCCAATATAGAGTTTAAAGTAAAGATTATAAGGATGTTCAACAGCATGAGAAAATATATAGAAACTATGAAAAATGACCAGTCAGAAATGAATGACATAACAGAATTAAGAATACATTGGAAGGAATAAACAGCAGATTAGAGGGGGCCAATGATGGGATCAGAAAATTAGACAGGGCAGAAAAAAAATCAGAGAATCAAAAAGAAAATATTAAAAAATAGGAGGATAGTTGAAGGGAGATGTGGAACATGAAATACATATATATCTGCATCATAGGAGTACAAAAGGAGAAGAAAGTGAGCAAGGGATAGAAATAATAGCAGAAAAATCCCTAAACTGGTGAAGGAAAAAGTCACACAAGTTTAGGAGGCACAGAAAATCCCAAGCAAGAAGAACCCAAAGAGGTTTGTAACCTACAAAGAAGCTCTCAGAAGGCTGTCAGCTAATTTCTCAGCAGAAACTCTATAGGCCAGAGAGAATGGCATGAAGTATTCAAGGTAATGAAAAGCGAGGATCTGAAACCAAGACTGTTCTATCCAGCATGGCTATTTAAAATAGATGGTGAAGTAAAGAGCTTCCCAGACCAGTAAATAAACAAAAAAACAAATAAATAAAATGAAGGCTAAAGGAGTTTATCAACACCTAACTAGCATTGTAAGAAATGCTGTAATAATATGATGAAAAAGAGAGAGAAACAGGCATAAAGAATTAAAATGACAATAAATAAGTACCTATCAGTAATAACCTTAAATGTAAATGGATCAGATGCTCCAATAAAAATACATAGGATAGCTAAATGGAGAAGAAAACATGACCCATATAGATACAGAGATACTGTCTACAAGAGACTCACCTCAGAACCCAAGATTCACAGAGGAGGAGAGTGAAGGGATGGTAAAAAATTCACCCTTCAAATGGAAAGAAAAAAAAGCTGGGTAGCAATACTCATATCTGACAAAATAGACTACAAAATGAAGGCCATCACAAGGGACAATAAATGTCACTACATAATTCTAAAGTGATCAATCCAACAATCCTATCTAATAAAAGAGAAACATGGTAATTAGTGTACGTCCGCTACCCTTCCCATTGGCTAATCAGTGAGATATGCAAAGTAACTGCCAGCCAAGACGGCGGCCGGCAGCCAGGCAGCTTAAAGCTAACATGAGGCTTGCTTGCTTCAGTGACGGAGGAAACCAACGTTCCCCGCCTGCCTTGCCAGCCTCTGACCTTGCAGTTTGAAACATTGTTACAAATATAGAAGCTAAACAAAACCCCAGAAACCTGCTTTCAGCCCGTCGGGATCTCAGAGCTGGAGTTGATACAGTGTTTCGATTGTAGAACCCAAACAAGCCAGATACCTGCTTTCAGCAGCAGAGGCCTCAGAGCTGGAGCCAGAGCTAAAGCTGGCCCAGAATAAAAAAAAAAGAAAAAAAGGAGCAGTTGGGAGCTTCAGTCACCCACCAGCCTGAAAACAGCCCTCAGCCCCTCACCCAGACTGGCCAGGCACCCCAGTGGGGACCCCCACCCTGAAGGATGTGTGACCAGCTGCAAACAGCCATCATCCCCTCACCCAGGCTGGCCAGGCACCCCAGTGGGGACCCCCACCCTGATCCAGGACACCCTTCAGGGCAAACCAGCCGGCCCCCACCTGTGCACCAGGCCTCTATCCTATATAGTAAAAGGGTAATATGCCTCCCAGCACCGGGATCAGCGCAGCTGAGAGGCCTCCCAGCACCGGGATTAGTGTGACAGGGGGCAGCGCCCAAACCCCCTGATCACCCTGCTGCTCTGTGTGTGACCGGGGGCGGGGCCACAACCTCCCTATCCGCCCTGCTCTGTTCATGACAGGGGAAGGCGCCCCAACCCCCTGATCGCCCTGCGGCTCTGTGTGTGACAGGGTGTGGCGCCCCAATCCCCCCTCACGGGCCCTGCTCTGTGTGTGACGGGGTAGAGCCATAACCTCCTCTTCAGCCCTGCCCTGAGTGTGAGAGTGGCGGCGCCCCAACCCCCTGATGGGCCCTGCTCTGTGCATGACAGGGTACGGAGCCCCAGCTCCCCTGATGGGCCCTGCTCTGTACGTGACAGGGTACGGAGCCCCAACCTCCCTGATGGGCCCTGCTCTGTGTGTGACAGGGTACAGAGCCCCAACCCCCCTGATGGGCCCTGCTTTGTGCGTGACAGGGGGCGGCGCCCCAACCCCCTGATTGGCCTTTCTCTGTGCGTGGCAGGGGGTGGTGCCGCAACCTCCCCATCGACCCTGCCTTGAGTGTGACAGGGGGCGGTGCCCCAACCCCCCAATTGGCCCTACCCTGAGCGTGACTGAGGGTGGCATCGCAACCTCCCAATCCGCCCTGCTCTGTGCATGACAGGGGGCGGTGCCCCAACACCCCAATCGGCCCTCCTCTGAGCCCGACCAGGGGCTGCACCTAGGGATTGGGCCTGCCCTCTGCCACCCGGGAGCAGGCCTAAGCCAGCAGGTCGTTATCTCCCGAGGGGTCCCAGACTGCGAGAGGGCACAGGCCGGGCTGAGGAACCCCCCCAGCCCCAGTGCACAAATTTTTGTGCACTGGGCCTCTAGTCTCTATATATAAAAGCCCAAGTGTCTGTTATGATGTGCACTGACCACCAGGGGGCAGCTGCCCTCTGGTGGTCAGTGCACTCCCACAGCCAATCTCCCACGGCCGGCAATGTCCCATGGTCCCTCCCCTTGGCCAGCTGGCCCTGAGATAGCCCCGATGGGCCCCAATTGCCGCCCAGGCCAAGGAACCCCACCCATGCACAAATTCATGCGCTGGGCCTCTAGTGGGATATAATCCTGGTAAACATATATGCACCCAATATAGGAGCACCTAAATATATTTTAAAAACCTCTGGAGGGCTTTACCCATTTGTACTCCATAAGCATCTATAGACACAAGCGGTGGACCTTTTTAAATTAAATTCAAAATATTGTGGCAGTTAACTGGTTAAGCAATACAGTCATAGTAGGGGACTTTAACAACCTCCTGACTTCACTGGATAGATCATCCAGACAAAAAATCAACAAGGTAATAGGGACTCTAAATGACACACTAGATCAGATGGATTTAATTGACATTTACAGAACATTTCATGCCAAAGCCACAGAATATACATTATTCTCAAGTGTACATGCGACATTCTCAAAGATAGACCACACAGGGCACAAACTAAGTCTCTACAAGTTCAAGAAAATTGAAATAATCTCACACATCTCAGATCACAATGGCATGAAATTAGAAATCAACTATGGTAAAAACACTCAAAAGCATTCAAACACATGGAGGCTAAATAGCATAGTATTAAACAGTGAATGGGTTACCAATGAGATCAAGGAAGAAATAAAAAGACTTCTTGGAAACAAATGAAAATGAACATAGAACAACCCAAAATCTATTGGACATAGAAAATGCAGTCCTGAGAGGATAGTCCTGACAGGCCTACCTCAAAAAACAAGAAAAAGTTTTAATAAGCTATCTAACCCTATAACATAAAGAATTAGAAAGAGAACAATAAGAAAGCCCAGAATAAGTAGAAGGAAAGAAAAAATAAAGATCAGAGTGGAAATAAATGACATAGAGGAAAAAAACACACACCAAAATACAAAAGATAATTAAACTGGGAGCTGATTTTTCAAAAAGATAAGCAAGAATGATGAATCTTTTGCCAGACTCATGAAGAAACAAAGAGAATGAACCCAAATAAATAAAATCAGAAATGAAAGAAGTGAAGTAACAACTGACACCACAGAAATACAAAGGATTGTAAGAAAATATGATGAACAACTATATGCCACAAGCTGGATAATATGGACAAAATGGACAAGTTCCTAGAAAAATACAATCTTTCAAAACTCAATCAGGAAGAATCAGAAAATCTGAATAGGTTGATAACAACTGATGAAATTGAAGCAGTAATAAAAGACAAACAAACAAACAAAATCCCAGCAAACAAAAGTCCTAAACATTCAAAGAAGAACTAACATGTATACTCATCATAAGGTTCCAAAAAATCCAAGAGGAAGGAACACTTCCAAGCTCTTTTTATGAGTCCAGCATTATTCTAATTCCAAATTCAGATAAAGACACTACAAAGAGAATTACAGGCCAATATCCCTGATGAACACAGATGCTAAAATTCTCAACAAAATTTTAGCAGTCATAATCCAAGTGGGACTTATTCCAGGGATACAAGGTTGATACAATATTCACAAATCAATAAATGTGATACATCACATACACAAAGTGAAAGACAAAAATCACATGACCATATCAAAAGACACAGAAAAAGCACTCAACAAAATCAACACCCATTTTTTATAAAAATTCTCAGCAAAGTGGGAATACAGCAACATAATAAAGGCCATATATAACAAACCTACAACCAACATCATAATCAACGGGCAAAAAGTATAATCATTTCTCATAAGAACAGGAACATCTGTTCCTGGTGCATCTCCTAAGGCTAGGGATGTCTGCTTTCATCACTCTTATTTAATATGGTGCTGGAAGTACTAACCATAGTGATTAGAAAGAAGAAAACATAAAAGGCATCCAAATTGGAAAGGAGGAAGTAAAACTCTCATTATTCGTAGATGACATGATATTGTACATAGAAAACCCTAAAGACCACCGAAAAATTACTAGATTTAATAAATGAATTTGGCAATGTAGCAAGATACTAAATTAACACCCAGAATTTGATTGTATTTTTATACACCAACTAGAGACCTGGTGCATGAAATTCGTGCATGGGGGGGGGGGAGAGATATCCCTCAGCCTGGCCTGTACCCTCTCCAATCCAGGACCCCTTGGACATCCCTCTCGCAATCCGGGACCACTGGCTTCTAACCGCTCACCTGCCTGCCTGCCTGCCTGATCACTCCTAACCACTCTGCCTGCCTGCCTGGTGCCCCTAAATGCTCCCCTGCCTGCCTGATAGCCCTTAACCACCTCTGCCTGCCAGCCTGGTCACCCCTAACTGCCCTCCCCTGCTGGCCTGGTTGCCCCTAACTGCCCTCCCCTGTTGGCCTGGTTGCCCCTAACTGCCCTCCCCTGCTGGCCTGGTTGCCCCTAACTGCCCTCCCCTGCTGGCCTGGTCACCCCTAACTGCCCTCCCCTGCTGGCCTGGTTGCCCCTAACTGCCCTCCCCTGCGGCCTGGTTGCCCCTAACTGCTCTCCCCTGCGGCCTGGTTGCCCCTAACTGCCCTCCCCTGTGGCCTGGTCTCCCCTAACTGCCTCTGCCTCAGCCCGCGCCGCCGTGGCTCTGTTTGGAAGGATGTCCAGAAGATGTCCGGTCTAATTAGCATATTACCATTTTATTAGTATAGATAATGAATTCTCAGAAAGAGACACTAAAAACACAATCTCTCTTACAAAAAAAAATTAAGATACTTAGTTATAAAATTAACCAAGAAGGTAAAAGACCTGTACTCAGAAAACTACAGTACATTGAAGAGAGAGATAGAAGATATACACAAGTGGAAGGATATACTGTGTTTATGGATTGGTAGAATTAATATCATTAAAATGTCCATATTACCCAAAGCAATTTATAGATTCAATGCAATCCCTATTAAATTACCAATGGCATATTTCACAGATCTAGAACAATACTCCACAAATTTTTATGGAACCCAAAAAGACCCCAAATAGGTACAGCAATCTTAAGAAGAAAAAAATTGGAGGGACCACAATATCAGATATCAAACTATATTACAAAGCCATTGTAATCAAAACTGCATGATACTGGTACAAGAACAGGCATATAGATCAGTAGAACAGAACAGAGAATCCAGAAATCAACCCAGGCCCTTATGCTCAATATTTGACAAAGAAGGCAAGAGCATGTAATGAAATAAAGACAGTTGTTTCAATAAATTGTGTAGGGAAAATTGGACAGGTACATGCAAAAAAAAATTAAACTAGACCACCAACTTACACCAGCCATAAGGATAAACTCAAAATGCATAAAAAACTTTAAGTTGTGAAACCATAAAAAATTGTAGGAGAAACCATAAGCAGCAAAATTTCAGACATCTCTTGTAGTAATACGTTTGCTGGTACACCTCCTAGGGCTAGGGAAACAAAGGAGAAAGAAACTAATGGGAGTCCTTCAAACTAAAAAGCTCCTGCATAGCATAACAAAATGAAAAGGGAGCCCACTGTCTGGGAGAATAAATTTGCCAATGATACATCTGATAAGGGGTTAATTTCCAAAAGTTATAAGGAACTCTGCAACATAACAAAACGAAAACAAATAATTCAATTAAAAATGGGTGAAGGACCTAAATAGACACTTCTCCAAAGTGGACATACAGAACACCATTAGATGTATGAAAAAATGCTCAAAATCAATAATTATCAGAGAGATGTAAATGAAAATGTCAGAAAGGCTAGAATCAACAAATCAACAAATGACAAGTGCTGGTGAGGATGTGAAGAAAAGAGAACCCTAGTGCACTGCTGGTGAGAATTCAGACTGGTACAGCTACTGTGGATTTCAGTATGGAGTTTCGTAAAATATGAAAAATGAAACTGCTATTTGACCCAGTGATCCCACTTCTAGGAATATAGCCTAAGAAACCTGAAACACTGCTCAGAATATATGCATCCCTATGTTCATAGCAGTGCTATTTACAATAGCTAAGATCTGGAACAGCCCAAGTGCCCATCAGTAGATGAGCAGACCAAAAAGCTGTGGTGCATTTATACCATGAAATACCACGCAGCTGTAAAAAGGAAGGATCTCTTACTCTTTGAGACAACATGGACGGACCTGGATAGTATTATGCTGAATGAAATAAGCCAGTCAGAGAAAGACAAGTATCACATTATCTCATCTGTGGAATCTAATGAACAAAACAAACTGATGAACAAACTAGATTCACAGACACAGAAGCAAGGAACTCTGTCAAATCTCAGAGGGAAGGCGGGAGTGGTGGGGAGAGATTAACCAAAGAACTTATATGCATATATGCATAATCCATGTACACAGACAATAGTGTGGTGAAGGCCTGGGGGGTGGCAGTTGTGGGGTGCAGGGGGCCAATAGGGGCGGGGGGGGGGGGAAGAGAAACATCTGTAATACTTTCAACAATACAGATAAACTTTTAAAAAGATTGTTTTGGTCTATTTGGGTTCTTTGAAATTTCATATAAATTTTAGAATATTTTCTTTATTTCCGCAAAAATAAAAAATGCCATTGGAATTTTAATAAGATTTTCATAGAACCTATAGATCACTTTGGTTACTATGGACATTTTAATAATTTTTTTCCATTTTATTTTATTTTTTTTCATTTTAACAATATTAACTCCAATTCATGGACATGTGGTCTTTTTCATTTTATATGTTTTCTTTAATTATTTTAAACAATGTTTTATAGTTTTTATTTCAGCTTTATTGAAATATAATTGACATACAGTACTGTAAAAACTTAAGGTGAATAGCATAATGACTTGACATACATATATTATGAAATTATTACCACAATAAGTGTAGTTAGTATCCATCACCTCACTTAGTTACAAAAATCTTCTTTCATTGTGATGAGATTTTTTTGGGGGGGATTTACTCTCTTAGCAACTTTACAATACACTTCACAGAAGTTTTCACTATAATCACCATGTTGTACATTATATCCCCCAAATTTAATTATCATAACTGGAAGTTTGTACCTTTCGATCACCTTTACACAATTCCCTCACTCTGAGCTCCCAGTTCTGGTAACCACAAATTTAATCTCTTTTTCTATGAGTTTGATGTTTTTTGATTCCATATGTACATGAAATCATGTAGTATTTGTCTTTTTCTGACTTATTTCATTTAGCACAATGCCCTCAGGGTCCACCATACTATTGCAAATGGCAGGGTTTCCTTCTTCTTATGCTGAACAATATTTCATTATATATATGTACCACATATTCTTTATCCTTTTATCCATCAGTGGACACCTAAGTTGTTCCTTGTCTTGACTGTTTTGAATAATGCTGGAGCAAACATGGGAATGCAAATATCTCTTTGACGTAGTAATTTTATTACCTTCAGCTAAATACCCAGGTAAGGAATTGCTGGGTCCTAAGGTGATTGTATTTTTAATTTTTTGAGGCACCTCCATACTGTTTTCCATAGTGGCTATACCAATTTGCTATCCCACCAATATCGCACAAGGATTCCTTTTGCTCCACATTCTCACAAGCATTTATCTCTTGTCTTTTTGATGATAGCCATTCTAACAGGCAGGAAGTGATGTCTCATTGTAGTTTTTATTGCATTTTCCTGATGATTAGTGATGCTGAGGACGTTTTCATGCACTTGTTGGCCACTTGAATATTGTCTTTGGGAAAAATGTCTATTCACGTTCTTCATATTTAATTGTATTATTATTGTTGTTGATATTAGTTGTTAGAATTCTTTATATATTTTGGATATTAACCCCTCATCAGATGTATGATTTGCAAGTATTTTCTAACATTTCATACAAATTTTTCATTTCATTGATAATTTTTTGCTATGCAGAATTTAGTTTGATATAGTCCCACTTGTTTATTTTATATTTTGTTCCTTGTGCTTTAAGTGTCACATCTAAAAAATCATTACCAAGACCCATGTCAAGGAGCCTTTTCTCTATGCTTTCTTCTACTTTTATGGTTTCAGGTCTTACATTTAAGTCTTTAATCCATTTTGAATTAATTTTTATGAGTGGTATAATATAGCGATCTAGTTTCATTTATTGAAGAGCCTATATTTTTCTCCACTGAGTATTCTTAGCTCCGTTGTCAAATATTAATTGATCATATACACATGGGTTTATTTCTGGGGTCTTCATTCTGTTCCATTTGTCTATGATGTATCTATTTTTATGTCAGTGCCATGCTGTTTTGAGTAATATAGCTTGAAGTCGGAAAAAAGCATCCTGCTTTTTTCTCTTCCTCAGGATTTATTTGGCTATTAGGAATCTTTTGTGGTTTCATTCAAATTTTAGGATTTCTTTTTCTAGTTGGACATCAAAATTAAAACATCTTTCCATCAAAGGACAGAATCAACAAAGTGAGAAGATATCCTATGAAAGGGGAAAAATAATTGCAAATTCTGGATTTGATAAGAGATTAATATCCAGAATATATAAAGAACTCCTACAACTCAACAACACCAAAAATAACCCAAGCAGAAAATGTACAAAGGACTTGAATATACATTTCTCCAAAAGAGATATACAAATGACCAACAAATATGTGAAAAGATGCTCAACATCGCTAATCATTAGAGAAATGCAATCAAAATCACAATGAGATAGCATCTCACACCCATTAGGGTAGCTACCGTTAAAAAAAAAAGAGAAAAGAAAAGAAATGTTGATAAGAATGTGGAGAAATAGAAACGCTTAAACAGTACTCTGTTCGTTGGAATGTAAAATGGTGCAGCCACTATGGAAAACAGTGGGGTAGTTTCTCAAAAAGTTACAAAAAACTACTGTATTGCCCACCATCCCACATTTGGATATATACCCAAAAGAATTTAAAGCAGGACCTCAAAGAGAGACTTGTACACGCATGTTTATTGTCGCACAATAATTGCTTGAGGTAGAAGCATTGACAAATATCCATTGACAGATGAATGGACAAATAAATGTGGTCTATTCATACAGTGGAATATTATTCAGCCTGAAAAGGAAGGAAATTCTCACACATGCTACAACATGGATGAACCTTGAAGACATTATGTTAGATGAAATAAGCCAGTCACACACAAAAAGATACAGTATGATCCCACTTATATGAGATGTCTAGAGTAGTCAAATTCATAGAAACAGAAAGCAGAATGGTGGTTGCCAAGGGTCGGGGTTAAGGAGGGGATAGGAGGTTAATGGGTGTAGAGTTTCAGTTTTACAAGATGAAAAATCGTGGAAATGGTTGGTGGTGATGGTTACACAACAATGTGCACGTAATTAACAATACAGAACTTTACACTTAAAAGTGGTAAATTTTATGTTATTAAGATGCTTTTAAATATTAAAACTTTTGCTCTTTAAATTCTATATTTAAGAGGACAAAAAGACAGGTACAAAGTGGGAGAATACTAGTATATTTGTAAGCTACATATCTGAGAAAGGACTAATATCCAGAATATATTTATATCTCTCAAAACTCAACAGCAAATAAATAGGCCAATTAGACAATGGTCAAAAGACGCGAACAGACCTCTCACCCAAGAGAAGATAAAGATGCAAAGGGAATTGCAGCACTTGCACACGTATGCCCTTCCCAGAGCAAGGAAGATTTATGTTCACATGCAAATCTGCACACAAATGCTTAGAGCAGCTTTACCTGAAACAGCCACAAACTGGGAATGACCCCAATGCCCTTCCGTGGGTGAGTGTCTAAAGAAATTGTGTTAAACCAATAAAAAGGAATGACCCATTGACATATGCAACCTCATTCACCAATTGCCAGAGGATTATGCTTGGTGAAAAAAAGCCAACCTCAAAAGGTCAAATCAGGGTTACTCTGTTTATATAACACTTAAAATGACAAAAGTATATCTCTTCTTGGCCTTTGGCTAAGATTAAGTGTAAAATGACAAAAGTATATAAATTCAAGACCAATTGTTGGTTGCCAGGGTTAAGGAGTGTTAAGGGTGAGAAGAAAGTGGGTGTGGTTGTTAAAAAAAGGGGGGTAGTATGAGGGCTCCACTTGATGATAAATATGTTCTGTAGGTTTATTGTATCAGTGTTGCTATCCTGGCTGTCTAATTGCACTAGAGCAGCAGTTCTCAACCTGTGGGTCGCGACCCCTTTGGCGGTCGAACAACCCTTTCACAGGGGTCGCCTAAGACCATCCTGCATATTAGATATTTACATTACGATTCATAACAGTAGCAACATTACAGTTATGAAGTAGCAACGAAAATAATTTTATGGTTGGGTCACAACATGAGGAACTGTATTTAAAGGGCCAGAAGGTTGAGAACCACTGCACTAGAGGTTTGCAAAATATTACCATTAGGGAACCTGGGTAAGTGATACCTGGGTTCTCTGTATTATTTCTTTTTAAAAATATATATATTTTATTGATTTTTTACAGAGAGGAAGGGAAAGGGACAGAGAGTCAGAAACATCGATGAGAGAGAAACATCGACCAGCTGCCTCCTGCACCATCTCCCCCCTCCCCCCCACTGGGGATGCGCCTGAAACCAAGGCACATGCCCCTGACCGGAATCGAACCTGGGACCCCCTCAGTCCACAGGCTGACGCTCTATTCACTGAGCCAAACCGGCCACGGCTGTATTATTTCTTTCAACTGCATGTGATTCAACAATGATCTCTACACTAATAAAAGACAGACATGCAAATTGACCATACCTTCGCTATGCCTTAAGCCATGCCCACCAGCCAATCAGAGTGACTATATGCAAATTAACCCAACCAAGATGGCGGCCGGCAGCCATGGAGCTGGAGCAAGCAGGAGGCTTGGTTGCCCCAATGATGGAGGAAGCCAAGCTTCCTGCTTGCCACAGCCTGGCTCTGAGCTCCATTCAAAGCAGCAAAGTTTCAATTATAGAAGATAAATAAACCCCAGATACCTGCTTTCAGCTAGCCGTGGCCACGGAGCTGGAGCAAGCAGGAGGCTTCCCTCCTGCCCACACTGGCCGGCTCTGAGCTTCTCTCAAGGCTACAAAGTTTCCATTATAGAAGGTAAATAAATCCCAGAATAAGAAAAAAAAAAAAAAGAAAAAAAAAGGAGAGGCTGGGAGCTTCTGTCGCTGGGGGGCTTGGCCAGCCTGAAAATGGTCCTCAGCCCCTCACCCAGACTGGCCAGGCACCCCAATGGGGATCCCCCACCCTAAAGGGGGTGTGGCCAACCTGAAGACAGCCATCAGCCCCTTCACCCAGGCTGGCCAAACCTCCATGGGGTGAGGGTCCCCACTGGGGGGGGGGGCTTGGCCAGCCTGAAAAGAGCCATCAGCCCCTCACCCAGGCTGGCCAGACACCCCAGCGGGACCCCCACCCTGATCTGGGACACCCTTCAGGGCAAACCAGCCAGCCCCCACCCATGCACCAGGCCTCTATCCTATATAATAAAAGGGTAATATGCAAACTGACCCTAACAGCAGAAAGACTGGGAATGACTGGTCACTATGACACACACTGACCACCAAGGGGCAGACGCTCAATGCAGGAGCTGCCCCCTGGTGGTCAGTGCGCTCCCACATGGGGAGCTCTGCTCAGCCACAAGCCAGGCTGATGGCTGCCAATACAGTGGTGGTGGTGGGAGCCTCTCCTGCCTCCTTAGCAGCGCTAAGGATGTCCGACTGCAGCTTAGGCCTGCTCCCCACTGGCAAGTGGACATCCCCCGAGGGCTGCCGGGCTGCCAGAGGGATGTCTGACTGCCAGCTTGGGCCCTATCCCCCAGAGAGCGGGCCTAAGCCAGCAGGTGGACATCCTCCGAGGAGTCCCAGACTGCAAGAGGGCATAGGCCAGGCTGAGGGACACCCCTGAGTGCACAAATTTTGTGCACTGGGCCTCTAGTCTCATAATAAAAACTTAATTGAAAAAGCATATGATAAAATATGATGTGACTGTTTAAAATGCAGTACATTTTATTTGATCTTTAGAAACAACCTGCCAATAAAATACTTAAAATAAAGGGAATTTGGGTTTGAGTGGATTTATCAGGCAAGGTTCAGTCGGGAAGAGGGCCAACCCGAATGAGAGATGAGAGGAGAGGAGAGTCATGGGAGGAGTGAGTGAGGATGTGGCATGGCCCATGCTATAGGATGTTACCAGGGTGAGTCCTAGGCAAGCCACTAGCTGTTTCACAAGAAGCACTGGTACCGAGTACCAAGGCAGCATGCACAAGGAGACCTGGGCTTTCAAGGAGGCAAGGCCAGCCCAGCATAGACCCAGGAAAGCTGAGCTCCTGGGGGATCTGGAAGACCCATTGCCTCTGTCCAGCCCCAGCAAGTGTCTCTCAGTGTGAGAGTCAGAGCTCTGCTCAACTTGCAGAATTTGATCTCTACAGGATTAGACAAGAGCAAGTCATCCCAGCACACAGCACAGATGAGGTCACCAAAGAAATACATCCTCCAAAGACAAGGATGAAAGGGTCACCTGGTCCCAACATATAGAGCCCAGCTTTCTGTGGACACGGTGAGCTGGGGCTGGGTGAGTGTGTGGTGGAGAGGAAGGAGCGGGCTCACACGCAGGTGCCACAGGGCACCGTGAGGGCCGAGACTGGTGGTGTGCTCACTATGCGTCTGAACAGGAATGGCCAGGGTACAGGAGGTGCCCTGTGGGAGGGAGAACTCCACAGCACAGCGCTCTGACATAGGCCCTGGGCACACTGGCCTGCCCCTGAGGAGCGCTGGTGTTGGGAGACCACTCCTGACAGCAGGTAGAATCGGAGCTGGTGGAGATCAAACAAGGCGGCACATGCTCATGCAGCCTCAGGACCACATACCTTCCCAAGCAGGACTCCTCTGTGGGCAGCAGGAGCGTCTGGCAGGATGAGGGTGGGGGAAACGCCACCATGGCTCCGGCTCCTCAGCAGCTTCTATCACACCTTCCCTCGCTCTGAGCCCACCTCTCCACCCTCTCTGGGTGGCCTGGCTGGTCACTCACCAGGCTCCTCCTGCCTCAGACCAAGAAAGGGCAGCAGTGGCCTTTCCTGGCGGCCTTGATGGAGGATCAGAGGCCAGGAAGCTCACCACGGGAACCATTCGATCTGTGCACCTTGGAGCTCAGGAGTTCCAGTGGAGACGCCTCAGAGACTGGCAGGTGGGCTGGGGCTGAGAGACCAATGTGCCCGGTTGCAATGTGCCTGGGCTTTGATGGGGGGGGGGGGGCGCAGGGGGAGGCTCTCTTTGTAAGCTGGTTACCTCTAGTGAGACTGCCCTGACAGGCTCTTTCAATCCATGAACCAAGGAAGGGCAGTTCTGCTAAATGGATGGTTCCCCAAACCCCAGGAAGGTGCAGGGCCCTCACCCTCTTCCCCAAAACAAAACAGTGAAATAGATGATGCCTCATGTGGTTCTGGTTTTTATTAGTGTCTGTGCATATACTGCGTGTGGAGGCCAGGTGTGCTGCCTAGCAGTGTGACACCCCCCCACCCCCACCCCAAACACCGCAGGACCAAGCGCTCAGCACACTTGGGCCAGGTTGTGCTTCTTGTACAGCAGCGCCCGCCTCTTCTCACGCTCTCGCACAAAGGCACGCAGACGTGCTGTGGGGAAGGTCACCGCGGAGGGCTGGGAGCAGGCTGGGCCCTCCTCAGTCAGCCATGGGCACTGCAGGCAGCTGGATGCACACGGCCGGCCCCTGGAGCATGGAGAGTGGTGGTGGTGGTGGTGGGGTGTCAGCCTGCTCTGGCGGGTGCAGGGCACAGGGGGATGGGCAGGACCGGCAGCTGGGGGCGGCAGGGTGGGGGTTGGGGGACAGGGCCACCTTACCAGGGGTGCGCGCACAGCGTGCTCTGCAGGAAGGCCACGGCTCCCCCGGACAGCCCCGCGTAGCAGCGACTCAGCAAGATGAGCCCTTTGCGCAGGCCTTTCTGCATGTCTCGCGTGCCCTCGCTGCTCACTGGGTACTCAGCGCTCAACCTGCGCGGGAGCGAGGTAGGGGACTCAGGTCACAAGGGGGTCTGAGGTCATCCTCATGGATCCCACACCAGCCCCCACAACCCCCCCCACCCCCCGCCTCCCGCCCCCGTCACGCGGTGACTCACATTATGAACGCCGTCACACCGATGGCCCAGATGTCAGTCTGTGGAACGGCACCCTGGCCCTCCAGGAGCTCCGGGGCTGGGAAAGCAGGTGCACAGGTGAGGCCTGGAGGCAGGACTGTGGGAGGGACTGGCTCCTGGCCCACCCCTTACCCCACGCACCCATGGTCTCCACATAGTCTTTGAACCTCTCTGAGGGCAGGACCCTTTCCTGGGCGAGGCTCTGAGCGTTGCCCAAGTCAACCACCTTGAGCAGGTTGTACTCTGTGACGATCATGTTCTCGGACCTGAGGTCCAGATGCAGGATGCGCTGTGCGTGCAGGTACTGGGTGGCGCTCAGCATCTGCCACAGGTAGTCCTTCACCTCAGATTCTGAATAGGAGGCCCTGGGAGCACAGGGGAGGGCTCAGCTTGGTGAGTTTCGCTGAGCCCCTTCCCGGTGGAGGCGGATGCAAGCCAGGAAGTGAGCCTCTGGCATTGTGCCCCTCCTCCCCCAGCCCTGCATCCAAGCCAAGTGGCCCCTCACCGCTCAGCCAGGCAGGGGAGCAGCTCCGGCCCTGAGCACAGCTCCAAGATGAGGACCAGGTGCCGGGGGCTGAGGTAGGCGGCCTGCAGCTGGGCCAAGTGCGGGTTGCGCAGGCCCTTGAGGGCCTCGTACTCGCTGAGCACGGCTGTCCTGTCCTCCGGGTGGTAGGGGATGATCTTGGCGGCCAGCTCCCGTCCACTGGCCTTCTCCCGGCACTGGCGCACCACGCTGAAGCGGCCCCTGGTGAGGAGGCACAGGCCAGGCTACTGAGGGCCTTTCCTGTCCCCCACGTGCCCTCCTGCAGCCCCTTCCCATTCTCAGAGCTGCAGGGAGGAAGCCCAGCAGGGAAGGAGGGGGTGCAGATGCTGGAGAGCGGATTGGGGAGCGGCCGCACCTTCGGATCTGTGTTTGGAAGGCGAAGGTCTGCGTGCTGGGGAGCGGCTGGGCTGACGGTGCAGGACAGCTCTCCTCGGAGGCTGTGGGAAGGGAAGCTGGTGACTCCCCCTAGCCCCAGGTCCCCAACCTTGTCTTCTCGCACCCCTTCCCTGGCACCCTTTAAACCCACACTTGGCCTCTCATTCTTTGGACCATTTGGGGAGGGAGTGGGGGCAGCATACTAGCCAGAAAAAACCTTCCCAGTGATTGTATATATTTTGGTGAAGTGGCAGGGCAATTCCAAAGGGACCACCACCCGACACCCACCAGGTCCTGCAGAGGCTCACCCAGGTGCCTGGGCCCTCCCAGGTGGACCTGCTCAGAGGGGCTGCTGTAGGGGCCCATGCCGGCCTTGCTGACGCACGCAGTCCGAAAGGCATACACACCGCCTCTGGAAAGCTTGCTGGCCAGATAGCAGCAATCAAAGATGTCTGAGGCCAGCGTGCTCCAACTGCCACCTGGCCACACAGAGCGGGTGAGGGGTAGCTCCAGCGCTCCCCACTCCAGAGTCCCAGGTGGAGAGACCCCTTCCCGAGTAAGGCTGCCCAGGAGCACAGAGGGGGGCAGTCCTTTCCCCCTGGGTGCCCAGAAGCACAGATTGGCTTGGTACTTCCTGCACCCCCCCTCCCTCCACTAGACACAGGGCCCCCCAGGAGTCAACAGCACAGGCACAGCCCTACCTTCTAGGCTGCACTGCACAATGTAGGTCACAGGGCCATAGGACTCCATGGGCTTCCAGACCAGCAAGACCCCATCAGTATACACCTCCCCGATGTCTGGGCGCGGGGAGGACGAGGGGCGCTCTGCAGGGCCCACAGTCAGGGGTCTGAGGTGGGCTTCCAGGGGCGGCCCATGCAGCTCTGAGCCCCTGTCCCCACTCCCGCATCCTACTGTCAGGCCCTGAGCCCACCCTCCCCTGGTCCCATAGATTCCAGGGTCCCATTCCAGTGCTGCCTGGCAGAGGGACCCACTGCCTCTCCTGCTGGAGGCTCAGGAGGTGCCTGTCTGCCTGACCACAAGGTTCCTTCATCTAGTGTACATTCAGGAGCCCATGGAGTGGCCCTCACTCGCAGGCCCCTGCCCACCCCAAGTTCTGGTCAGAGATGCCTCAGCTTGGCTGAGTGGTAGAGCAGGGCACCTGACCCCCTCTAGGGATCAGTGGGGTCTAAGACTAGGCCTGCCTGCCCCACTGGAAACTCAGGGAGGAGGTGATAGCCTGGAGTGGCCCCTCTCCCAGTCCCCGCTGAGCTGGTCTGGCGAGGCCCACACACCTGCTTTCCGGAGGACAGCTGTGGTGGCTGCCGTGCCCAGGGCATTGTGCACGCTGCATGTGTACATGCCTAGGTCCTCAGTGGTCACCACCAGGATGGTCAGAAGGTGGAAATTTTTTAGTGTGGAGGAGATGAGGAGGCGGCTGCTGCTCTCCAGGATGACCCCATCTGCATTGGGACAAAGCAAGCCTGGGGGGCAGCTCAAAACACCCAGCCCCACACCTTATCTGGGCCTCAGTTTCCCTCTGAAAGTTGATAGCCATGAAGTCAAGGAATACCCCCTGCTGTCCTGCCACGCTTCCACCTCCTCCCCGACACCGGGATAGCTCCTTACCTTTATCCCAGGTGGCCTGGGCAGCTGGCTGGGCCGACACTTGGCAGGCAAGAGTCACAGACTGGCCCAGGACCACGGTCTCATCTGCAAGCTCCCTTAGGAAGGATGGCGCTAGAGAAGGGAGGTGGACCAAGTGTCAGAGGTGACCCCAGGCAGAGCATAAAAGCCGAGGTGGGGATACTGGAGAGAAGCCCACCCCACCCAGTTCATCTTCAACACTAGCGCCTCCTCCAGGAAGTGCTCAGTCCCGACAACCAGGGAGCCGAGCACCCCCATCTGGGCTCAAGTCACTGTGGGTTTAGCTTGCTCCCCTGCTGGTCTGGGCACTGTGGTCTCCTGGGCAGCAGCGGGACCCAGTCCCAGGAAGCACATTCACCTTGGTCTCTGCTCTTCAGACCCGACAGCCGGAAGGAAACTAGGCCTGCCTTTTTCCTAGGGGGACCCTCCTTCTCTGGACCTGCATGGAGGACAGGACCAAGGGAGGTCACACCAAGAGGCTGCCCAGCTGCCTGGCACTGCCATCAGGAGCACAGGAGGAGGACTCTGGGGCCACCTACCACCCTCTGCCAGATTTCCATGTCGCAGAAAAGCCCAGATCCTAGGGGTTTTTGGGGGAAACAAACTAAATCTGCTGAGGAGTCCCCCCCCTCCCTAGCCTGTCAGCATCTGTCCATTCTGAGTGGGAGGACCTCTGGCAAGTAAGGCCAGCAGCTCAGGGGTGCCGGTGCCCAGAAGTCCTGGCTGAGATCTGGGGTCAGGTGGGGTCAGTGAGGGTCAGGGGCCAGGAAGACTGGCCCGGGAAGGATCCTCTCCGCGGGGGTGTAACCCCTGCGGTTGCTCCAGGTCCCAGCACTAGGTCTCAGAGGCACATAGGAGGGGATGAAGCCAAGAAGACGATCTTGGGAACAGAAGCCCATGGGCATGGGGGTGGGCAGCACAGGCACAGGCACAGGCAGGGGTAGGGAGGGCTTCCTGCCTCAGGTGGGCTCCTGAGCTGATTCCTGGGCGTGTGTGCAAGGTGCCCCAAGATGCAGAGGGCACACCTGGCCAGGCCCAGAAGCCCCCATGATGGCGGGGGTTGGGGAAGAGACTCACCTTGAGGCCTGCCTCTCAGGAGGCTGGAGATATGGGCCACTGAGGCCCTCACCTTCTGGCGCAGCCCCAGTTCCACAGGCTCATCCAGCAGGGCATGCCTCCCAGGGAAGCGCAGGCCACTGGAGGGGGGTGACCACTTGCGCTTCCTGCTGCCGCCTGCCTCCCTGAACAGGGCCTCACTGTCCTCCAGCTCTTCCCTGATCTCCAGGCTGGCAGGCAGGCCCAGCCCACCCTGCCAGGACCACGTGGCCTCTGGGAGCTCAGCCAGCTCCTCCCCGGCCTCTGACGCTGGGGATGGTGGCAGCTCTGGCTTGGGGATCTTCCTGAAGAGCATGAACTCAAAGGGAAGGTACTTGATGTCGTACAGGTCCGACAGGTTGAGGTAGGCAGGCTCCACCTCTGATATATCCAGAGACATGGTGTCTGCTGCCTCCATGTCCCCTGACAGGTCCTGGATCTGCACCAGCGACACCTGGGATCCCCTTCCCCCGCTGCCCTCTGGCAAGGGCACCACGCTGGCCTGGGGGAGTGGGCTCTCGGCCCCTGTTTCGTCCTGTTCCTCCGAGGACTGAGAGGTGGCCCAGGTCATCCGGGCCCACAGGGGTCCCTGTCCCAGTATGCCTCCCGCATCCCCGCCAAAGGCAAAGGCACCATAGCCGGCCACCCCTGCATAACCGCCATGGTGCCCGAGGGAGAACTTCCGTGAGGTCGCCTGCTCCCGAGGCTGAGGTGGGCTGGGCTCAGACTCCCACAGGCCCTCTGTCTCCTGGGCTAGATCCTTGGTGTCCAGGGAGGAGCCGGGCGCCCTGCCAGATGGGGAGGCTGGCCCTGGAGAGCTGGGGGGACGGGGCCTCCCAGGAAACAGGGTGGCCTCCAGCCCCATCTTCGGGCCTGACTGGAGGCTTGCCTGAGCTGAGGAGGAGGGAGCCTGCAGTCCCCGGGAGAGGAAGGAGCCAGGAGCTTGGGGTGCAACAGCCTCAGGGGGATCAGAGCCCTTCCTGGTGGCAGGGCCCCTCTGGGGGTGATAAAAAGGAGCCGGCTGCCCCCCACAGCTGTCCTGGGAGGACCCCTCTTGCTCAGCAAGGCAAGGATCTCCGCCAGAAGATGAAAATGGTCTCTGCCCTTCCCGAGACTCCATTTCCGGGGCACCTGCCACCTCTCTGGGCATGCTCTCCCCTCCTGTTTCAGCCTGGAGGCCCCAGAGGGTGGGTGAGGGACCCTGCCCCTCATGGCAGGCCTCTCCGGAGGGGCCGGCCCCACGGGGACAGTCGGAGCCCAGGGACTGGCTGCGGCAGGGGCCTCCGGGGGCGCCGGTGCTGGCGCTGGGCGGCCGCGGGGAAGTCTCGAAGGAGGGCGGCTCCTCTCGGGCGGCCGCCTCCTCCAGCGCGCGGTGCTCCAGCAGCGGCTCGCGCAGGCCGGGCACGGCGCCCGCGAAGTAGCCGCCCTTGAGCAGGTGCCTCCGCCGCGCAGGCACCCGCCTGCCCGTGGCCGTGGCCGTGGCCGTGGCCGTGGCCGGGGCCCCGCGCGGCGGACTCTGGCCGGCCTGCTGGTAGAACAGGCTGCGGATGACGCTCTGCCGGGGCACGCAGCCCGGGGCAGCTGCGGGCTCGGTGCCCCCGGGCGGCGCGGGCCGAGGCAGGGCCTCCTCGGGAGGACAGGCCTCGGCCTCCTCGGGCAGGCTGGCCGACGGCCGCAGGAACCCTCGCGGGTGCACCAGCGGCGAGTGCGTCACCGGGGAGGGTGGCAGCGACTTGGCCCGGGCGAAGGGTGCCAGCTCGTTGTCGGAGGACGAGGAGCTGCTGGAAGAGGCGCTGGCGTCGCCACGCAGGTGCCGGGCCACGCCGAGGGAAGGGCTGTCCGGCGGGCCCTGGAGCAGCTCGGGGATGGAGCGCATCACCAGGATGGACTTGTAGCTCATCAGGGAGCGCTGGGGGCGCGGGGACGGGGGCCATCAGCCAGGGCCCACTGCCTCCCGACTCCGGTGCCCCCAGATGGGGGGCCCAGGAGGCGGGGCGCGTTAAAAGCCCTTGTCCCCATTCCCTACACCCCAGGACTCTGTGTTTGTGGCCCATCCTGTCAGCTCAGGGAACACAGATTCTGAAAGAAGGATGCCCAGCCCCCACCTCCCTGCACACAGCCAGCCCTGGGACCTCAGTTCCCCCACCTGCCTCCAGGCCCCTCCCTGCCCACCCCTCAGCCATCCCGCCTGGCTCACCTGCCAGCGGCTGCGGGCCAAGAGGAACTTGAGCTGCTTGGTGTTGATGAAGTGGGCCTCCTCCGCGGGCAGGGACTTCTGGGGGGCCCGGGTGAGAAAGCCACGTGTGTGAGGGGAGACCCTGGTGCACCCTAGAGCCAGATAGGCCCCACCCTCTTGGCCTCATTTTTCCTCCCTGTTCACCAGGCCTGCCAGATTCACCCTACTCACCTGGAACCAGGGGTGGGCAAGGCACTGGGCTGCACTGGGCCGGCTTCTGTGGGGAGACCAAGCCAGGGGTCAGGCCAGGGGTTGGCCGGTCTCCTGAACAGGGGATGGGGGAGGAGAGGAGGGCATGCACACTCACTCCGGGACCCTCCGCAGGGCGGCCTTGATAAAGTCCTGAGCATCCGGGCTGAGGTGTGCAGCCACCGGGCTGCTCCAGGACACCCGCCCCTCCAGCACGTTCAGGAGGGTTGCTCGGTCACTCTCGCCCGCAAATGGGGACACGCAGGTCAAGCTGAAAGCACAGTGTCGGGCCCTCAGACACGACCCCGGATCTCTGGGTCCCCTGGGGTTGGTCGGCAGAGCACTGACTGGGAAGGCCTCTTAGTTCCCTCAGCGTCCCAGCAAGTGTCTCAGACGTGCCCAGGTGTGCAGGCTCAGGCTGGAGTGAGGATCTGGATTCAGTCTGCACCTGCAGCGTCCTCAGGGCAGTAACTGCGATGGAGGGCCTCTGGACAAACCAGCCAGACCCTCTGAGGAAACAGCTCAGCGCTGTGCCTCACGACCCCACTGGGAAGAGCTTCTCTGGGACAGGGTATGGTGAAAAGCCCTGCGCAAAACCTCTTATCCGAGTTGGCCAACTGCTTGTTTCCAAACCAGCTCCCCCTTGGGTCCCAGGTCTCTGATCTGGGGAGGGCCAGCGGGGCCTGGGACCTCCCATGAGCCTGCGGGTGGGGTCTGGGATTTCTTCTGAGGAGATGGGGCACAGGTCTGCTCACCTGAGGTAGGAGATGACCCCCATAGCCCTGTGGGAACAAAACCACAGCTGTGAGTCACCCAGCCTGGCCCCCAGGTGAGGGGCATGAGGGGAATGGCAGCTGAGAGACGGCAGGCAGAGAACAGGAGGATGGGCTGTCATGGTGGCTTTGTCCCTGGGGGCCCACCCACTCACCAGATGTCAGAGGCTTCGCTCACAGGGGTCTGCTCAATGATCTCCGGGGACACAAACTCAGGGGACCCGTACTTGCTATACTTTGGCTCTGCCATGGTGATTTTTTGGGCAAAGCCAAAGTCGCAGATTTTAATGTCTTCCCGAGCAGGATGCACCATCAGGATGTTGGGGGGCTGTTGGACAGAGTCATGAGTGGGTAAGGCCTCAACCTACGGAGGTGACTCCTGGGGCTGCCAGGTCTGAGGCAGGGGGTTAACTAGGGAGTCTGTGAGGAGCTGTTCCATGAGACGAAGAGGCCAGTGGGGGCCGAAGCAGGTTTCAGTACCATTTGGGGGCAGCCTATGCTCTATCAGAGCCACACCCCACCTGCAGGGGCTGCTGGTAAAGTAGTGAGCCTCCCATCCCCAAAAATGAGTAAATCCTGACAGGAAAACTGGAAGTGGTGGGCCTGTGCCTTTCCAGCCTGCAGGCCCCAGGCTCCCATCTGCCCTTCCCAGGACTCTGGGATGCAGGGTGGTTGGGGCAAGTACCTTTATGTCTAGGTGGAGGATGCTGTGGCTGTGCAGGTAATGCAACCCCTCCGCCAGCTGCTGGATGTAGACCTTGACCTACAGTGGCAAAGGCCGTTGCGCAGGCAAGACAGTCAGCCTCGACCCCCCCCTCCCCTCCGCTTTCCTCCCCGCCTTGCGCCAATCTACACCTCCACTCCCTCCAAGCCTGGGACAGTCCCAGAGGCAGTACAAACAAAGCCTCCCAGACCCCATGAGCCTGGGCATGGCGATTCCTCTGGGCCCTGAAGGTGGGGAGGGTTTGGATGTGTGAAGCCGCCTGAGCAAAACAGGAAGCTTGATATTTCAGGAGAAGGCAAGGGTTGGCCCATTGGCCAGGTACAGGCTGGGAGAGGGAAGTGGTGAGCTCTGCCCAGGAGGTCTTTGAGGAACTGTGACACTTCGTGAGGCCCTGGAGACCCCAAAAGGTCTCTGAGCTGGGGCACACTGTGCAAGAGGGGAGGCTGTGTCTGCTGGGGCAGGAGTCAGGGTGGGGGGCGGGGGAGTAGGAGGCCTGGTGGGTATACATGCAAGCCCATTGGCTGGGCAGACAGCTCAGGCTGCAGTCACCTCAGCTTCTGTCACCACACTCTTCTTGAACAGGCGGTCCAGTAGTTCCTCTGATGAGCACCTGGGGCTCAGGTCAAGGAAAGCTTTGGGGCCTGGAACCCACCCGGCTCCACACCCCATGGCAAGTCTTATCTTGGGGTGGAAGTGGGGGTCCATGCTGGGGAGGTGGGCCCTCCGGGTTGAGGAGAGAGCTGAGGCCAGGAGCCAGTAGCAGAGTTGGAGTGGAGACATCCTCTACTCTGCACAAAGCCCACGTCCCCTGCAGGGACAGGGGTCGCTGACTGGGGGAGGTGGCGGGGAGTGAGCACGTGACACCCAGAGACTCTAGCAAGTGGTGGGGTGAGACCCAGAGGGGGCAGGGAAGGGGTGTGGCCCTCCCTCGAGCCTGAGTGGACAAAGTAGGAAGCCCAGCACTTGGGGCTCAGGGCTGCCATTTAAGCAGCCCGACCTCCTGCTGAGAGAGGCCACATGGAGCAGGGGAGGGGCCCTGCCCAGGCATGTCTTGGACCCTCTGGACGCAACCCTGCCCAAATTCCCGACTCAAGGGGCAGCGAGCTCTGAGGACAGGGCCATGTCTGGGCTGGTTAGTCACACAGCATCGTAACAGGAACGTGGGAGGCCCAGCTGGCGGCCCCCACTAGGAAAGCAGGACCGAGGACACCAGGATCGCAGGCCCGCAGCGCCCGGGGACCCCTGCTCTCCTGAGGCCTGCTCCCTCCTGGTGCTCTTGGGGCTGGGGGCTGGATACAGCTCCAGGACAAGAATGAGCGTTTTGCGCGTCTCAAACTGGTCCAGCAGCCTGGTCACCAGCGGGTGGCTCAGCTCTGCCAGCACATCTCGCTCCCGGTAAGCCTGGGTGCGCGTCCTGCTCCGCAGGGGGATGAACTTGGCAGCACAAGACATCTGGTTGCCCTTGTGCTGCACCCTCTTCACAAAGCCGAACACACCTCTAGGAAGAGGGAGCCCACGCTGACTCCCAAGACGGCTCCAAGGAGGGAGGTGGGGTTCCTGGAGAACAGGGGCTGGGGGAGCGGGTACTGGGGAGGCAAGGACTCCCTAGAGGTAGGGTTCCCAGGGTACGGGCTTCCTGAGGATGGGAGGGTACTGGAGGGGGGAGGCGAGGATGGGATGGGTGGGGGGTCTTCCAGGAGATGGGAGCTTCCAAAGGCAGGGTTGCAGTTGATAGGCGGGCAGATTCCTGAGAGAGGAGGATTCTGGGAGAGCAGGGGCTGGGTGCTGGGCAGGGTTCCCAGGCGTCCAGAGAGGACTGAGGGGTGGCCTCTGATAAGTGGGGTCCTCAGGAGGTAAGGGTTTATGGGGGACCAGGACTCCAGAGGGCAGGGTTCCGGGGGTTGGGGCTGGGGATCCTGGGCTAGGGATCCAGCAGGCCAGGTTTGGGGGACTGGGCAGGGATGGGGGCGGGGCTCCTGGGGCTGGGGGAGATACCTCCCAATCTCTTCCTTGACTTCGTAGAAAGAGTGCAGTTTTCTCCGATAGCTTTGCTTCCCCGAGCCCAGCTCGCTGGCCCCTATAGCCAGGGAGCAGTCAGTTGCCAGTGTGGACAGAGATCACCACCCCCTCTCACTGTTCCCCAACTCTGTAGTGTCTGCGGGGCAGTTCCCTGTGCCCGAGCCTGTGGGAGCCCACAGGACACCACGCCCGCAGGAAGTCGGACTGGGACCTGGGAAGGGTTCCCTGATTCACCTTCGTGCACCAGCAGCTCCGCCTTGCACAGCACCTGGCCGCCAGCGTTTTGGGCCAGGCAGGTGTAGACACCGGCATCGTGCTGGGCCACATCCCTCAGCACCAGGGAGTAGGTTGTCCCTTCCTGCTGCTGGCTGAGCCGTGCACTGTCCACCAGCTGGACGCTGTCCTGGAGGCACAGGTGGGGGGTGACCATCAGCCCACCCTGCCTTCCGTGAGTGACATGCCATGTCCAGTGGGGATTTCACTCTCCCTCCAGATACAGGGCCCCACCCCACACGCATCTCTACCTTATACCAGGTCACTGTGGGCTGTGGGTTGCCCTCGATGACGGCCTGGAATTCCGCTGTGCTGCCTCCCTGTGCCTGCACATCCTCGATGGTGACCTGCATGGACGGGGGTCCTGGGGGTACGGAGAAAACCGTGGGGAGAAGTCCAGGCTGCACAGCACAGCCGCCCACCGCAGCCCACACTGCAGTCTGTGAGCGGGGCCTGCATCATCGAGACCCCGGTGGGCTGGCAGGGACCCAGGTGCCTCAGGCGCCCCAGGCATCTCAAGGCCCTGAGACCCTCAGGGTGACAAAGCCCCTCGGCCTCCCAGGTGAAGGCGGCCCCTCCTGATTCGGCGCAGGCTCCAGACAGTTAGGAGGTGCTTCTGAGCACCGTCTCCCCGCTTGAACCTGGCTCTTGGAGGCAGGCACACAGGGCATGCTAACTTAGGCTGCAGAGAGGACATCTAGGTCCCTGCTGCCTGTGCTCCCCTCCCAGGGATGCCCCTCGGAGGGGACTCAGGGGCTGGGGTCGCAGGGGCTGGCCGCAGCAAGCTGACACACATCTGGCCGCAGCAAGCTGACACACATCGGATGGCTCCTCCGTGCAAGTGTCCCCCAGCCGACTGCCCGGCGGGCACACACGTAGCCTACTTGCTGCGGCACCCAGGTCGCTGGCCTTGTACACGTATGTCCGGTGCATGGTTTCTGTGAACACATGGCTGCAGACATCCCAGAGCTCAGTGGCCTCTGTCCCTGGCCAGGCCGCGCTCTCCATCCTGGGGTCATGCAGCGGGGTGAGTTGTCTGCCACCCATCCACTTCTGGGGTTGGGCACTGACCCTGGTGGTAAGATGGGCCCCTGCTCCACCCCCACCCGGGGCTGCAGCAGACTGCATGGAAAGAAATGCAGAGACCGGGGCCCAGCCCTACGTGTGGAGGGGCTCCCCGAACACCTCTCGCCCCGAGAGTAACCTCTCCTCCTTGTACTGCCCTTTGGCTGGGGTGGGGCTGATGAGGAATGCCCTGGGGTGCTGTGCGCCCACTTCTTACTCCTCCTGCCCTGCTCGCAGACGTCCCCGCATAGAAAGCTCCACCCAGTATGCCAGGGACATTACCTGATGGGAACCATGCGTTTGTGAGCCGCCACAGGAGCCCCTGGGTCCTGATCCTGGCTCCCAGGAGGGAGAGACTCAGGCACCTTCCTGGACTCTGCTGGTGGGAGGCCAGGGCCTAGTGAGACAGAGCTTGGGCTGCACTGGGGCTGTCCCCAATGACATGCCCCTGTCACCCTCCAGGGCACAGAGGGTGGGAGCACAGGCAGAGCAGGGGCGCAAGGGTCCGTGTCCCCAAACCCGGGACTCTTTCCACGCATGTGCACCTCCTCCAGGCACCCACCTGTCCTGGCCGGGAGCCCAGGCCACCAGCCCTAAGGCTGCCCACCTCCCCCACACCCCATCCCACAAGGGATGCGGCACTCGGTGGAGAGGACCCCCTCGGCAGCATCCCTAGGGTTGCATCTGTCAGGGGCAAGGTATCCTCCTCCTTCCTCTCCTCCGCCCCACCCCCTCCTCTCCTACCCTGAGCACAGGGTGCCCAGGCTACCTACCGGGGCTCTGACTCAGGTCTCTGACACCCAGGACAGATGTACTCAGGGTGGGAACCTCCCTGAACTACCTCTCCCCTGCCTAGTTTCGTAGATGGGGGACAGCCTGAGTAAGGGGTGGGCCTTGCCCAGGGCCCCTATGCAAGGATCCCAGTGATATCTGGGTCCCCAGGGTTCTTCCACTTCACTCCCATGGGATGAGCACCCATGGCGACCAAGGCTTGGGTCAGCACAGAGGAGGGGGTCTGGGAGCAGGTGGTACTTGGCAGTCAGCCTGCCACTGGGCCTCACCAGGTTCATCTGCAGCCTCAGTGCCTAGGAGCTGGGGGCTGGCCTCCTGGAGAGCAAGTGGCTCCTTGGGGCCCAGGCCAGCGTGGTCCCCTGCAGAGGTTCCCGGAGCCTCCAGGCCCACCAGTGTCCTCTGGCCAGATGTGCTCTGGTCCACTTGCTCCAGAGCAGTTGGGGGTGGGACAGCAGCACCTATGGGAAAAGTGGGTCAGCCTGTAGGGGTGAGACATGGCTGAGGACCTGAGCAGGGGCTTCAGGAAACCTATCTCAGTCCTTAGAGATGCCCAGGTAAGACGAACAGGCTGCCTTTCCCACCCACCACTCCTCTCTCAGGAGGCGCTGGAGGTGGAAGCCCGCAAGAGAAAGGGGCCTGGGAGTGGGTAGAGACGGTGCCCAGGGCACTGAGAGCAGAGCCCCACCACTCCTGCACTTGTGCCCAGATGCCTCCAGGAGAACGCCAACTCCTCAGGAGCAGCTGAGCATGGTCACCCTCCATGCGCCCCGTCTGCCCCAAGGTCTCAGCTCTCGCCATCCCTTCATCCTGTGCTGACCTCCCTCATGGCTCACTCTGGACCCCAGGCCCAGTGGACCCAGCCCCATAATATAGGGAAACCTGCAGCCAATTGAGGGGCCTGGGCACCCACAAGGGGTGGGCTCCCTTACTGCCCTCCCATAGCAGACCCTGTCCCCCACCCAGGACGGGACTCCACCAGAGGGCCTGTCTGGCCCAGGTCACTGCCCCTTCATCTGGCCCTGCCCTGGCCTCCAATTCAGCCCACACCTCTTCCCACCAGACCCTCCCTGCCCTCAGCCTTGGGTGCAGCCCCTTCCTCCGCCTGGCTGCCAGCCCCAGGTGGCATCACTGTAGTCGGACAGGTGTGCCCAGTCATGCCCACTGCTCCATTCCCAGCAGGTCCCCTTGCCTAGAGCCCTCCCCTGCCCCAGGACCCTCTCCAGCATTAGGGTACCCACCCTGTCCTTTCCCACTCCAAGGAGGACCCTCCCCCCACACATCACACCCCCATTGTCTGTCCTGACAACAGCCTGGCTGCACAGGGGCAGGAAGGCCTGCCTGCTCGAGTGCTGGCAGGCTGGTCAGGCGAGTGCGCTGCCTCCACCCAGGGACCTCAGACGGCCAGGACCCACCCCAGGCTGCAGAAGAGGGGGCCTGGGCTGCCACTGGTTGGTCCCCAGAGCTAGGTCTAGAGGGCCCCTACCGCCCAAGTTCTAGAGCCACTTGAAGAAGCAAGAAGGAGCAGAGTACAGGGTGTGGGAGCCAGTTTATTATCATCATGGAGTCAACTAGCAGGGGCTGCTTCCCACCCAGACCCTGGCCCATGCTGCAGGGGAGGCCTGGAAAGTCTACAGAGGGCACCCAGTGTCCATGGGAAGATGTCCCCCTAAAAGCCCCCACTGAGATGGGGCAGCCTGGGCTTGGGGCAGGGGTGTGCCACAGCAAAGAGAGATGGGAGGTCACAGCCCAGACCGAGTCTACCTGCTGTTCCCCCACAGCTCTCAGTAAATCTGGGTTACAGCTGTGCAGACAGTGTCCTCAGCTGAAGACCCCAGGAAGACAGGCAGCTGAAGTCCCGAGTTGCTGGAGAGCAGGGGGGTGGTCAGAGCACATGTCCTGAGGTGCTGGCTTCAGGCCCCTCTCCAGAGCTCAAAACTCACAGCAGCTGTGAAGCAGGTAGGTACGGTGCCAGGCAGGGTCCTAGGCCCCAAGGCCATGCCCCTCTTTCTGCTGCTCTTATGCAGCCCTGTCAGCAGTAAACTGGCTCTGAGAGGGTCAATGTCTCACCCCCCAGCCGCCTGTGACCTTGAGGGTCGAGGGTCGCAGCCTCAGCCCTGGGACGGACTGGGGTCCTCATCCCCGTCAGGCCGAATGTGCAGGGTGACTGTCTCACCCACTGTCCCAAAGCTGACCGTGTGGGTGGAAACCTCCGTTTTGAAGCTGCTCTGGCCACTGTCCGCAGAGCGATGGACTTGGGTGCAGAAGGATGTGGCACCCCTAGCCCGGGAGACACCAACAGGGCGGAAGACCTGGGGCCTCGACAGAGCTGCTCCCTGGGGCAAGCAGCTGAAGAAGCCAGGTGGGGCTCGGGGGCCTGGTGGGTGCCACACGTCAAGCAGGACGGGCTGTCCCACAGTGGGCTCGCTGATCTCTCTCTGGAGCACCGAGACCTCGCAGGGTGGGTCGTCGGAGACACTGGGCACGGGGCTGCTGCAGCCGAAGGTCTCCCCTTCCTGGGGCATGTAATCCTCCAGGTCAGCCAGCGTCAGCACACAGCCATCGCGTGTGAGGATCTTGGGGTCCCAGCCTCGAAGGTCCTCGGCGCCCAGGGGCTCCTCCATCAGGTGGACACCTCTCCCCTCCCGCACCTCCAGGGGGGCCTCCTCTTTGGTGGCCCCAGGAGGGGACAGCTCATGGGTCTCCAGCCCAGCATCCACACAGAAGACTCTGCCCTGGGTCAGGGGCTCCTGAGTCAGCAGCTTGTTGTTGGAGTTGTTTGTGTTGGGGTCTCCTCTGGGGGTCCCACCAGGAAGTGTGAAGAGAAGCCCCGCTGAGCTGCCAGGCACCTCTCTAGCTGGAGATGCACCCCTTGGGCCTGTTTTCTTCACCTGGACTTCGATGGTCTCCTCGACCTCCACCCACTTGGGCCTGGGCCCAGTGCCCCTGGGCAGGGCTGGCGTATGGGCTCCGGGCTCTGTCACGTACAGCGTGGGTACAGGGGGCTTCCAGCCTGGCTCCTCCCCTGGCCTTCGAAGTTGGCCAGCCCCTGGTGAATGCAGCAGCTCAGGGGCTGACAGGCCTGACCTGTGTGAACTGGCAGGGTGCCGGGAAGGCGAGCGGGAGGGAGACTTGCTGGGGGACTTGAGGCGGCCACGCGGGCTCTTCACCACGGTGGTGATGGTCTCCTCTCTGCAGGGAGAGGGCCGAGAGGAGATGGCACGGAGACCTGCAGCCTGGCTTGCCACCCATGCCACCAGCACATTCAGAGCCAGCAGGAGAGATCAGGTTAATGTACCAGCAAGCAAAGGGTGAAACTACATAAGCTCCTACACATGCACTTGAGCCCCATCTCTGGAACCCCCAGCCAGAGAGCCAAAGAAACAAACACAGAGTCTCTTCTGGTCAACCATGGCCTCTGGTGCGCAGACCTAAAATAGTTGAGGCATCACTGCATCACACAGGTGCCTCCAAACCCCAGACCAAGTCCAGTGTGCAAGTCCCTGTGGGTAGTATTCCCTGTTCATAGCTGTCTTATTTTGGATGCCAGTCCTCTCAGAGCTAATGGCCAGTGTGCAAGGACAGTGCCCCACAGTCCTCCTTGTCTGTCCCACCAGCGTTTTGTGCTTTGTATCATGGGGTGGGGGCCCAGCAAGCTCTCAGAGGGCAGGTGCCTCAGTGATCTTGAGTTAGGGACAGACTGGGCAGTTGATGCCACAGGTGCAGGTATGAGAAGGTTGTCAGAGCCCTGACCTGCAGTCTGGGTTCCTGGCCTCTTGGTCTGGTGGTGTGAGGCTGGGCAAGGACACTTGGTCCCGGATGTGACTCTGCTGTCATAGGCTTTGTGACCTCAGACAAGCTCTTCCCCTTCCTGGGCCCCATCTTCCAAACAGGGAGTGGGGGGAGAAGAAGCAGAACTCAAGGCCAGTTGCATGTGGGTGCACATGGGGTGCTGATTGGAGACTCTTCAGCAGCACTGGGGGATGGGTCTGGCCCCCCTTTATGGGAGTGGGCAAGACTCAAAGAGGCTCAAAACTTTCTCAGGACCAAGAGTCAGAAGCCCACCAGTCAGCTAGGTCCTCCTCGACCGTCCACTGCCCTGACCTGGCTGGGTGCTGAGGGTGAAATGAGGGACAGGCAGGGGGAGCAATGGGCTGAGGAACACACAGCTTTCCTGGGCCCCAGGACCTGCATTTCCTCTTGGGCTCAGGCAGAGGGATTTGGTGTGCTGTCGTCAGCTGCCTGCCTGGTAAGAGGTTGTCTCTCTTTCTCCAGCTTTGCTTTTGTCTAACTCAGGGCTCCATCCAGGAGCAGTTACCCTCAGGCATGGACCCAGAGATTTGTGGCCACACCTCAGGGAGCAGAGCAGTTAGAGGTCCTGCCTCCTCCAGCCCTCACCTGGAAAGGGGAAATGCTATCTCCACCTCACTGAGGAGAAACTGAGGTTTGGAGTCAGAGCCCACTCAGGGCCAAAACCTGCCTTCTTGCCCCGCACTCAGGTCCAGAGGTCAGAGTCTGCCCACACATCAGGGGAACCTGGGCCAGGTCCCATCTGCTGGCCTCATGCTGCCTAATTGGCTAAGAAAGGACAGTGGGTCAGGTGGAACTGGGAAACTGGATCACTCCTCTAAAAGGCACTTCCACCCTGGCCGGTGGTGCTCAGTGGTTGGAGCGTCAGCCCATGACCCAAAGGTCATAAGTTCAATTCCTGGTCAAGGGCATGTACCTGGGTTGCAGATTTCATCCCTGGCCCTGGTCAGGGCGCATGCAGGAGGCAACTGATTGCTGTGTCTCTCTCACATCAATGTTTCTCTCTCTCCACCCCCTCTCTCCCTCCTGTCCACTCTCTCTAAAACTTAATGGAAAAATATCCTCAGGTGAGGATTAACGAAAATAAATAAATAAATAAATAAATAAATAAATAAATAAAATGCCACTCCCACTACTGGGCTCCCTGCTGCTCCCATGAGGGCATGTGGGCATCCTGCTCTGAGGCCATTGGTACAGCATGTGGGGCTTCCAGGTGGTAGTCTCTCCAAGCCGGTTGCTTTTCCATACTCCTGGCTCCCCGGCACCCTCACTGTGTGGTGTGCCCGGTCGGGGGCATGCTGTGCCAGGCAGTTTCCTCCCTCCACTTCTCACGCTGAGCGGGTACACTCCTTGTGGGGTGAAAGTTGCTACCACCATGAGCCTGGAATGCAATGGACTTTAGGGTACCTGGAGTCACCTAGTCCAGTCTCCCATTGGCATGAGTCCTCTCTGACACTCCCCACCCCCCCACCCCTACCCCCCGCCACATAGGGCTGCCTGGCCCATTTCTGCTCCTCATTATGTCATCCATTAAATGTGAAAATAACAATGCTCCTCTCATGGATGAAATGTAGAGTTGATCTGTGTAAAGCTGCAGAGTAGTTGCATACCTCCAGGGATGGGGTGCTCATTGCTGCCCTAGGCAGCCCCTCTATTGTGGGGTGTCGACCTGCTTTGTGGGAGGAGGAAGAAAGTCAGGAAGGTTAACCCAGGACCTTATCAAACGTGTGAATATGGGATTCTCTAGCAACATGACTAACTGTAGGCCCTTTAAGAGGCCTGAGGCCCTTGGGGAACTAAGAGGTTGCCATCCTGGAGTTCTCAGTCACCTGGCCTTAGGAAACGATCGCCTTTCTTGCCTCCTGGCTTTTGCAAGCTCTTCCACCACATCCACCTGCACACATCTCCTATTGGAAGTCCTTCCAGATTGTCCAGGCCAAAACCAATCCCTCCTTCATGGCTTCAACTAGCTCTGGACCTCTTGTGTTATTTAATTATCAACAACCATATGTCTTTTTTTTCCAGCTTTAAAGGCTTGGAAGAAGAAGGACAGTGGGTGTGGCACCAGGGAAATGGGTGCTTTGTTAGCTTAGAATCACAAGCCACCCTGAGAAACCCTCTTTTCTTTCCTGAACCTCAGTTTCCCCATCTTTCAAATGTGAGGGTTGGACTTGGAGATGTCTAAGGGCTCCAGAGCTATGGTTATACTATTTTAATTGAAGTCAAACTAGTGAAAAGTTAAAGTTCAATTCTTCATTTGCATTAGACACATTTTAAATGCCCAATAGTCACATGCAGCTGTAGTAGACACTGTAAACTTGTAATATTTCCATCCTCACAGGAAATTCTGTTGGACAGCAACACCCTAGATCCCAGGGTGTTGAAGGGTAGAAATATGCCTCTAGCCCAGCAGGACACAGTTGTCAGTCCCAGGTCTACCCTAACAGGTGTGACTCTAGGTGAGACACTGTGGAGTGTGCAGAGTAAGTCTACCCTCCTGAGGCAGTGCAGCCATGGAGAGGGTTCTGAGGCCCTGGAAGAGAAAGCTGAGTGTGAAGGCAGCCAAGTCCAGGGGAGTGAACTCCCTGGCAGTACCTGCAAGGTGCTGGCAGTCTGTGTGGCAAGCACAGACAGTGAGGGCAGGCAGTCAGGCAAGCAGGTGCCAGACCACACGGGCAAGGTCCGGGTGGGTTAGTGGGCATGCAGGTGGCACGGCAGTCAGAAGGAAGGTTAGAAACACGCCTGCACTTACATGATGACGGTTTTCTTGGGGACTTTAGTCTCCTGCTCAGTGACTACAAAGAAAACAGTCGGAATAGCGAGGGTTACAGATCAGTCAGCACGTAGGGCTGAGCTAGCTAAGTGGCATGGCAGTGTAGTAGCCCGCTCAGCTTAGCAGCACTGGGTCCAAGCCCTGCCGGGCCGTGTGCCCCAGGGACACTGTCTCATGTTAGAGCGCTAGTTCCCTCACTGAACTGCTGATCTGTCTGCCTTGAGTGGTATGGCAATGCATGCTCCATGAGAGCAGGACCTGTCCCTCTTGAGGGTCTTGCAGAAGCTTCAGATAAAGCAAGGCCCTTTCCTAGGCTGCCCACACAGAATCCCAGCTTCTCCTTCAGCTATGTGCCTAGGGAACCCTGGGAATTTGTCAGGCCAAAGTCCTGCTTCTCAGACATAGAAACTGAGGTCTAGAGAGAGGGAAGGAATAGCCTGTGGCTGCACAGTGAGCAAGCAGCCAAACTAGAACCAGGATAGCTGATGCCCATTTTACAGGGAAAAAATCCCCTAAAGACCAAAGGTGTCTCTAGGAGAGAATGGCTGGAGTCCTGGAGGAGGCGAATCTGAGCTCCACGGCTGGAGAACACGGAGGCCCATGGAGCAGCCTGCAGATGCCTGGGCAACCCAGGTCTTCTCACAGGAGCGCCTAGCTTTCCTCCTCCCCGGAGCAGCAGGATAGGGCCTGTGACTCCTGTCTTGTGATGGGGGACCCAAGTCCCAGAGACAGAACAGGACTTGTCTGGGGCCAGGCAGCAGTTATGCTAATCATCTTAAGGCCTCTTTTTCTGCAGCTTCTGGGCGGGGTCAGGCTTGGCTCAGGGGTGTCCCACCCAGTCTTGCCCACCTGGACAGCAAGGATGCCACCGGCTACCAGCTCCCTCAAATCTCAGCATCCCCTCTCACTGTCCTGTGTAAGTTGAAGGGGAGGCTCTGCTTTGCTGCAAAGCCACATGGAGTAAGGCTTTGCTTTAGGCAACCAAGAGCGTTTTAGACTTGTCTTTGATTAGGTGCATGTGAATTAAATGTACTAGCTGAGTCTCTGTGTGTGCACACGTGTATACGTGTGTTCCTGTGTGGGTATGCACACAGGTGTATGTGTGTGCGTGCATGTGCATGTTTGTGCAAGCTGCTTCCTGGAGAGAGGGCAGCCTGCTGGGAGAATGGGTTCAGAAAAAATGCCATGGATTTGTCTAAGCTGGGCAGACCCTGTGTGCAGAGCAATGGGAGAACCAGGCCTCTGCCTCTCATCCTCCCTGACGGGCCCATCCTGTGCTCTTGGGAGTGCTGGTCTGGCACCCCTAGATGGCTTTGTTCCTGACCTAACTGCAGCCTGATAGGCTCTGGGCCCTGGTGAGTACTGGCTACCGTGGGAGGGGTGCAGACGTGCGAAGCAGGACTTCCAGCCCAGTGCAGTTTCACAAGCGAGGGGGCGGCGCCCACTCCACAGGACCAGCTGGCTGCGGGCCACCAGGTTATCGATAAAGCAGCAGGACAGGGTTAGGAAGCGGGAGGTGGCAGGCTCCAATTCCAGGGTCTGTGAGAACCGGCCATCTCCCTGAGTGAGGCACAGCACGTGTCCACACTGGAGGCCGGTCACGGAACATTGACAAGAAAAGATCCACCAGGACAGTGAAGAGAACGGCTCTGTAGGACTGTGCTTATCCCCAGCCGAGAGGGAGCTCCGAGCCCCCTGCTCAGCACACCCCCTGGAGGTGCCACCAGCAGGAAGTGGAAGTGCCAGAGATAGCCCTGTCCTCCGGCAGAACTGGCCGGCAGTGCAGGCAGCCCTCTGGGGGACGAGGAACCAGAACCCTTGCCCACAAGGGAGGGATGGGTCTCCGTGAGGACCCTGGAGAGTCTCGAAGGCCCTGAGGCCAAGTTCTGAACTCTAGGTGGCCGACTCTGTGAGGATCCAGACAGACAGTGGCCCCCAGACGCTGGGTCCTGGGAGGGACTGGGTCTAGTGGCCAAGGATCACAGCAGCCAACTTTCAGAATTTGGGAGGACACACATTTCAACTTGTCCTACTATGGGAGTTGCAGCTCCACCAGGTGTTGGCCCAGCCTGTACTTGCATGTCTCCAGGGACAGGAGGCTCACCACCTTCCAGACAGCCTCTTCCAGGTGAGGCAGCTCAGACGGAGAAGCTCTCCCTTGGCAGCTTGCTCTGTGAGCCCCAGAAGGCTGCTCTCTCAGACTGAGCAGCCCAGGACAGATGTGAGCTGCCCTCCTCCCTGTCCTGGCCATCCTCAGCCAGACCCAGCTGGGACCCTGGGGTCACAGTGTGTGTGAGTGGAAGCATGAGGCACTTCCCTGCCCTTCGCCTCCTGCCAGAAACACACCTTCCCAAATGAGGCCCATTCTGTAGTCTGGTCCACCTCTCCCCCTCCCAGGACCCCAGGGGTGGCCCCAGGCCAGGGATACTCAACATGGACAGCCTGCCTAGTATGGAGAGACCAGAACCATGACACCCGCTCCATCTCCTGGAAGCCAAACTGGAGCCCAGCAGCCTACACTCTGCACTTGGCTAGCGCCCTCTTAGGTGGAGTTGTCCCACTTACCATTCCTCCCACCCCTCCCACTTGCTGGCCGCTGCCTGACAGGCTGCCCAGGCCTGGGTCTGCCCTTTATATACGTTATTCCCCAGGGATGGTGAGCAGGGCCTGGGCCCTGAGCCCTAAAGTTGTCAGTCCAGCCTTGCCCGGGTTCTGGGTTTATGGCCCATCATCCTCGTCCCACCCACTTTCTATTCCAGTCAGGCCTCTGCAGCCCCTCCATCCAATGCCTCTTCTCCAGGGAGCACACCCTGATTGGAAGGACTGATGGTGTCACCCCACCCAGCCCCAGCAAATCCAGCCAGGCTGAGACCTTCAACGGCTGCACCTACCTTCCACCACAGCCACGTGCTCCCTGCGGCGGTGTGGTTCCCTGGCCTGCAGGGTAGGGCCCTGCAGGCACAGCTCCACGCCGTCTCGTACGGAGCCCAGCCGGTTCACCAGCTGCGGACAGACACAGACGGCAAAGGCCACTTAGAGTCCAGGGAGCCTGACTCACCCTTTTGGGGATGAGTTGAACTTACAGGGCCCAAGCCGACTTGAGACCTGACACGGAGGGCAGACCCCTCCCGGCCCACCCCAGGCTGCCAGCAGCAGTATCATGGAGGAGGCTGGCCCCAGGCAGACACAGCCTGCACACACTGTCCCTGGACCATGAAGGGCAGGACAGACCCTGCCCAGAGCCCCGCTTATGGAGTCCTGTTAGCTCATCATAGATGGGGTGGCAGTTGCCTGTTTTCCCTTCTTTAATAACGGGTGGTGTGCGACAGTGGCCTGGTGTTCCCTCTCATCAGAAGGTGAGTGACAGTCGGTCTGGTGTCTCCTCTCTCACCACGGTGGTGGGAGACAGTTTCATGGCGTCCCCTGTCTCAGAATGGACTTTGGTAAGTCTGTTGTACAATCTTTCACCATGAATGGTAGGTGACAGTAAGCCTGTGTCTCCTCCCTCATCATGGATGGTGGTGACAGTGGAGCTGATATCTTCTGTCTCATCCATGGACGTGCATGACAGTGGACTTGGTGTACTGTCATGGACCCTGCGGGACCTGAACCTGATGTCTGCTCTACATCATGCGTTATCGATGATGATGACAAGGTTGTGGCCCCACGGCAAGCTCCCCACCACTTCCCTGTATCCTCCCCGCTCACCTCACACTCATAGTGGCCCAGGTCCTCCTTGCTGGCCTCCCGGATCTCCAGCACCAGCAGGCCACTGCGTGGCTCACTCAGGGTCCGGTACTTGCCACCAGGGGTCAGGAGGGCCCCGTCCTTGTACCACCTGAAACCAGCAGCCCCAGTAGTCAGTGGAGCCTCTCCAAAACCCCCAGTGCTCATGACCCGCCTCACCCACCCCACAGACCTGGTGTCCTGATAGCGCCCACCCTTTTGGATGCCACCTGCCCAACATCCGGCCTAGCAGTCCCTCCTTGCTGCAGCGAGGGCTGTGTCAGACAGGCCACGCCCTCAGGACACCCACTTCTCACCCAAATGGCTGAGCTTCTGTCTAGTTGACCCCAACACAGTGAACAAGCTGCCCACCCTCGATTTACAGGCAGAAGTGGAGGCCCTGGGCAGGCCCACCCCCCTTGTCCACCTAACCCACCTGATCTGAGGGTGTGGGGCACCTTCGATGGTGCAGGTGACCTGGGTGTCCTCTCCTTCCACAAAAGGCACTGCCCGGACCTTGCTCACAAACCTTGGGGGGACTGTGGGGCCAGAGGGTGGGGAGGAGAAAGGGAGAGACACGGAGAGAGACAGAGACGGAGAGAAATGGAGAGAAACACAGAGACAGGTAAAGAGATACACAGAGAGATAGATTGAGAGACACAGAAAGAGGAAGGAAGAGGGAGAGAGACAGAGAGAAAAGATGGAGAGATAGAGACACAGAGAGAGGAACACAGACAAAATGAGAGAGAAGGCATAATGTGCAGGACCCCACCCGGACCAATGAGGCCCCATACTTGGGTCAGACATCCACAACCCCTGCCAGCTCCATCCGAATGCCTGCACCGCCTTGGGGACTGCTGTGGTGGGTGTGTCCGGGGCCCATCCAGCCTCCCTCCCAGGCTCACCCTGCACCAGGATCTTGCCCAGGGTGCTGGCATTGCCGGCAGCACTGGCCGCAAAACACATGTACTGGCCGGAATCAGCGCTGGTCAGATTGTCCAGGATGAGGGTGCATGAGCCATCAGGGTCTTCAATGAGGATGTGGTGAGGGTCCACCTCCACTGGCTTCCCATCTGGAAAGGAGGGAGGCCGTCATAGAGAGGTGCACGGGGACAAGAGGCGGGGCTTGCCTGGGGTCATGGTCACAGGCAGTGATGGGTTAGGGAGCGGGCCTGAAGCACAAGGGCCAGGTGCAGCTCCCTGGATACGTCCCCAGGCTTTCGTGTGCACAGTGTGGCCTTTGGAGGGTAGGCTGGGGGCCTGAACCCCACAAAAGACATCCCATTCCAATAACCAGACCCTGAGCCACCTAGCCAGTGATTCTGTGACCTCCAGGCACTTCCAAGGTGCAGACCTCCCCAGCCCCAACAGACACACTGTCTGAATACCCACCCAACCTAATGTCTCCAGCCATCATGTGATTCTTTCCTGGGTGAGGAATGGGGAGATGTGCACCTTTCACTCCGAAGAACCCTTTCCTCCATAAATAAGTAAAATTCCATAAACAAACACTTTCCGATGTGCTAAACAAGGTGGTTTAAGTTACAACCATTCATAACCAGAATCTTGACCTTTAATTCACAGGAAACCTTAAAAAATGATTTTAACGCATACAAAACAAAGCCTCCAGCCGCCACCCCATTTCTCTCCACCCCTGTTCTATGTTCCAGGAAAGTTGTTCTCTCTCCAGTGCTTCCTTCTCATCTCCCAACGTGCATCCCCCCCGCCCCAACCCCCACTTCCATCTCCCACAGAACAGCTCTCAGCAAGGCTGCTGGTGACATCATCAATCCAGTGCCTCCTCAGTCCTTGCTTACTGTCAGAGAACAGCTCTCCAGACCTTTCTGGCATCCCACCAGGCCCACTGCTGTGCAGACATGACACCAGCTCCGGCCCTTGTTCAGAGTCACCTGGGCTGTCCAGGGCACAGAAACAGAGCCTTCTCCCCTTCCCCCGACCCCCGAGGCATTTCTCTCTCTGGGGAATGGACGGGCAGATGTGTCAGCAGCCCTACAAAAGCTCAGCACCTCCTAAATCTTGGGGTCTCTCTTGCGGTGCGACCCACTGTGCACAGCTAATATCTGGCCCTGGGCATGGGGATCGGGGCAACTGACCCAAAGCACTGTGCTTTTTTTCTGTGACTGGGTTTTGTGTCTGTGTCTGGCTGGGAGGCAGGAAATCATCTTAGATCCTTCATGGCTTCTGATATTCAGTTTGGTGACAAGCAAGAGACACAGTCAGAGACACATCATTCCAGCAGAGAAAGAAGGTGGCAAGTAACAGGGCCTGAGGGAGGTCCATGGGGATTGGTGGTAGACATGCCAACCGACCTGTGTGGTCAGCTGGGCAGTCACAGCCCTCTCCACCTGCTGCCTGTGAATGGAGAGGAGCTGGGCAGGTGGCTGCAGTCTGCGTGCTGAGAGGGAGGCTCAGAGACAGATTCCTGGTTGGTGCCTTGGTCGACACGCTCTCTCCTTGCGCTGTTGGTTCAGCCTCGGGTCACCCTGCTTCCTATGTGCGGACAGAGCTGGCCCTGATGTAGCTAATCTGCCACCTTGACTCCCAGCCCCGCCCTGGAAACTCTGTGCTCTGCTTCTGGAGTGATTCACCCTGGACTTGTCTGTCTTTAACCAGCTCTGATGCCAGACCCCCTCGGCACCTGGCAGTCCCCCTCCCTTTAGATTAACACTTCTTTCCCACCCTCTCACTGGCTACAAAACAGTCTGGGAGGCAAAGCGTGGAGGTCTGATCGTCTTGCATTTTTGTATGTAAGTCTCCTGTTAACCTCATTAATCGACCAGCTGGAACGGTCTGCCTCGTTCTTTGGTCTCTTGGCTCCTTCAGCATTAGAGGAGAGCTTTGCATGCACAGCCTTCTTCTGAAACATCAACAAATGCTACAACCCGTGTGGGCCATCATCAACCCCGATGGGCAGAGGACAGGAACGAGTGAGATTTTTGGCTATGAGGACAGGCACCTGAACAGAAGAAGCCCCACAGGGAGCCACTGACGGCTGGCACACAGCGCGTGGCACCTGGTTGGCATCTAGAATGTGGTGACAGCTGGAAGAGTGACCCGCAGGGAGTGTGTTCTGACAGGCAGCCCTGCCGCCTCAGAAATCTCATTCAGCCATCACAGAAAGACTAGAGATGACCTGGTAAGTGGACAACCCATAATAAAGGTCACTACCATACAAGTTAAACCCCAGTGGGTGGAAGGGCATGGAACCCTAGAGAGTGATGACACAGCTGTTAAGACAAGGGGTCCCCGAGCTAAAATGGATACATCAGCAGAGACGGTCATGCTGCCCAGGTAAGGGTTTGGGCGAGCCCAAAGCACTGGATGTCACTGAAGTGTGGAAGTGTGTCTTGATCCCTGGCCCCTTCCTCTCCTCCACCCAACCACCACTGCTTTAAGAGAAAAATGATCAGCAGTGGGCATCAGCCTCTCTGGTCCTACATGCTTGTCCTACATGCTGGGGCCTCGGGCAGAGGGAGAATTCAGACCTTCAAAGGTCTTCCGGATACAGGCACTTGGATTCCACGGGTGGAGTCTTCGCAAGGTTCCTGATTATCCGGGAAGATAGTGTCAGGGGACTGTGGCTGTGGCTCTACCTCTAGACCCTGATGTTTGCTGTGTTTGGGGAGGGGACAGTCCTGGTGGAGATGCCTGCACATTGAGAGGGGGTCTTGGAGCATGGAACCGGCCGAGCCCAGCAATCAGTCCCTTCCCAGGTTGATGCTCTGAACCCCATGGAGAAAGGAGGTTCTGGGCCTCCTGTGTGATTCGAAGGTAGCTGGGTAACAGGAGAGGCTGCGTCGCAAATCAACAGCCTTGTACAGCCAGTGGGAGTAGATTGTCACCAGCCCAAACCAGTCTCTACTCCTGTGGCTCCAGCTGATATAGGCAGGGTGGCTGCAACAGGTCTGCTCTGCATTCTCATGGCAAGGTCTCCAATACACATCTCCAGAGCTCTCTGCCCTGGCAGCTGCCCGGTGGGGCAGTGTTGACACTCTGCCCCCAGCACTCAGCTCCTGCTGTATGAGGACATTTTGTCTGCCGGTGAGTCTGACTTCTGCCCGATGCTGCTCTTCCCGGCCAAGATTGTTATGTGCTCACTGACCTTGAGGAGTTGCAAGTGGCTTGGCTGTTTGTTTTGCCACTTAAATATAGTGGCCTGGCGGAAGACACCCCCACCTTGGGCCATGAGCCACTGAAGCAAAGAAAGGCTGCTGATGGGCTCCCACCCAGCACCAGGGTTCTGCGTGGAGCTGCCATGGGCGCAGGGTGCTGACCCCCCTGCAGCCACACAGAGGACTGCTGAGAAATGCTCTAGTCCGGGTGGGGGCACATCACATGAGCGGACCCCTATCCTGGCAGGTCAGTGCCTCAAGAGCTATCTGTGGTGTTTCCCATCATAATGGTGTTTTGGGTCAGCCAACTGCTGGCTCTGGCCACACCCCATGGCTGCATGCGCCGCTCGTACCACCTGCAGTTTGACCACCATGTCAACGTGAGCCGTCGGTCCAGCTTCCCTCACTGCTTGCGCTCACTGGACACAGCTGTCCCCAGAGGGGCCACCCCCTCCAGGGTTTCACTGGGTAACCGCCAGGGCGAGAGAGCCAGAGGCGCAGTTAAGAACCCAGGACTCTACCCTGACCGCAGAGTGAGGCACACCCTATTCCCCTCGGAGGTGGCAAGCCAGCACATACTCCTGAGGACAATCTGGCCAAAAGGAGGGTCCGAGGAATGCCGAGTCATTTCTGGAGGACCTTTATGAATTGCATTGTCCCTCTGAGCCCGCCCTTCGGGGGAAAGGTCTGGGTGCGGAGGGATATTGGAAAGGGCAGTTGAGCTGCAGGGCGAGGTGTATGGGAAGGGACTGTGTGGACCCCAGGCCTCCCTCCAGAAGGAAGACCCCAGGAAGTTCTTTTAAGCTGCCACAGGAACCAGCTGCTGCATCCACAGGTCTGCCATGCAGCTCTGACCATGGGCCACAGGGAGGCCCCTCCTGCATGTCCCAGCAAAACGCCCCTGTGTGTCCTCTCCAGCCCCATCCTTAGCCCGTAAGAGCAAACAAATGCCCCTGGCTAGGTGTGGACAAGTAGGACAAGAAGGACTGACAGCCCTGGATGACTCCTTTGAAACCAGGACTGGACTTGGTTATTCACACCGAACTAGGGTCTCAGAGGCCTACCTGCCAGCCCAGATGAAGCTTATCTGCCCGCCCAGGTGACCTCTGACAAGAGTATCCTGGTTTACCTGGGGTCTTGGGCCACTCTGAATGGTCTGTGCTACATTGTGGTTTAGTATGGGGACTTTGGGACACGCAGCATCAGCTTGACCCCTGGAGGGGCTGTGACTGAGGTCAGCCATGCAGCAGTCAGTCGTGACAACATGAATGACCCCCAACAGAAACCTGGGGCACCAAGGCTTGATGAGAGCCCCTAGTTGGCCACTCTCCGTGTGCTGTCAAACATCAGAGCTGGGAGCATAGGCACCATCTGCCCAACCCACCGGCACCCCTGCCAGGCCCCGCCCCACACCCCTTTCCTTTCCATAGCAATCAACTGGAACCTCAGTGGAAGGGCTCTGCTGAGTTCTGTGAGTCCCCAGTGAATCACTGAACCCAACAGGAGTTGTGGGACCCTGGACCTTGCTGTCAGAGTGAGGGTGGTTTTGGGGATCCCTGAACTCTCTGCAGCTCCTATCACTCAATCAAATGTGAGACCCCATGGCAGCCCACATCTTCCACTGTTCTGCCATGGCGGCCCCTCTCCCTGGCCTCCTGGGCACCTCACTGCTCTTCGGAAGCCTCCAACAGGTGTGCCTGGCTGTGCCTTGTTCTGACTTCCCGTTACACCTTTGTCTGTCTGCTGCCGCCTGTCCACTCCCCTAGAAAGTCAGCTCCCATGGACAGGGTTGATGCACACCCTCTCCCTTCATCCCACCTCATGCGCCCTGGCCATGCTGTCTTTGATTTGGGAGCAGGCAACAGGGGCAGGAGGCCTGTCCCTGGCACCCAGCCCCTGACCGGGCCCTACCCTGGGTCCTGGTCCCCACCTAGCCTGATTCCTTTTGGGAAGCTCTTCCTTGTGGCAAGGCCAGCACCTTTAGCCCACGGGGACCTACCTTTGTACCAGCTGACGATGGGCTTGGGTGTGCCCGTCACACGGCAGGCCAGCTTGACTGTTTCACCCAGCTCGGCTGTACAGTCGGCCAGCTCTTCCTCGAAATCCGGGGGCCCTGGGAACACACATCACACACCTGGGCTGAGTGCTTACCCTGCCCCCAGTGCACCCCTGGTAGGGTCAGAAGTCCCAAGGCCGAGCAGTGTGGTTGCTGCAATCCCCACCCCTTTGGGTCGCTCACTGGGCCCGAATGGGAATCTGAATCAGCGTCAGGTTGGGTGTACTGGGGAGTGGTGGGGTGTATGGAGAGGAGAGTGTGCTCTAGATGGGAAAGGAGACCCAGGGATCAGACCTTTCACACCCCTAACCCCTCTGGGCTTCTATGCTATGCTGAGGGCCCCTGAGTGAAACCTGATGGCCCCACTCGAGTCATTGCCATCCCAGCATCCCAGCTCAGGCTGAACTGATTGAGGGGGTGCTGCCTAGGCAGGGGCAGGGGCCTGGGTGTCCCCGAGCCAGATGGCCTGGCTGGCAGGTTTGCTCTCCTATCCAACCTCACCGCTAGGACCAGCACTCACGCCAGACGGGGAGGGCCAAGCGCTGCTGGATGCCGCAGATCTCCTTCACCCATGCGTTCTTGGTGATGACAGTCCGAGCCTGCAGGAGGTACTTGCGCACCGAGTCCTCCCGCTCGTGCCACACCTCGAAGGCACGGTCGTCCCCCTCCACCTGCTCGTTCAGGTCGATGCTGCTTAGCTGTGGGTGGAGGAGGCAGGCTGACTGCCCGGGAGGTGGCCAGAGAACCGGCCCAGGGCTCCTCCTGCCCACCCTGCAGTCTCCCCCCTGCCTCCACCCCCCGCCCCCCCGGGCACCCAGGCTCCTCTGGTGCCTGCACACCTTCATCATGTTCCGGAACACGTAGCTGAAGGTGTCGGTGTGTGAGTCCCTCTTGGGCTTGCAGACCACCAGGTGGTGGCGGAACAGGAAGACGTGGCGGTGGTGGCCCTTCCAGGGCATCCGCGCACCCGGTGCCCCTTCCCACACAATGAAGTGGCCCTGGGAGAGGGGTCAGCCCTTGGTCAGCCCAAGGCACAGACCTCCACTCTGCCCCCCCACCCCCACTCTGCATGGCGCCCACCGCAGACCTGGCGAATGGGCTCGCCCAGGGCCTCCAGGGTGCCTGGGTAGTTCTCCATGAGCGACACGTGCAGCTGGTTCTCCGCCCGCTGCGGCAGGGCCGACACCACCGCGTAGGCCTGCTCCAGCAGTGCGCAGTTCTGCCGGTTCCGCGCCTTGTTGCGGATCAACTCCTGGAGAGAGGCCTGGTCAGGGTGCACCCGCCACGCGGGCCCAGGACACGGTGGTGTGGGCGAGGGACCAGCTGCCTACCTTGAGCAGAGCCTGGTACTGCTGCACCCGCTGCACCGGCTGCTCCAGGAAGTGCTGCAGCGGCGGTGGGGGCGGCTGCGAGGGGTCAATGGCCGACAGCACCTCTTCCGAGTATTTCTGTGGGAACCGCAGAGTGGGTTTCAGGGCAGGAGGGCAAGGCCCGGGTGGTCCACGTCACCCAGAGCAGGCACATAGACCCTCCTCTCTGGGTGGGCCTCACCTCCCACCCCCCAACAGTGACGGCCAATCGCTGACAGGTGAGAAGAGCTGCAGGGGCTCTGCCTGCCTTACTCACTAAGCCAGGGCCCCAGGACCTGGGCAGGCTGTGGGGGCCCTGGCAGGTGGTGGGAGGCCGGGCAGGGTCAGGGAAGATGATCTTGGAGACGGGGGCCAGCACTGGCCGGGGACAGGGGCACCTTGTAGAACTCCTGCACAGCCGTGCTGACCACCACCGACTCGGCCTGCACTCGGCCCACCAGGAACTCCAGGTACTTCTCAAAGGCCGCCTGGTTCTTGAGGAAACACATGGCCACGTCGTCATCTGTCTGGCAGCTCTGCAGCTCCTGCAGGAAGCTGCCATGGAGGAGACAGCATCAGGACCCTGCTTACCACCCCTGCCCAGCCTGTCCCAGGTCTGGGAGGAAACAGGCTCCTGCCAGGGCAGAGTCCTGGTGGCTCCTGGGAACAGGCTGGGCTGTGAGGACGTGCGTGTATGGTTTTTCAGCGTGTGCACATGTGTGCAGGTATGTGTGTGCGCACACATAGAAGAAGTGCATGTACACCAGGGCATGTATGAGTAGGCATGTGTGCATAAGCAAACAGATACACATATGTAGTACATGTGAATTGTCTGCTGTATATGTTGTGTGGCTGTGTACATGTACACACATGTGCCCATGTAACCCATTCCTATGCATGTAATGGCATGTGTGCCTATGTACAGAGACTATAGCAGGTAGGAATGCTGCAAGCACTTCCATGGGTAAGCAGGTGCACACACCTATGTTCCAGAGGATGTGTGTATCTTCGTACAAGGGTGTGGTGTTCCAACAAGTACATCAAGTGCACACAGTTTCTCTCTCGTCTGTCTTGGCTCCTGCTAACCCCGGGAGGCCCAACCCAGAGGGTACATGTGCACGTGTATGTGTGTGTGCGTGGTATGTCTGCATGTGTGTACATGTGTATGCACACACAGGCCCGCCTACCTGTTGTGGAACTGGCTGAGGTCCGGCACGTTGCGGAAGATGACGGCCTTCTGGCTGGCCACCGCCGCTGGCACGTGGGGGCAGTGGTCCAGGTGCTGCATGTGGTGGCTCTGCAGAAACTGCAGCTTGCCCACAAAGGCCTGCTCAGAGGCCAGCAGCTCCTGGACGATGGAGCTGGAGGCACAGTGTGAGGGGACCAAGAGCTCAAATGCTACATAGGCACCAGCAAGACAGTGGAGGGGGCAGCCCCACAAGGTTGCTCCACCACCCGACTTCGTCAGCCAAAGACCCCCCCACCATGGTTCCTCACCTCAACCTCATCTTGTACTCATCCTCAGACACGGCCTCCTTGGGGAACTCGGGGGCCTCAGCGGGCCCCCACTCAGGCGACAGCTGATGAGGAACAGAGAGGGTTGTAGGTGGCCTGGGCGCTGGGCTGGCCCTGTGGGTGTCAGGTTCCCGAACTCACCTACCCCCCTCCCTGGGCAGTCCAGGTACCTTGAGCCGCTTGTCCAGATAGGCAGGGGACACCCAGCCCTGTCTTGAGGGGCTGGACTTGGTGGGCTTGGTGCGCACAAGCCAGCGCAGAGGGTGGGCCGAGTCCAGCACCTCTACATACTGGCCCTCCCGCAGCGAGATGGCGTCCTGCTCAGCCCCTAGGGGCAGGTAGTCAGCAGTGACCACGTAGATGTCAAAGATCTGGGGAGGAGGGAGCTGCATCAGACCAGAGGGGAGCCAGTGGGGCTTCCCAAGGCCAAGGTCACAGGGCCCCTGGCCTTAAGTGGGAGGAAGAAGCCATCCTAACATTCTGTGACGTTCTCAAACAGGCCCCACTGACCTCTGCTGATGGAAACACTATCAGGGGTGCCGGATGGGGCCACCCCAGAGGGGCAAGGGAGCCTCAGGGGTGCTGGGATGTCCTGGGTCCTGCTCAGCTGTTTGTCCTCAGCCTCCTCCACCCTGTCACCCGAAGGCCCCCACCCGTTCCCTCTCCCACCCTCACTCCTGTTCCCCTCCGTGGGCCCCATTATCCCCCGGGGCCCCCAGCACCTCCCCCCGGGAGTCCCCGTCTTCCGACTCCGAGGATGACTCCTGGACGCTGGAGGAGGGGCGAGAGCGGCCATGACGGGGAGATGCGGACGGTGTCTTGGACTCCTCGTCACTGTCACCTCCAGGCACCTGCAGCTTGGCTGGGGGCAAAGGGCATGTGACACTGGGAAGGGCCAGTGCCCTGTGCCCCTCCCTATGGGTCTCCAGGGTGTGGGTGTGGAGGACTCTGGCCCTGGGTCACCACCCCCACAACCCTCCACCTAGGACCTTGATCCATGCCAGCCCCTCACCCTGGGTGATCTTGGCCGACACCATCTCCGTGATTTGTGAGGTCAGCTTCTGCAGGAACTCCTCCGTGCCCACCTCAGCCAGGGTCAGGTGGCCATGGGCCTCGGCTGCCAGGGGCTCTCCTGGTGGTCAGACCCTAGCTGAGCCAGTGTACACTCCAGACAAGCCCAAGCAGCCCCTGCAGGCCCATCCTGACTCGGGGCTCAGGGGAGATGGGTACACAGGCTCGGGGCTATGTTGCCAGAAGCAGAGAAGCTGACAAGGATAAGGGGCCTCAATGGCTCACAGGTGTCTGGGCCAAGGTGTGATGGAGGGGCTACAAATGCAGAGAAACAGGGTCCAGGAGAGGGCGGTGGGCGGTCAGGAGAACAGGCAGCCAGCGTGGCTGCAGGGCACTGGGCAAGGCAGCTGAGGGTCAAGCTGGGTAGAGGCCGGTGCGGGGGGGTGGGGGTGGGGGTTTGAAGACACTGGAGCCCCCAATGGGTTTGTGGTTTCTCCATTGGGGTTCCAACTTGGCAGCTGATCTAGGAAGGGGTGCAGGAGGGGCAGGGGGCACAGGGAGCTCAGCCAGGCTGCAGGAGAGGAGGGCGGGACCTGGACACTGAAGGCAGGGGGCAGGACCCAGATTGCTGGCCTGAGGGACCGGGGCAAACTTCGGTGGCTGGGGTTAAGGGTGGATGAGGGCTGCTGGTGGTGGGGGGGGAGGGCGGGCGGAGGGCAGGTAAAGTCAGTAGCTGTAGATCATCCAAGAAGTGACCCTAAATTGGGTGATGGGCACACGGCTCTGTCCTCTCTTCTGTGCAGACTCAGTATTTTCCATAAAGAAGGTAAAAACATGCCAAGTTTCCAGAATGCCCTATGCAGTTGCCTGGGAAAGGGCTGAACATACGGAGCCCCTCACCCAAGCTCTGACTCAGCAGCCCCCTGCATCTGGGCATCCACACAGCCTCTGGCTATGAGAGCTGAGCCAAGAGCTGGCAGGGCCCAGAGCTCAGAATCGGGCCCACACCTGGGGCCAGGCAGCCTCCTCCACACCCCATCCCAAATTAGGAATCAGCCATGGGCACCTCCCATACCTTTCTGCCCAGCAAGGTTGGTGAAATCCACAGGCATCTGTTCGGAGATGGCTTTGGTCCTAAAGGGGGTGGGGGTATCTTGAGGGCTTGGGGTGGACCCACCACACATACCCTTGGGTGGGAGCTCTGACAGAAAGAGTCTGAGGGCAGTGGGCCAGATGCCACAGTCAGGCTCGGGGGAGCCCTCATTTCACAATGGGGAAACTGAGGCACAGAGTTGTTGTTGTTGTTTTTTTTTGGGGGGGGGGTAGGGGCTGGCCCAAGCCACACAGCTTGCAAGGGACAGAGTCAGGCTGCGGTCCAGGATAGGGCTCCCTCCCTGGCAGCAGTGCTGCCCCCTCCCAGGGCTTCTAGAACTCCAAGCCACCCCCATCAGCTCTGACGGAGCCCTCACTCACCCCTGAAGAAAGGTGGAGATGAGGGCCTCCTTCACCGCAGCGGTCTCTCCCACTGATCCTGCCTCCTTGGGCACTGTCAGAAGAACAGGTGACTGCCAGAATGACCCCCACCCGCTGAGATGATTCTGGTGGGGACCTCTGCCTGGGATGTGTGGGCCACCCCTACGTAGGGCCTTGGCCTGTCCATCCAGAGCCCCAAGGAAAGGCTGTGCCCGGCATCCCAATGTAGCCCACACCCCCTCGCCCCCCCAGTGGTGGGGACAGGAATGGGTCCACACTTGATGGACCTGCCCACAGAAGGGCTGAGGGGGCCAGGAAGAGATTGCTTGGAGTAGCAGGGGCTGCTATAGGTCTTGGCCTGCTGGTGTAAGCCCACAGGCAGGGATGGGAGCTGGCCCCTGGGGCCTGTGCTCAGGGAGGAGTCTAGGCAGGGTCTCAGAGAGGGGGTGACAGTCCTCAGGGAGGGTGGCTCCCTCCCATCCCCAACAGGCCACCCACGCCCACTCACAGCCAGAGACATGCAGGCTGGCGGAGCAGAGGGCCTGGCCAGCAGCGTTGGATGCGATGCAGGTGTAGGTGCCCTGGTGCTGTGGGCCCACGTCCAGCAGGACCAGGCTGTGCTGCTGGGCTGAGCTGGCCACCGTGTAGCCCGGGGTGTCCTGGCCAATCCACAGCACCTGCTCGGCCTCCTCCCGCAGCCAGTGCACAGTGGGGGTGGGGAGACCTGGGCAGGAGTGGATGATGGACAGTCAGCCCCCATTGAGAAGAGATTCTAGAAGGGCGGTGCCTCTGATCCTCTCTGGGGATCCTGAGTGAGGGAGGACAGGATGCCCTACCTTTGACCTTCACGGATAAAGTAATGCTGGAGCCCTTCTTCACCTTCTTAGAGGTGAACTTCTCCAGGAATCGGGGTGGCACCAGCTGTTGCTGCACATCTGGGGAGACACAAGAGGCTGCTGGTGACAAGTGGAGAGCCACAGCCCTGTGATGGGTAGGCTATGCCCCTCCTCCCAGGCCCAAGCCCCCACCCACCTGAGTGGTTGTCCCTGGAGCCTGTGCCCAGGGTTCCTCCCTCCCTCCACCCAATGGGCATCCCCCCACCACCCTCACTGAGCCTCCTGCCCTCCCTCCATCTGGACTCGGCTCACCTGCTGCCGGCTTCTTTTCTGGGTCATTAGGGCCTGAAAGAGGCAGGTAAGTCAGACCTGAAGTAGGACAGTGTGTCCTGCGTGGGCCCGGGGCCTGCTCCAAGGGTGAGGGCTCTGAGGAACCCTCCCACTCCCACACCCAGCACCTTCTGGAATGTAGGCAGGCAGGTGTCTGCCCTCCCACCACACCTCTGCACCTGCGTGAAGACCGTGGGCCCAACCCCAGGCCTGCCATGGGGGTCACACCGGCGGACATCAGCCCCCAGCACCCACCTTGGACCAGTAACTGGGCAGAGGAGTAAGCGGCACCCACAGTGTTGCTGACATAGGCAGAGTACTGGCCGGCATCCTCACTGGTAACCGACAGGATCTCCAGGCTGTGCAGTGCCTTCTTGTTCACCATGCGAATGTGCGCAGAAGCAGTCAGGGGCTGCCCATCTTTGAACCAGTACAGGCGGGGCACCGGGTAGCCTGAAACCACAGGGAGAGTAGTGGTGGGTGCTGGGGGCTGATGGGGGGATCCTCCACTTGAGGGGATCCCTGGAGACCCCCCAGGCCACAGTGACCACCTAACTTCTACTGGTGGGAGACCCCACCCAGCCCTCCGGCCCTATCTCCCTCACCTTTCACCTTGAGTTGGAACTTGGCCAGGCGTGTGCCAGGGGCCACCTGGAGGTCTTTCAGCTCCTCCACCACCTGGGGCAATTGTCCCTCTTCTGACGTAGACTCTACACCCTCCTGCTCTCGACTGGCAGGGAACAGAAAGGGGCAGCATGATGTGGATGGGTGAGGGGTCCAGCGCAAGGGGAGTGGGGTCAGTCTGGATGACTTCTGAGGTCTTTTGTTAACATGCTGGACAGAGACCACGTGGCCTTGATGAAGCCTCCAGGACTGGGATTCTGTCGGTCCAAGCCAGCACGGCCACCCCCATGCCAGGGCTGGGGACTGCCAGCCTGCTGGGCACTACCGCCCCTGTGCGGCCCCCACCTGGACTGGTAGCCTTGGGCGCTGAAGTAGGACGAGGTCTCGGTGGCATCCGCGGCAGTGTCATAGTCAGTGCTGGTCACTGGGGACGAAGAGTGAAGCTGGAGCCAGGCTGCATTCCCTCCGTCCGGGCACAGCCCCACCCCAGAGGCACCTGGTTCTCCCTGCACAGCTGTTCCTGGAGCCACTTACCCTCCTGAGTCAGAGGTCATAGGGACACAGCTGCCCTGTGGCCCCTCCCCACTCCCAGGCTGTTACCAGCCCAAGTTCTAGGCCTATAACTAACTACAAGACCCAACAAATTATAGATATGGGTGACTGAGCTTCACAAATGGAAGGCAGGGTAAGTGGCAACATCTTCCAATTCCATCCCGCTAAGGGGCAGAGATTGGTGTATTTGGGCCTCAGCTGAGGGCTTCCACTTATAGTCATGATGGTGTAACAGGGACTGGATCTGCTCTCTGCTATGGACAGGATGTTGGTGTGGCCCCCAAATTCATATGCTAAAGCCTAACCTCCAAGGTGATAGCATTCGGATGTGGGACCTTTGGGGGATGACAAGATCATGAGGGTGGGGCCATTAGAAATGAGGTTAGTGTCCTTATGAAAGGGACCCCACAGCACTCCTTCCACCGTGTGAGGACACAGCCAGGAGGGCCATCTATGACTCAGAAGAATCCAATGGTGCTGGCACCGGCCCTTGGACTTTCAGCCTCCAAAACCCAGAAATACATTTCTGTTGTTCATAAGCCACCCTGTCTTCAGTGCTTTGTTAGAGCAGCATGAACTAAGACACCCTCCAGGTGAAACAATTAAAACAAACAAAATACGTGAAACAAAGTATGCACACCTGAGTTTATGTTAATAAGTAGAGGCCCGGTGCACAAAAATTTGTGCACTTGTGGGGGGTCCCTCAGCCCGACCTGTGCCCTCTCACAGACTGGGACCCCTCGGGGGATGTCCACCTGCTGGCTTAGTCCCACTCCCCGGGGGATCGGGCCTAAGCTGGCAGTCAGACATCCCTCTGGCAGCCTAGGAGTCCTTGGGGGATGTCCACTTGCCAGTGGGGAGCAGGCCTAAGTTGCAGTCGGACATCCTTAGCATTGCTGAGGCGGCAGGAGAGGCTCCTGCCACCACCGCTGTGCTGGTAGCCGTCAGCCTGGCTTGTGGCTGAGCAGAGTTCCCCCTGTGGGAGCGCACTGACCACCAGGGCGCAGCTCCTTCATTGAGCGTCTGCCCGCTGGTGGTCAGTGTGTGTCATAGTGACCAATCGTTCTGCTGTTAGGGTCAATTTGCACATTACCCTTTTATTATATAGGATAGAGGCCTGGTGCACGGGTGGGGGTCGGCTGGTTTGCCCTGAAGGGTGTCCTGGATCAGGGTGGAGGTCCCGCTGGGGTGCCTGGCCAGCTGGGTGAGGGGCTGATGGCCGTTTTCAGGCTGGCCATGCCCCCTGGTGACCCAAGCTCCCAGCCTCTTCTTTTTTTCTTTTTCCTTTTTTTCCTGGGATTTATTTATCTTCTATAATTGAAACTTTGTAGCCTTGAGCAGAGCCCAGGGCCGGCCAGGGCAGGCAGGAAGCTTGGCTTCCTCCATCACCGGAGGCAACCCAAGCCTTCTGCTCGCTCCAGCTCCGTGGCTGCCGCCATCTTAGTTGGGTTAATTTGCATACTTGTTCCTGATTGGCTGGTGGGTGTGGCTGGTGGGCATGGCTTGAGCATAGCAGAGGGATGGTTAATTTGCATGTTTCTCTTTTATTATATAGGATGTGACTTTTGGAAAGCTCCTTAGACAGGGCTGGTTGCCAGGACAAGCAACCATGTGATTAGGGGGTTGAAAGCTTCAGTCCCTCGAGGTAAGGTAGAGGGGCTGGAGGTTGAATCAATTGTGCCTGTGTGATGGTGCCTCCAGGAACACCCAAAAGGATGGGAATTTGGAGAGTTTCCCAGTTGGTGGGCATGTGGAGCTGCAGGGAGAGTGCTGGACTCAGAGAGCATGCAAGCCCCTCCCCCTTCCCCATACCCTGTCCTGTGCATCTCTTTCACCTGGTTGTTCCTGAGTTATAATTTTTACATTAAGACAGTGACCTCATAAGTAAATGTTTCTCTGAGTTCTGTGAGCCACTCTAGCAAATTAATGGAACCCGAGGAGATGGCTGTGAGAACCTCTGATACAAAGAAGCACAGGTGACAACTTGGATTTACCATTGGCTTCTGAACCCTTTCACTCTTGTGGTCCTGAGCCCTTAACCTGTGGGGTCTGACGCTATCTTCAAGTAGATAATGTCAAACTGAGTTAAATTATAGAACACCAAGCTGGTGTGCGAGAATTGCTTGCTGTAGAGAAAGCCCACACACTTTGGAATTGGGTACAGAATCATCAGAATGGTTTCAAGACAATGAGCATTAAGCAAGGACACTGAGCCCTTATAGACAGGAAACAATGGTGAGCCCTGTGATTGCCCCAGCTTCCTGCCTTCAGGCCCAGAAGAGGAAGCTGAGGCAGAGCCAGGCAGGCCCTGAGTTGAGGAGACAGAAGGCAGCTGGAGTCACAGGACAGAAAACCAGAGAAGAAGCAGCTACACAGAGGGATCCCTCCCTCAGGGACCCTCCAACCTGAAGGGGGTGTGGCCAGCCTGAAAACAGCCTCAGCCCCTCACCCAGGCTGGCCAGGCACCCCAGTGGGATCCCCCACCCTGAAGGGGCTGTGGCCAGCCAGCAAACAGCCATCAGCCACTCACCCGTCCTGGCCAGGCACCCTAGTGGGGACCCCTACCCTGAAGGGGCTGTGGCCAGCCTGCAAACAGCCATCAGCCCCTCACCCAGGATGGACAGGCACCCTAGCAGGACCCTGCTCCCTGAAGGGGGTGTGGCCAGTCTGAAAACGGCCCTCATCCCCTCACCCAGGCTGTCCAGGCACCCCAGTGTGACCCCCACCCTGGTCCGGGACACCCTTCAAGGCAAACCAGCTGGTCTCCACCCATGCACCAGGCCTCTATCCTATATAATAAAAAGGTAATATGCAAATTAACCCTAACAGCAGAGCGATTGGGAATCACTGGTCACTATGACACACACTGACCACCAGGGGGCAGATGTTCAATGAAGGAGCTGCACCCTGGTGGTCAGTGTGCTCCCACAGGGGGAGCTCTGCTCAGCCACAAGCCAGGCTGACAGCTGCCAGTACAGCGGTGATGGAGGGAGCCTCTCCCGCCTCCTCAGCAATGCTAAGGATGCTCGACTGCAGCTAGGCCTGCTCCCCGCTGGCAAGTGAACATCCCCCGAAGGCTCCTGGGCTGCCAGAGAGATATCTGACTGCCAGCTTAGGCCCAGTCCCCCGGGGAGTGGGCCTAAGCCAGCAGGTGGTCATTCCCCGAGGGGTCCCAGACTGTGAGAGGGCACAGGCTGGGGTGAGGGACCCTCCCAAGTGCACAAATTTTTGTGCACCAGGCCTCTAGTTAGAAATAAAGCTACTATGAGCATTTGGGTATAGATTGTGTTATGAATTTGAGTTTTCATTTCTTGAATAAACACCCAACAAAATGATGGTTGGGTCATATGGTAAGTACATGATTCATTTTATAAAAAATTCCCTACCATGATCCAGAGTAGCTGCACCATTTTCCACTCCCATGTGGACGAAAAGGTGCTACATGCTACCTGACAAGCTCAGGGAAGGTGTGACGATCTTGCAAAATCAAAGACCTAAAGTAACCACAAAGGATGGTCTGAAATTAAAACTTTTAAACTAAAAGCAGTTTATGGTGGGTAATCATGTCCTAGGCTAGGATCTTCCCTCACAAAAGTCAATCTTACCTTGACTGAGCCTGTCTATTGTCCTTTGCATCTACGATAACATACCTTTGGAATGTCAGGGTAACTCCTCTTTTTTCTGGGCCCCTCAGGGCACAACCAATGCACCAGAGCAGAGACTACAAATCCTCTCAGTGTTGCTTTTATCATGTTAATTGTTGACTATAACTACCCAGTACCCACCTACCTAAAAGATGTATATGTCTATCATTTTACTTGGTATCCAATCCCAGAGGTCCCCCTCTTGCTTTCTCCCTTCTCCCTAATCTATCACCAATGAATTTCATGTAACCTATTTACGTCTCTTTTGATTATAATGTATAAAATAACGTGTAAAACTGCCATTCTCTGGAGCATTATCTCAATCTGTTGAAATCCTGGCAGTTTGGTTCAAATACTCACAAAAATTCTGTACAGGTTTGAATGTTTCTTACACTGACACCCACCAGCAGTGTACAAGGGTCCCATTTCTCTGGCCCCTCACCTGCATGTGGTGGCAGCACAGTTTTTATGTTAGTCATTCCATTGTGTGCAGGGATGTTTTGCTAGGGTCCTGGCTTGCATTTTCCTGTTGGATAATGTGTGGAAGACCTTCGACACATTTATTTGTCATCTCTGTCCTTTCCCCTGAAATGTCTGCACATGCTCCTGTTCTAATTAGATTTTTAAGCATTTTTTTACTATTTAAAGTTGAGCATTCTTTATATAGTTTAGATAAAGTCCTTCACAAAATACATGGTTTGTGGATATTTTCTCTCAGCCTGTAGAATTTCATTCTCTCTCCCTGGCCAGTGTGACTCATTTGGTTAGAGCATTTTCCCATACACTATAAGGTGGCAGCTGCAATTCCTGGTCAGGGCACATACCCAGGTTGTGGGTTTGATCCCCAATGGGGGTGCATAAAGGAGGCAACCAAGCAATTAATATTTCTCACATCAATGTTTCTCTGTCTCTCTCTCTCCCTTCTGCTCTCTAAAATCAATTTTTAAGAAATACTTCATTGCTCCACACCAGCAAAAGATTTTAACTCTGATGAAGTCCATTTTACTAATTTTTTCTTTTGCCAGTCAAGTATACAAAGATCTTTCCTAGCTCTAGGTACTGAAGATTTCCTCCTATTGTTTTTCTAAAGTTTTATATTCACATTACGCATGTAATCCATTTTGAGTTAATTTTCATATATGGTCTAAGTTCTTTTTTTTTCTTATAAATGTCCAAATAACTCCAGCACCATCTTTGAAACTTTACTCCACTCAACTGCTTTTGCACTTTTGTCAAAAATCGGTTAGACATGTCCAGCTGGCGTGGCTCAGCAGTTGAGCATTGACCTATGAACCAGGAGGTCTCAGTACGACTTCCGGTCAGGACACATGCTCAGGTTGTAGCCTCCATCCCCAGCAGGGGATGTGTAGGAGGCAGCTGACCAATGATTCTCAATATTGATGTTTCTATCTCTCTTCCTCTCTGAAATAATAATAAAAATATATTTTTAAAAAATCAGTTAGACATATTTATAGGGTCCATGATGTGGTCTTTTCTATGACCATCCTCCATCCTGAAGCCATCTAGAGGCCCTCCAGGAGTCACTGCTTTAGTGACTTGTCACTTCGGAATTTTAAGAGATTTAAGAGCTCTGAGCAGGAACCAGGGATGAGACCTAGTACATATTTCTTATTGCCCACAGTGCCATTAGTCACCCACCATGCCCCAGGACACCTCCAAGCCTTTCTGGGTCCCTCCTCAGCCCTGACACTTCTCAAAGAGTTAAGGCCCCTATCCCTACTCCAAGAGGCTCCCAGAGAGCTCTCCATCAGCTACAAGACATCATCCAACCCAGCACTGCCCCTCCCAGCCAGGAACCCCTGAGCCACCCACCCTAGGCCAGCAAAGCAGGCCAGCCACACTCACAGTCCACTCGGAGCTCAGCCTTGGTGGAGGACACACCCATGCTGTTCTCAGCCAGGCAGCGGTAGACACCCATGTCTGCAGGCACCACAGCTGTGATGATGAGCTGGTGGCCGCCCTGTTGGTCATCACTGATCATGTAGTGGTCATCCTCCTCCAGGATCCTCCCATCTTTGAACCAGCGCACACTGGGCACGGGCTGGCCTGTCACCACACAGTCGAAGCTCACAGGGTACCCGTCCAGCACCTCCTGATTCTGCAACTCAGTCAGGAACACTGGGGCTGGGAGGGACAGGTAGGGTGTGCAAGTTAGTAGCAGCCCCCGTGCCCAATCACCTGGGCTGCAGCGGTGCACACGGGTGACCCACAAGGCCCCCATTCAAGGGAGAGCGCGCAAAGACTAAGCGGCTAAACAGCACTGTCTCTGCTCTCTGAGCTCTTCCCTCCTCCCCATTCTCTAGACCAGTGGTCGGCAAACTCATTTGTCAACAACCAAATTTCAACAGTACAACAATTGAAATTTCTCTCGAGAGCCAAATTTTTTAAACTTAAACTATATAGGTAGGTACATTGTTATTAACTTAATTAGGGTACTCCTAAGGCTTAGGAAGAGCCGCACTCAAGGGGCCAAAGAGCCGCATGTGGCTCGCGAGCCGTAGTTTGCCGACCACAGCTCTAGGGGAGTCCTCCCTTTGTCAGCCTGGCTCCCAAGCCACCCTGTGGCCAGAGGGACAGCAGACAGGAGGCATGGAGGAGGGGAAGTGGAGGGAGGACGAAGGCATTATGGCTGGGAGTCCAGGGTTGAGGCCTGGCGCTCAGAATGGAGAGGGAAATTTTCAAGGCACAACACTGTGGGTTAAGGACACCTCTTCTGCCATTTCTAGGGACATACAAGTAAACAGTGATGTGGCTTTTTAATTAATTTTTGTTGCTGGAGCAGGAAATGGGGTGCAGACCAGACCACATGGAGCCCCACCTTTTATACAGGTTGCATCTCAAACCCTCATGGAGAAAAAAACAAACAAATGTCAGCATTCCCATAGCCAGTGCACAAATGAGAACGCTGAAGCTCTGACAATAACAGGCAGAACTGGGTGGAGCTGGAGCTCCATCCACCACAAACTTGGGCTCTGCCAACCTCAGTGGGCAGCATCTGCCAAGAGCCAGAAGCTGGGACCCAGCCAACTCCTTGACCTCTCAGCTGACCCTGGTCATGCACCAGCCTCTCCTCTCCTCTCCTCTCCCGCCCCATCCCACTCCGGGTGGCTCACAGACTCACCAGCCTCTGTGGTGCGCAAGCTGGGCACTGGCTCCAAAGGCACTGCGGGGGCAAGGGCCACCTTGGCGATGCGTATCTCCACCCCCCGGGGTCCCTGCTCCAACAGGCTGATGTCCACCCCAATGCCTAGCATCTTGAACATCTCCTGGAAGTGGGTGGCCGCCCGACGGGCCTCAGGCAGTGCCTCAAAGCGGATGCAAACCAAGTGCTCATCTTCGCGGTACGTCTGCCAGTCCCCAGGCTCCTCAGGCTCCGCTGAGCCCTCATCGGCACTCAAGAAGATCTCCTCCTCCGAAACCTCAGCTGGGCCCTTGGTGCGGAAGAGGCGGTGCAGCCGCCGGGCTGCCCGGCGGAAGGCGTCATCCACTTCTCCACCAGAGGAGCTCTCAGCCTCGCTCTCTGTCCCGCTGACAGCCACGTGGGCACTGTGGACCGTACAGCCAAACTTGCTGCTCACCTGGCAGGTGTAGCAGCCCGCATCCGCATGGCCCACGCCAGCGACCAGCAGAGAACAGGTGCCATCCTTGAGCTGGTCAATGTGGTGGTGCCTGCCATCCGTCAGCTCCACTCCATCCTTCAGCCAACGAGCTTGCACGTCTGCCTTGCTGGACACCACACACTCTAGACGTAAGGTGTCCCCAACCTGTGCCTCAGTGTCTCCAAATGTGCTCCGGAACACGGGCCCCTCCTGCTGCCTCATCTCCTTCCGCACCTTGTAACCCTTGAAGGCAGCCTGGATCTTCATGGCTGCCTTGTCCAGAGATGGGTCACTGAGGTCCTCAATACTCAGGTCTCCTGGTGGCGGGCACACTGTGGTTGGCTGTTTCTGTTGCTTCTGCAGCTTTCCAGAAGGGACTGCTGGAGCCCCAACCTGTGTGCACAGATAGGGTAGGAAAACCAAGGCCTGGGTCAGGGAAAGGATGGGCAGGGGCCTCCGGGGTAGGCAGGAGGCAGAACCCGGTCTGATCCCAGCGCCAGCAGGCCACTCTGCCTCCGCTGCTGGCAGCTGCACTACCTTGGATAGATAAGTGGTTAAGTGGATGGCAGATGGATGGATGGATGGATAAATGGGTGGTATAGACCTATGGACAGCGAGTAAATGGATGGATGGTTGAATGGTGGATGGGTGGGCAGATGGGTGAAATGTGTGGATAGATGGTGATAAATGGAGGTGCATGGATGGATGGGTTGGTGGTGGTAGATGCATGAATGGATAAGTGGATGGCTGTTGGATGGATAAATGGATGATGACAGATGGATGAACAAAGGCTTACTGAATGGATGGGTTGGTGGATGGTGAATGGGTGAATAAGATGATGCGTGGATGGACAATGAGTGGTAAAGATCTGAGACACCCAAGCCTCCCTTGCAGGCCACGATGGAGGCTCACCTTACTGGCCAGTGGAGAGGTGCCAGGCTTCCCAGCCTTCTTGAGATAGGTGACCAGGGAAGGAGTGCCTGCTCGGGACTCGTCGTCAGAGCTGGTGTGTGAGAGGTCGGCCTCACCAGTACGTGCCAGTTCATCAGCTGTGGAGTAGTCCTCAGATAGGTCAGGGGCCAGGTCCTCTGCCTCCTGCCGCTGGCGCTGGCGCTGCAGGCGCCCATCCTCCTCAGGCAGCTCGCTGATGGAGTCCAGTGTGGGCTCGCGGCTCATGCGGCGCTTTCGAGCCAGGGCCTCCCACAGCAGGTGCAGGTCACCCTCCTGGGCCGCCTCAGGAGGCAGGCTGGGCTGTGCAGGGACCTCATCTCTGGATCCTGGTGTCAGCACCACTGTGGACAGCAGGAGACTGGTCAGCCAGGTGGGAACTGGGCTGCCGACTGTGGTTCCCCTCAATAGGCCTCTGCTGTCCATCTGGGCTTCTGGAGAGCTCTGATCGCACAGCCTTTACAAGGTTTCAGAGGCTCCAAACCACTTTCCTTGGGCCTCAACTTCCCCTGCTCAGGCCTCAGTCCTCAGAGTGAGGGGGGTGATGCTCAGAGGTCATGGGGAGGTTCACATGCAGTGGGGAGGAGACACAGTGCAGGGGGACTCAGAGCACAGAAGCCTGAGGACTTAAGGGACCAGCAGTAGGTATCAAGCACTGTGATGGCCAGGATCACATTCAGGGAGGGGGTGCAACCTAAGACGCTAGAGATATGGGCTCGGACATAAGACTGAGCCATGCAGGGTCTGTGCGTCTCCCCAGCAAGCCTCAGTTTCTCTTGGTGTGAGGCAAACTCCCCAAGTGGACCCCTTGCTGTGGGAGTCCCCCCCACCCCAGGGTTTCCCCCAACTCCTCCACTCCCGCATGCTGGGCCCTGGAGGACGCACCCTGGAAGGCCACGGCAGCAGCAGAGATGGGATCCCTGGCAGGGCTGCAGCGGTACTCGCCCTGGTCCTCTGCTGAGAAGTCCCGAATCACCAGCGTCTGTCGCCCACTCTGGCAAAGAACCTGGAAGCGCCCCCCAGGCTGGATGCGCTCCGTTCCCTTCAGCCAGACAACCTCTCCAGCCTCCACCACCTCACAATCCAGACGCAAATCCTGGCCGGCCGCCACCTGCCGGCACTCCAGAGCTAGGGGCGCGGGCGCAGGTCCCAGGGGCTCTGCTGAGGATGCGCGCATCAGTAAGGACATGCCGACCTTCTTCTGGCTTAAGGTGGCCAAGTGCTCCAGGCTGGACCCCCCACCCTTATCCGCCAGGACCAGGGCAGCAACCTACCGAGCCTCACTGTCTGGGGCAGGTGCACGGGCTCTCCGGCGCCTGCAGGGCCCACAGCCGCCACGCGGAAGCGGTAGGTCTCCCCAGGGGCCAGGCCATCCACAACGCACTCCGGCTCGGACACCAGTTCGTGGCACAGCTGCCACTCCCCAGTGGCCGATGGTTTCATCTCCACCCGGTAGCCACAGAGACCGCCACCGCCATCGCTTGTTGGGGCCACCCAAGACAGCGTCACGGAGTGGTCACTGCGCCCCACGACCTCGGCATCCTCCGGGGGATCCGGGAGGCCTGCAGGGGAGGGCGGTCAATTTGGTATCCATTTTCTCATATGGGGCACAGCCCCTCTGCCCTAGGGTCTGATTCTGGGGTGCAGTGAGGGCTCGGACAGATCACCCCCCAGGCCTGTGAGCAGACAGGTGCCTGGGCTCCTGTCTCCAGGAGCGAGGGTTGTGTGCCTGGGTGGGGGGACACGGAGAGCCTGCAGTAGCTTCTGGAGCTGGAACCTCCGCCCCTACCCACCCATGAGAGAGTCCAGCACCCAAGCCACCCACCCAGCACGGTGAGCTGCGCAGAGGCCACGGCATCGCGGGCAGCAAAGGTGACTTCGCCGGCGTGGTGCGGCCGGGCTCGGCGCAGCAGCAGCGTGTGGTGGCTGCCATCTGCGGTCACCATCCAGTCCACGTCGTCAGGCTGCACTGCAGTCCCGTTGATGTACCAGGTTGCCTCGCCCACGGGCACCACCTCGCTGAGAGTGCAGCTGAAGTGGGCCTGCCTTCCTGCCCCCACGGCCGCATCCCGCGGGGGCTCCAGGACTTCCAGGCGCCAGCCTGAGGGTGGGGCCAGGGTGTGAGCTCGGGACCAGGATGGTGGCCTCTTGGTGCTGGGAGACCTTTCCCCCTCACCCCTCCCTCTACCTCTGAGCCCAGCTACCCAGTCGTGGCCCAGCTCAGGTGGGAGGAGTCTTAGAGATCTGATCTCTGAGATCATTGTTCTCCAAATTTGAAGCCTCAGGTGGGATGGAGCCTCAGAGGCCACCAGCCCCCCTTAACAGCCCTCCCCACTCTGCCCACCCTCCCCCCATAAAGGCAGTATCCGGTGGAAGGGGTCTGAGAGACCCACGCCCCCTGTGGCCACCAGTTCTCCTGGCACCCTGGCATCTGGTGGGAAGGGGTCTCAGAGACCCATGGCCACACCCCTATCCCATAGTGGGAAGGGTCTGAGGGACCTGCCCAACCTGCAGGCCCAGCTCAACCCCTCCTCATCCCTTCAGAAGAGTATCCAGTAGTAGGGGTGGCAGAGACCCTCCCCCCCACCACCCGCACACCCACCTCTGACGGTGAGGAACGCTGAGGTCACCACATCCCCAGCCAGGAAGGTCACCCGGCAGCTGTCCTGAGGCCGCAGGTTTTTGAGCAGCAGCAGGTGCCGCAGACCATTCTCGAAGTAGACCACCTCAGCGTTCTCTGAGCTGAGCACGGGCTGGTCATCCAGCAGCCAGGTGTGTGCAGCCACCTCTGGCCGGGACAGCTGGCACTCAAATAGCGCTTCGCCCCCCTCGGGCACCTCCACGTTTTCCAGGCCACGCACCACTGTATTCTTGGCTGGGGGATGGAGGGATGACTCAGGGCTTGGGAGCCCTTACTGCCCAGGCCGCATAGAAATGCCCCCATGACATAGGGCCAAACAGCGGGCCACCAGGAGGGAGACCAGTGATGTCCACGTGGAGCCTTCATGCATGTCCTCCCAAGGCCCTGCCCACCTCCACACCATCACCACACTAGAGTCAGGATGGGGGTCTTCCCCACCTCACAGGTGAGAAGCCTCACAGGTGCTGCCACCCTTGCCCTGGCTGCAGGTGGGGCTCTACTTGTCCCCCTTTCCTCTGTCTCCAGGCCAGTGCTATCAGACCTGCTGGGCTGCTACTCTCACTCACTGGGACCAGAGAGACCTCTGCCCATATTCCCCAGCCCTCTCTGGTTCTCTCCTAAAAAGTCCGAGAGTCTATAATAAATGGCCATGCGTTTTCCATGGAGGCCATGAACTCAGTGCCTGACTGTGAGGCTTGCCACCTTTAGCACCGTTTTCAGGACAGGCATCCAGCCAAGAGGAGTGACAAGAGGGGACACTGCAATGGGGATGAAGGAGGGATTCATGGGGGACAGCGGGGAGTCAGGCCAGCGGGGTGAAGGATGCAAGGGGCCAGGTGGTGAGATCAGGCAGGAGAGGAGCTTCAGGTGACCCAGGGGCTGGCCTGGATGCTAGGAACGGTCTGAATTTGACCCACATGACAGCAAGGAGCCACTGCAGTCACTGAGCTGGTGGTCCGAGCCCACAGCCCCAACTGCTGTCTGGATACGTGCCTCAGACTGAACCCACACACAGCCAGGATGTACCCTCCCAGTTCGGTTAGAGGCCAGGCCCATGCCATAGGCAAGGGTGTCTGCTGTGTACAGGGGCCCAGGAAATGAAGTGGGGAGGGTGTTTCAAAACAGAGGACCTGCTGGGCTACCCACATCCCTCTCCCACTGCTTTCCCACAACAGAGTAGACTGCCCCTTGGCCTAGCCCCTCTCCTCCCGTTAGAGCTGACAGCGACTTAGGCGTCTGACTCCATTCTGCTGGATGGCGTGATCAGGGCCAGCTGACAGACAGGAGGGCTGGGGAGCAAGGGGGCGGCAGTGAAGTCACCGCTGGAGCTCACCCTTGCTTCCTACCCAAGGATGTCACCATTGTGTTAGATAAACGCCCAGATTTTAAAGCAGCAGCAAGCCCCCTAGCGCCTGCTGTCCCCACTTCCTTACTCTGCTCCTTCTCCAGCCTGTGGCTGAAGCCTCTACCCAGATGTCCATGAGCCCCAGACCCACCCCCCAGGCTGGGGACACACTGCTCCAATCACATTTCCAATGAGGATGTCAGGGGTGCTGCCGTGAATGGAGGGAGTTTTGTCTGTTCCCTGATGTGCTCTCAGGTGCCCCAAAAAAGTGTTTACAAAATTTAGTTGTTGAACAAGTGAGGGAATGGGGTGGCAGGGAGCGGGGGGGAAGACCGCGTGTGGCCTGTGGGAGACTGGTCTCACCTGCTCACACCTGCTATCCAGCTTGGATGGCCCCGACAACTGTCTCCACTCTCCAGCTCACTCAACACCAGGGACAGTCCAGATTTTCCCAAAGATCAAGCGGCTTCAGCCAAACAATGCTCCCTTCCACACAGTGGGGCAGCCCACTGTCCCCTGCTCCTGGTTCCCCAACAGCATATCCTTTCAAGGACATGGGGCTTGGTGCACCATCCAAGCAACAGCCTGGGAAGGGGCAGAGCTGGGATCTGAGCCCAGGATGTGGGGACAGAGCCCCACGTAGAGCCCTGCGGAGGGTCCTGCGGCCCCAGGCCTGCTTGCTCACCTGCCCGGAGGCTGCTTCCTTGCCTGCCTCTACCTCCCCAGTGTTTTGGATGCAGATTCTTTTAGGTGTAGTCTCTGCCCAGGGTCTGTCCAGCCACCCTGTGTTCTCAGGCTGCTTTAGGAGGGGTGGGGTCTGGATGGGTGGGCTCAGGGCCCAGCCAGCTTCAGCAGGACCTACTGCTCAGATCTCATCTTTCCAGTACTGGCACGTTCACACTCTGCTGGCTGCCCCTGCCCGATGCTCCACCATTGCATCTTGGCTGGCCATCCCGAAGCCTGCTAGGCCTGGGCTGCCTGCTGGGCGGCCTCACCTTGCACTTGCAGCAGAGCCACCACTCGGGTGCCCGCAGCCTCACAAGAATAGATGCCACTGTCGCAGGGCAAGGCTGGTCTGAAGGACAGCCTGGCCACGGTCCAGTCCTGCTCTATGATGACGCGACGCCCGTCGGCGCGCACCTCCTGCTCGTCCATCTTCCACGTGGCCTGCACTGGCCGTGAGTACTGGCAGAGGAGCTCGGCTGGGCCACCCTCCTCCACCGCCAGGTCTTGCATGGCACTGACCACCTCCACTGCAGGATCTGTCGGCCAACACGCCGGGCACGTGTAAGCCTGAGCCGTGTGACCAGCGCCTACCCGCCCTCTGCGGTCAGCAGCAGCAGTTCATCAGCAAGCAAGCGAGGGGCTTTGGCAGGAAAGGAACTGGCCATGGTGGCCCAGGACCCTCCACATAGTGCAAGCCTTGCCCCTACACAACCCACCCATGGCAGACGGCCTCCATCCACTTGTCCCCTCCTGGCCCCTCTGACCTCCTGAACCCTTTCCTCCCTGAGCCTGGGGAGCATGGGGAACCAGCAGGGACACAATGCCTCCTCCTAAAAGTTCAGGGGCCCTCAGCATCTGCTGGGCACGCAGCACCCCCAGCCCACTTTGTCCCTTTTTCAGGGGCTTCTCCACCCCTCCAGGGGGCGCCATCCCATCTCCACCTGGAAAAATCCTACTCAAAAAATGGTTTGCTCCTTGGACCTGGGAAGATGTCAATTTACTCTTCAACAGTGCAGAGAAGACCCATCTGCAAACACGCCAGGTGAAGCCACACCAAGCGGCCATCCCAGGAGCACCCAACTGGGAGTGGACTGAGGGGTTCCTGGCAACCCACTGCCTTCCCCAACCCAAAAGAGAAAAGACCCCCAACCCAAACCACAGCGGTGTAAGCAGCCACGAGCAGGGATAGGGCAGGCTGGGGCAAGGTGGGAAGGCTGCCCTCTGGGTATATGCCTGAGATAGGTGCAGCCGCAGAGTGGCGACCAGGTGGCACCAGCACTCAGGATCCCACGAGCAGGTGGGCATGAAGTTGGCCTCCCAGCTTCATGCTCTGAGCCAAGCATTCTTTCTCATCCAGGAAGCAGGACTGCAGCCTGCCTGAGTGTCCACACATGGCACGTGTGGAGCAATGCCAGCCCCCAACCCCCTACCCCGGAGCCTGCAGGAAGCTTGCGGGAGCAGCGATGGCAGAAGCATTAGTGCAGGCGGGGTCCCATCGGCCGGTACCTTTGACCAACAACTTGGCCGTGGAGACCAGGGGCCCTGCACGGTAGGTGACGGTGCCTGAGTCAGCAACCCCCAGGCCCGACAGCGTGAGGGAATGAACCGTCCCATCGTGCACGCAGATGGCACTCTGGGGGCTGTCCTGCAGCAGAGTCCCATCCAGCCACCAGCAGGCCTCGGGCCCACCCGCACAGGACACCTCACAGGAGAACGTGGCCACATCCCCCGCAAAGACGTCCACATTCTGCAAGCCACGTACCAGGCATGGCGCTGCCTCTGCACAAGAGGGCAATAGGAGGGCAGGCTGGGTGCCCTGGGCCCACAGGACTATGTGGGGGGTATACCATTTTGGGGATCCCTGGCACTGGGGTTTAGAGATCAACTCGGGCCAGCTATCCCACCCTGCTCATGGAATGATACATTCAAACCACTCACAGGGAGTGGGCTCAGTGTCCCTGCACTCACACCCCTCTCCAGAATACACCTGGTTTCACAAAAATACACAGAAGGCATGTGTCCACAGCCTCCTCAGCAATCAGAATGAACAAGGCCCAAGCCCCATGGCTACGAGGTGGGCGGGGAGAAGAGGCTGTGGGGCTGCCACTCTGAGCGGGTGGGGTCTGCCTCAGGTAGTAAGCCTTCCATCCCTGCAGGTGTGGAAGCAGATACTTCTTCTATTCCCAGAAGGCCATATGGCCAGATGTCACCTGTGGTCCCCAGACCTAAAATTCTAGGGCCCTAATGCCCATGGCAACTACTTTTGCCCCAGCACACAGCAGGCCCTAGCGCAGGGGCTTCCCCAACCCGGCTGCTGCCTGATCTGTGTTCCCACACCTGCCCCAGCTAGGCCTTCCTCAGAAACCTCCCCAAGCTCTTTCTGGGCATGCACCACCAAAACTCCAGCCCCAGCCCTCCACCTGCCCCAACCCTCTTCTGAGAGTGCACATCTGACAGTCCCTGACTGCTCCACCAGCTCCCCATTCCCACTTCCAGCACTGTACCTAAGCTGGTCCATATAACACCTATCAGGACACCCCATGCCATTTACCTCCCCCAAGGATATGGCCAGGTGTCTGTACACAGGTCAGCTGACACAGGCTGGGACTTGGCTGACAGGGGTCAAGGCACAACCCTGCATAAGTTCCAACCCAGCTCCATGTCCTCCCTCACAACCAACCACCCTGATGAACACACAAAGCCTTTTCTGGCCCAGCCAGGTCACGATACCTAGGACACTGCCCATCTCTCATCATTCAACTTGAGGCCTTTCCCAATCCCAGAGACCACAGAGTCTTTCCCAGCACCAGAGGCCACAGAACTCGCCATATCTGTTCACCCCTGAAGACCCAGGACATGCTTTGTCTCTAATGTCCAATTATCCCAGTGGATTGGGGGCTCCATGATGGCAGAGCTGCACCTGGCCCCTCTGAAGATCCGAGACTTACACAAGGGTAGAGGCTTAGAAGGTTTGTTCAATGGATGGTAGATGGTGAACGGATGAGTCGATAGGTGAACAGATGAATGGTTGGGTAGATGGATGATTTATGCGTGGATGGATAAATGGTTGAATAGATGAATTGATTGATGGATGGATGTTGGTGGATGGATGGATGGTGGATGATAGATAGGTAAATGGTAGATGGATGGTGGATGGAAGGAAGATAGAAATTAATGGTGGATGGATTGATGGTGGATGGATGGATAGATGGTCGATGGTGAATGGATGCTAAGTGTTGGATGAATGGATGATGGATAGATGGATGGATGGATGGATGGATGGATGGATGGATGAATTATGAAGTATGGTGGATGGATGGATGGTGGGTGGGTGGATGAGGGATGAATGGTGATGGATAGTGGATAGTTGGTTAGATGGATGGGACTGGTGTGAAAACCAGGAGTAGAACAGCAGGTGAGAGACACTCAAGAATAACCAGCTCTGCAGACAAGGTATAATCTAAGTTGAAGGTTCCTGAAATCCTGCTTGCATGCCTGAGGCCAACTACACTATACCCAAAATTGTACACATGTCACAGGTATGCTACTGCACCATCACCTGGGAGCCTGTCAAGTATGCACATGTGTGTTAAGATGACCTGTGCCATAGGAGTAGCCATACAGAGGGCTTCCACCTTAGGGCCCAACCCCCTGCCCCCATGGCCAGGCTCCCCACCTCCCTCCTGCAGACAGCACTAACCCCCACACAGGGACCCCACATGCACACCAGAATCTCCCAAGCTGATCTTCACCAGCCCCCCTCAGTGGGCTATCCAGTTCATGGCTTTAGCAGTCAGGGGTTGGAAAATTGCCACCCCAAGGCAAAATAACTGCTGGAAGACCTGGGTTTCTGACCACACCACCCCCCAACAGCTCTTTGACTAGGGAGGGATATGGAGACATCACCTTGCCAGGTGTGGGAGGGGGCTGCCCACCTGTGACCTTCAGCTGGGCCTCTGAGCTACATGAGCCCACCTGGAAACTGATGGTTCCTGCATCCTCGAGGGTCACCTGTGGGAGCGGAGATGGGGTCTCAGCCTGGCAGTCTGTTCATACCATGTCTCCTGACAACTCCCCAGGCCAATCCAATGGGAGTTGGAATCTTCTCCTCCCACACTCCTGGGAGCATGTGGATGGAGGCAGGTCCCAGGGTCCCACCTTGTGGAGAGTGAGCGAGTGGAGTGTGCCTTGCTCCACTGTAATGTCATTCATTTCGTTGGCCTGCAGAGGCACTCCTCCCAAGGCCCAGCGAGCCTCCTGGCCAGAGGCCCTGGACAGCCGGCATCGGAAATGGGCATCCTGGCCCTCACTGAGCTGCACATCCTGCAGGGGCTCCAGAATGGTCACCTGGGGGGCTGCACCAAGGGAAGTGTGGCATCAGCCTCAACAGCTGGAATGCTCCACTGTCAGGAGCACCTTCCAGTTCTGGAGTCTGCCCCCAGCACCCCACCCCAATTTCTACAGATAAGCATACAGGGTACCACTCAACCCTGGCATCTTGGGCCACCTCAGAACCACCCATGCATGGGGCTAGTTCCCAGTCCCCAAAGCAGGGACCCTTGCAGTCTGCCTCTGTCTCCCAACAGGGTCTGGACATTTTGGCTCCGAGTGTGCTGAGAGGGGCAGCCACCCTCACCCACTCCCACGGACAGTGAGCTGGGCTGAGGACTTGTAGAGGCCCAGGTGGAAGAAGACTGAGCTTGCATCTTCATGTCACACCCTTCAGCTGCAGCATGTGGGTGTGGTCGCCCTGCACAACCACCTCTGCCACCTTGCTGCTTTGCAATGGCAGGTCCTGTAGGCACCCCTGGGCAGCTGTGGCCCTTGACCTCAACACCTCACAGCTGAACTCCACCTCCCTGTCAGCCTGCACCTCCATGTCAACCAGGCCTCACACAATGGTTACCTCAGGCTCTGGGGTGTGGGTGATGGGACCCTTTACCAGTCAGGCCTGAGCACCCAGGTGAACTTTTAACTCTCCCTCCTCCATGAAGCCTTCCCGGATACTCTCACACGCCTGTCCTGTCATGGTCTCTATCTGCCTCACATAGCATCCATCACCTCACTTGCTACAGAGACCTCCTAGGGGCAAAGATGGGCTCAAGCATCTCTGTTAGGATGAAGTAGGCAAGGGGCTGCAGAGTGGGGAGCTGCCTCTTTCCATCCCCACCCCGCGGCCAGCCCTGCCCTGGCTGGGACATCAGGAAGGCAAGACCTTCAGACAGACAGGCAGGGGCTCAGAGAGGACAGCCCAAGTCAGGCTGCCCTACCTGCCGGCTAGGGGCAGGAGGCAGGGCAGCACCCAGGGGCCACAGACTCCCTTTTCCCACTGTCGACAGGGGAGTGATGCCGAAATGAGAAGAGAGAGCTTGTAACCTTGGGGCCTGAGAGCCACCCTTGGAACAGCACCTGGGGAGGGGGTCACAGGGCAGCTATTAGGGAAAGGCTCACCTCTGACCTTGACAGAGGCCATGGTTTTCTGGCCACCCACCACGCAGGCATACTGGCCCGCATCCTTGGCCTCGAGCCCGTGGATCAGCAGTTCACACATGGCCCCCCGGTGATGCATCTCGTACTTGGAGCCAGTGTGCAGCTCCACACCCTCCTTGAGCCACTGCACAGGGGCCCCAGGCTCCACCTCACTCAGCTGGCAGCACAGCCGGGCCAGGCTGCCCACCTCCTGCTCTGCGTCCTGCAGCTCAGTCTGGAACATGGGCCTGGGGGCTGGGGGGCCAGAGGGTGACTTAGAAGTGCTGAGCAACGCACCCCAGCCTCCACTCCACAGGGTCTGAGGGGCCCTGGGAAGGCAGGGACCCGCGGGCAGCTCACCGCGAACTGAGAGTCTGGCAGTGCTCTGTGCGTGGCCTGTGTCACAGGTGTAGTGCCCAGCGTCCTCCTGGTCTGCATCGTGCACCAGCAGCTCCACAGTCACGCCTTCCTGAACCATCTGGTACTTGGCACAGGGGAAGAGCTGCAGCAAGCCCTTGCGCCACTCCACACTGGTGCCCGCCCGGCTCAGCTCACAGCACAGGCGTGCAGTCCCACCCTCATCCACCTCCTGGGCCTGCAGTTCCCGGAGGAACCGCACGGGTGCAGCTGTGGGGAGGGGGGACGTAGAGTCAACCGAACATCTGGTCAGGTCCACCCACCAGCCCTGCCCGAGGCAGAGTCCCCTCAGATTGGACTCCAGTACAAACTGCAGCCCAGAGGGCCCCCCAAAGCATGCACGGCCTATGCAGAGGGCAGAGGCCACCTTGGGGCCCACCTGTGACGGTGACAGTGGCGCTGGTGGCCTGGGAGCCACAGGTGCAGGTGTACTCGCCCGCATCTTCCCAGCGCAGGTCCCGCAGCACCAGCTCCACCATGCAGCCCTGCTGCCGTGGCTCCCGGCGCTCGTCGGCCTGCAGCTCCAGGCCACCCTTGCTCCAGACCACAGCCCTGGGCTCAGACAGCTCACATCGCAGCCTGGCCCCTGTGCCTTCCTCAGCCTGCAGGCTCTGCAAAGGCTCCCTGAATACCAACGGCGGGGCTGTGGGGTGGGTGGGAAGAGGGGAGACAGGGTCAGTCTAGAGACCCAGCCAGGAGACAAGCCCCACACACGCCTAGTCAGGAAACAGGCCCCCTACACCAGTCAACCTTGTTGAGAACCTAGGTCAAGCATGGCTCTCAGCGTCACCCCAGCTGTCTGGATGCCCAATGGACTCATTGCCACAGGTCCCAGAAGACTGGGGTAGGAAAGGGCATCATGGTCTGGGTCCCCTTCAAGGGAAAGGAGAGTCCATGGTGGGAGCTTTGGGAGGAGCTCTGGATCTAACCAGGCAAATCTCATGCCAGCCTCCACTTAGGATGCCCATAGGCAGGGCTGTGTCCCATCAGGCAATCGGACCCCTAAGACCATGACTAGAGGCTAGAAAGGGGAAAAAATAAACAGATTAGGATAGGAAGAAGGACAAGCTGGAATTCTGTCTTTACCATGAGAACTGATCAAGGGAAATCATTTGGATGGAGATCAGTACCTAGATACCAAGACACTGGACAACACAGTGGTAGGCAAGGAGAAAGGAGAGAGAGGGAAATTGTTCAAGGCAGAGAGGAGGGAGCGCCCATGAGTACCCAGGGTGGATGCAAGAGACAAGGAGTGGGCCATGGCACCCAAATGAGTCCATGTGGCCACAGGCAATCTTTACCCTTGATGGTCAGTGTGGCCGACGTGATCTCCTGCCCGCACACGCACGAGTACTCCCCGGCATCTGCCACAGCCAGACCTCGGATCTCCAGCTCACACACAGCCCCATCCTGCCTCAGGCTGACTCTGTCCCCAGCTCTGAGGGTCTCGAGCCCCTTCCTCCACTCCACAGGGGCTGCCTTGCTCAGCTCGCAGCGCAGTGTGGCTGTGGCCCCTTCCATGGCCTCTTCCTTCCTCAGACTCTTTGTGAACTTCGCGGGCAAGGCTGCGGGGGGTCACAGTGACACAGAGAACTTAAGGTTGTCTGCGGGACTCTGTGTGTGTCCAGGGCAAGGACACCCACAAGGACCACACAAGCTGCAAAGGGCCACGTGTAAATGAGAATGAATGCACAGATGGTGACAGAGGCAAACTGAGGAGAGGAACAGAGGAGACAAAGGACTGGACACAAATATCAGGGCATGAAATTGGCCGCAGCCACAGCGGGGAGATGCTCAAGGAGAGACCCAGACACACAGCCCTACAGAGCAGAAGGTGGTCTCTGCAGACACCAAGCTATTGGCTCACATGGCCACACATGGTCTTTACCCCTGACGGTCAGTGTAGCTGACGTGCTCTCCTGCCCGCACACGCACGAGTACTCCCCGGCATCCGCCACAACCAGTTCCTGGATCTCCAGCTCACACACAGCCCCATCCTGCCTCAGGCTGACTCTGTCCCCAGCTCTGAGGGTCTCGAGCCCCTTCCTCCACTCCACAGGGGCCGCCTTGCTCAGCTCACAGTGCAGCGTTACCATGGCCCCTTCTGTGGCCTCTTCCTTCCTCAGACCCTTTGTGAACTTGGCGGGCAGGGCTGAGAGTCAGAAAGATATGGGCACAGTCATAGATATGAGCTCATGGATAAGACAAGACATGGACAGCACAGAGGAGACATAAAACCCATGTGGACACGGGCCACATGCTGGGTGTGCCCAGTCACATTGTGCATGGTAGCATCTCTCAGCCAGCCTGTGAACAGCAGGGCTGTGCCACTTTCATGAAACTGGTGGACAGGGCCAGGAGGGCTGGAAAGACATGAAACAGATTCTGTGGGGAAATTTGGGGCAGGACATGACTGGATGGACGAGGTGACACAGACTCTGACAGGAAACAGAACAAAACCAGTGGTGACATGAGGGATGAGAAGGGGCCTAGATGCTGGTTTCTCATGGTTTGCACAACAGCCAGGAAGGTGGAAGGGATTCTGTGGAATTATGGGAAGAGAATGACACTGGGACAGCGGAGAACATGGAATGAGCCCAGGCAGATGTCATGAAGCAAGTAACTGAAACCAAGGCACGGCTCTGCTAGGCTACACATGGTCTTCACCCCTGACCATGTGGCCAGGTCAGTGTGGCCGACATGCTCTCCTGCCCGCACACACACAAGTACGCCCCGGCAACTGCTACAACCAGTTCCCGGATCGCCAGCTCACACAGGTCCCTGTCCTGCCTCAGGCTGACTCTATCCCCAGCTCTGAGGGTCTCGAGCCCCTTCCTCCACTCCACAGGAGCCGCCTTGCTCAGCTTGCACAGCAGCATGGCTGTGGCCCCTTCAGTGGCCTCCTCATCCCTCAGGCTCTGTGAACTTCGCAGGCTCGGCTGGGGAGGGTTAGAGTGACACAGAGAACTTCAGATTGTCCGTGGGACTGTGTGTCTAGGACAAGAACACTCACAAGGACCACACAAACAGCTATTGGCCATGGCATGAACTTGAGAACAAATGCACAGATGGTGACAAAGGCAAATGGAACAAGAGGAACAGTAGACACAAGGACTAGACATGGACATCAGGACTTCTGGACAGAGAGATGAAGCTGGGAGATGCTCGGGGACCCAAGTTGGAGACATAAACCCACGGATGCTAAAACGGAGCAGGTGTTGACAGAGTAGAAATGTGCAGACACCAAGTCACTGGTCCATGAGGCCATATGCAGACTTTACCCTTGATGGTCAATGTGGCCGACGTGCTCTCCTGCCCGCACACGCACGAGTACTCCCCGGCATCCGCCACAACCAGTTCCTGGATCTCCAGCTCACACACAGCCCCGTCCTGCTTCAGGCTGACTCTGTCCCCAGCTCTGAGGGTCTCGAGCCCCTTCCTCCACTCCACAGGGGCCGCCTTGCTCAGCTCACAGTGCAGCGTTACCATGGCCCCTTCTGTGGCCTCTTCCTTCCTCAGACCCTTTGTGAACT